>NC_062547.1:151165262-151520262 GCF_016906955.1 Phacochoerus africanus
AAAGCGCCCAGCTCTTTAGGGCTCAGCACTTACGGGGAGGGGCCCAGTGTCAGCCCCTGGACTGGCCGCCCCGTAACCCTAACAACCGCCCCCACTGCCTGGGCCCAACCCTGCTCCCGGCCCCTGATGAGTGTGTCCCCTTTGAAGACATCGGATGCCCGAGGGACAGACGTCCCAACTTAGAGTCTGGGCCCGAAGGCCCCCCAGCTGGCGAGGGGCAGGGCCGGGCTCTCCAGGCCTGGGACTCACTCCTGGGGGGACGGAGCGGCCGGGAGGGCAGAGCGTTGGGGGTTCTGCCGGCGCCCGGCCCCCAGAAGGCCGTGGCGGCCCGGGTGCTCACGGCTGTGCTTGTCCGCGCAGCGGCTCCAGCAGGCCAGCCGGCCGGCCATGGACTGGGGCCCGTCGCTGGAGGAGAACCGGACGGGCATGTACGTGGCCACGCTGGCTGGGAGCCAGTCGCCCAGGGCCCTGATGGTGCGCATGCGCAGGTACGGAGGCGTCACCAGTTTCGAGAACACGGCCCTCGAGGTGGACCGCGAGATCGCCGAGGAGGAGGAGGAGGAGTCCAGGATGTGAGGCCGGAGCTCCGCGGACCGCAGGCCCCGCCGGCCCCTGGGGGTAGCTGCGCGCCCGGCCCACCGGGGTCCCCAGGGGCCCGAGGCTGTGGGCGATGCGGCTCCCCAGAGCACATCCCTCTTTGGGGCCCCCCGCCTCTCCTGGAACCTCTGTCTACCCCCACCCAGGCCTCCTTCACAGACGGACAGACTGACACTGGGGGGCACTCGCCCCCCAGTTATGTGGCAGAAGGGACCAGACCCCAGGTCCCCTGGCCAGGCAGCTCCCTTTTTCACGGGGCAGCTGGTTCCACCCCTGGGCTCTCCTCAGGGCCCAGCCCCCCTCCTCCTTCTGGGGAGCCCGTCCCACACGCGTTGACAAAGTCAGAATCTTGAGCTGGGCGCGGGCACTTGGGCTGTCACGAGGCCCACAGGGCCCAGGCATCAAGGGTCCACAGCCCTGGTGAGAGAAAGATGCCCGTGTGCTGACCGGTTTCCCAAGGGCCTGGACGGTGGGCGAACTGGAGAAAGGACGTGGAGGGCAGGGTGGGCCGGCCTCCGGCCAAGGCGCTGACCCAGCCAAGGTGCGGGGGTCAGAACCTCGCCGCCTTCTCCGCCCCTGGGGTCAGGAGGCGGCCTGGGCGAGTCCAAGGGCAGGGAGCAGGGAGAGTGGGGAGGAGAGGTGGTACCGGCTCCAACAGGGCTCCCGCGGGCTGGAGACGGTCGGGGAGAGAGCCAGGCACGTGCGAGATCACGTGCTTTAGAAAGCGCGTCCTGGGTCAGTGTGCCGCGTGGAACAGAGGGAGGGCCCGGGGTGGAGACGGGAAGCCTGCAGAGGGCCGACCCGAGGGCTGGGGCCTGAGCCTGGGTGTCGGGTGGGGACAGAAAGAAGGGGGCCCACAGCTTCCCTCGCTGGACCCCGTGCTGTCCAGAGGGGAGGTGGGCATGAGCGGCCTGCTCCCCTGGGGCAGCCTCTGTACCGGGTCCTCTCCTGGTCTCCCCAGCCCATCCGTGCTCTGTCGTCTTATTGTGAATAAACGCCAGTGAAGTCCCCTTCCCTACCTTGTCTGCTTAGCACTGAGAGCCACGAGGGGCCGCGGGGCTTTCTGGCTCCCATTAGATAAGGAAGCAGAGGCTCAGCTGCCTCCTGTCTGGCCCGCCTGGCTTCCTCCCCGGCACGGGGGCAGCTGGGGCCCAGGAAGGCCGGTAAAGACGCTGGGGAAGGCTTGGGGCCCACCTAGTCTCCCATTACACACATGGGCAAACCGAGGCCCTGCGAGGGAGGGGACTGGCTCAGGGTCAGCCGGGCGAGCTGGGGCCAGGCCGGGGCGGCTTGAAGTCTCCTTCCCCGGCCGGGCTGTCCTCCCGCCCGCCCAGCTCTTCCCTGGCCTTACCTGCAGCTGCAGCCGGAGCTCAAAGCCCAGGACCGGGCGGAGCCACGAGTCCCCAGGGTGGGCGGATTTCCCGGCGCGCCCAACCGCCTGCTTCTTGCAGGACCTGCCAATCAAAAGGCCCCGGGGCCGTTCAGATGCAGGCGCAGGTGTTCCCAGGCTTTGAGTGGGGTGGAGAGGAGGGGCCCACGCCTATTTTGCTTATTAATCGAGTTCCCCCTCCTGCCCCCCACCCCGCCACGCTTGGCTGGGGGCTCTAGGTGGGGGAAGCCAGATGGGTTTGCTGATTTGCAGAGGATGCAAGAAAGGCCTTCCCAATTCCAGGAGCTTCTTCCCACACGCACCCCACCTGGCGGCGGGCTCCACCTTGTCCACCGAGCCCCCGGCCAAGGCCGCCTCTTGCTGGGAAGGCGCTCCTGGGCTGAGGCTCTGGCTCAGAAGGGCCTGGGTTCTCCTCGCCCAGCCTCCTGGCTCTAAGCCTGTGTCCCGAGGGTCAGAGCCGGGGGATCCCAAGAGTCTAGGCTCTTCTCCCAGATCCCGAGTCTGTGACCGGCGGGCTCCTGGTGTCCTTGGACCCTGCCGGCTTCGCCCCCGGCCTCAGTGCCCTGTCCCTGGGCTGTGCTTCCTGGACTGTCCTCCAGTCTGTCCTGCTTTTCCCGTTTCCACTGCTCCCACAGCCTTTCCCGCCACACCAGCCGCAGCTGCCCAGGCTGCCTCCCCACGAACCCCTCCCAGGTCCCCTGCCCCTGCCCCAGCCCAGCCCGGCCCAGGTGTGGCGGGAGGGATCCCGAAACATAGCAGGCACCTGGCAGGAGACACCAGCCCTGCCCAGAGTAGCACCCAGCCTGGACCCCGAGAACGTCCCAGCAGCTGCCACCCTCAGGGCCGGGCAGGGAACCCCGGTGAGCAAAGTGGCCACTGACCCCTAGTGCGTGCTGGGCAGACAAGAGGGCGTGGTGGGGACTGCGGTGAGCCGGAGAAGGCGCGTCTCTCTTGGGGCGGGAGCCGCCCTCAGCAGCATGGGTCCAGGTTGCCAGATATGGTGCTTTAAGGGAAGAGGCACAGTGCCCAGGTGACTCAGAAGATGGACAACTGCGGGGCTCACAGGGGCCTCCTGTGGCCGCTCCATTCAGGACAGGTGCTCGGCCGACCAGGGGCTGAGCAGTCGGAGGCTGGCCCTGCTCAGGGTCCAGGGCGAGGCTGGCCCAGGGCAGAAGTCGGCACCCCTACTCGGCGCTCTGCCTCCTGGTCCTGGCCACTGTGTTCCTGAACCCCGAACCAGGGGCCCTGGAGGCGGGGTGTGTGCCTGGCTGGGGGGGTGGAGGGCTGCACAGGGGGGGCCATGCCTGTTCTGGGACTCAGCAAAGGCGTTTTCCTGGGTGACACCTGAGCGCCACTGGGGCGGGGCTGGGGCAGAGGAGGGAGAGAGCCTGGCCGCACCATCAGGGCAGCCCATCGCCAAGGTCACGGAGGGGTCAACAGGCAGCCTGCTTCCTCCAGGGTTTGGCCCTGTGCCCCCCTCCCCCCCAGCCAAGGTCAGCTCCACAGCCCCAGGCTCCCTGACACTGTCTCCCCCGCTCACCCACCGGGATCCCACCCGTCTGTTCAGGTCCCGCCTCCGCGCGCTCTCCACCCCGCCCTCCCCACTCTCCCAGGGACGGGCTCCCTCCCGGGGTTTCTGGAAGCCAGCCCAGCTGGCGCAGGCTCTCACTGAGACAACCGTTTCCTCTCCACGCACTCAGGCCCCCGTGTCACGCTCCTGGGACGGCCCAGAGCTGGGGGGTGGCAGCAGGGCGCCTGGAGACCTGGGGTCCTTCCTGGCTCTGCCCTTCCCAGCCCTGGGGACCCACGGTGCCAGTGCACAGCTTTGCCCCCTGCAGCATCCATCGGAAAGCAGTTTCTTGGGCGCTCTGGGGACAGCCAGGGAGGAGTTAAGACTGCCCCAGCCCCTCCGAATTCCACGTGACCCAGGCTGCGGAGCCTCTGCATCTGCAGGGGACACTGTTCTCCAGACTCATTTTTAGGTGGTGGCTCATGGAAAGTTTGGCTCCTTGAGCCCCAGGCCACTCCCTCTGGGGTCTGACGCTGGGCCTGCCCTGGAAGGGCGTCCAGGGCCGCCTCCCGCCCGCGGAGCCCTGGTCAGCACCCCTGCTCCTTGTCCGCCTGACTTCCTGCCGCCTGCCCTCCTCCCCCAGGACGGAGCAGCAGCCCGCCCCCTCGGGCCACACGGAAGCCTCCCCCAGCACCCCCCTCTATTTGGGGGAAAAACACCCTTTTCCCACTGAAGTCCCGAGTGGCTGTGACCTGTGTCCCTCCAGGTATCACAGCAGGGGGCAGCCCAGGAGGATGGAGGGCCACTGGTCAGCCCAGGCTGGCCTCCGCCGCTCACGGGCTGTGTGGCCACCTGAGCCTCCTTCCCCTCGCTGCGCCCAGGCATCCTCAGATGTCAGCGGAGGGGAGGAACAGTCCCCTGACCAGGGAGTAAATGAGGTAACACAGCTGCTGGATGCGCGTTGTTTTAAAAAGATCCCAGTGCTTAGCATCGAGCACGGTGCGTCCCTTGTAGAGACAAAGGGACAGGCGCAGTGCCTGCCTCTGATCCCCCTGGTGGGAAGGAGGGTGGAGGTCGGGGTCTTGGAGCCCCAGACAGGGGTCCAGGGCTTGCTGGCAACTCCCGGCTCCATGGGAGGTGCCTGGCAGGCTGGACAGTGTCCCCATCAGTAAGAGGAGTGAGTGGGACAGGAAGCACGGGCCCTGCACCCGTGTCCTGGGGGCAGCAGGGGGGAGCTCTCTGCCCCCGCCCGCCCCGTTCAGCCTTTTGCCAGGGACCCTGCCATGGAGGCTACAGGGGGCACGGCTGCTCCAGGGCGGACTCAGGGCCTGCGCCCTCGTGGGGGATGGGGTTCACAAGCAGGGACCCTGACGGTTCCCCAGTGAGCGGGGAGGGGGATGGGGTTGGGGGCGAGTGGAACAGGAATAAAATCCTCTAGGCCCCCGAGCCTGGCTTTGACCTTGACTCTGCGGATCCAAGGGCAGGGTCTCAGGGAGCTTCGGGGCCTGGGGGGATGGGAGTCGAGGCCGGGAGGGGCCGCTGGTCAATATTGACCTGGCTGAGTCAGGGGAGCGGGAGGGGGAAGCGGGAAGGCCGGGGTGGGGCCTGCCGATAACTGGACCTTCCAGCTCCAAGTGGGACCGTGGGAACCAGGCGGGGTGGGGGCGCGTGACGCAGGATTCCCAAACCGAGTCCGGCCGCCTGGAGCCTGGCCAGCCCTGTTTCCTAGGCCCTGAGGGTGGGGCCTGAAGGATCTGCATTTGTAGCAAATTCCCTGGGCGATTCTGAGCAGCCAGCCCAGTTCCCATACGGGAGAGCACAGGTCCCCCCCCACCGCTCCCCCCCCCCTTCCCCCACCCCGCTTCCCCCACCCCGCTTCCCCCCCCCGCTTCCCCCCCCCCGCTTCCCCCCCCCCCGCTTCCCCCCCCCCCCGCTTCCCCCCCCCCCGCTGTTGCGATAAGGAGGAAACTGAGGCCCAGCGAGGAAGGGGCTGCAGCCAAGATCACGCTGGGACGAAGGATGACAATCCCTTTTCCTTGGCGGGGGGGAGGGGGGGAGTCCACTTCCGGGTGACTCCCCGCACACCTGCCCAGGGCCCTGGCAGGGACGGGCCTGGAGGGGGGCCGGGGAGACCCCAGTGGCCCAGGTGGAGAGGGGAGGGTGGGGCTGGTCCCAGGAGGAAGGACAAGGAGGAGGGACCGTTCCCACAGGACGGGACCTGCCCCACTCTGCCCTGTGCAAACACTTCCAGCCCGGACTGGGGAAGGCTATGCTCGCTGTGGGCGCCAGCCCACGCCCTTGGCAGGCACGCCCCTGGCAGGGCCCTCCGGCGGCGTTCCGGCTCCTTCTCCCCCAGCCCCCACCGGGCCCACGGCTCTAGCTCTCAGCCCAGCTCTCACCTGCACCCTCCTGCACCCCTCCCACTACTGAGCCTCCGCACAAAACCCCAGAGCCCCCGGCCGCTGCCATGGCCCTTGTGCTCCTTCTCTCTCCCTCCCCCGAGCGCTGGTTCTCACTCTGTCGGTGGCTTCAGGGACTCCTGGGGACAGGAGACAGGCTGGCTCACCTCCACGTGCCCTCGGAGCCCAATGCGGCTGCAGCACGCCCTAACAGGTGCTCCCAATTCTGAATCTCACCTCCCTCCCTGGGCCGTGTTCGGCAGGTGCTTTCACTTTGGGCACCACTGTCTCCTTGGTGGTAGAATGAAGAGAAGGGTAGTGCCCAGCAAAGGGTGAAGTGAGGGTCCCCGAGGGTCATGGTGCCCAGCAAAGGGTGACGTGAACTCGGTGGTGAGGGCAGGTGTAAGGAGGTTGGCGGGCCTGGCGCTTGGTGTCAGGGTCCGCCGTTGGCATTGCCTTGGCGGGTGGGTTATCCGTGCTGCTCCGCGTGCTCTGGCAGCACGCACGCGTCAGGGGTGTGCTCCTGGAAGCATACCAATACCTCCTGCTGCACCCCGAGTCCACCGCCTTCAAGGAGCCCACGGTTTTGCAGACGTTTGCTCAGGTTCAAACCAGTGAACCCGGGGAGGTGGGGAGGGGGTCAAGCGACCTATGGAGGGACCTTATGGGAGAAGGGGGGCCCTTCCTGGAGCCAGTCCCGAAGGAACTGCATCCCGAAGGGTGCGGAGGCCTTGCTGTGCCCGAGCAAAGAACTGGAGGCCAGCCAGCGCTGCGCAGGATTTTGGAGAAAAGGGCGGTGAGGAGGTGGGACAATGGGTGTGGACAGCGAAGACGTGAGGCAGTGGCCAGGAGGGTCAGGGGTCAAGAGAGGGGGCTCCTGAGAATCCCAGCCACTGCCATGGCGTCCAGAGATGGGGGCACACACCGCTCGGGGGGGCCTGGAGGGAACAGAGCTCTGCTGTGCAAGTCTCTGTCCTGCGAGAAGCCTCTTGGCCCCTGAGCCTCACTTTCTTCATCTTCACATCGGGGCTCGTGTAACTTGGACAAGAGGCGTGGAAGCGCTACTCGAGCTGTAAAGGATGGCGCCCGTGAGGTGGCCAAGGAGAGGCTGTCTCTGGAGGCCCAGCTCCCTGACTTCGCAGGCTCAGGGACCCCACCTCCCGCAACGTGCTCCTGGGCTGCCACCTGCTGGCAAGTGTCTGCAATGGCAGCCCGAGTCCTCCAGCCCTTCGTCTGCAGTCGGAGAGCCCAGGGCCCTTAAAGGCTCAGGTCCAAGCAGTCCTGGGGGCGCCGTGCCAGGTTCCGGGGTCCCTCTGCGACTCCACCCCCTGCCCTTTTCGCCTCGCTGCCAAGGTCCTCTATGTGCAAGGGGCCCATGACGCGCGCCCTGGTGGCCTCAGAGGCTGACCCCCAGGGACCCAGAAAGTGGCTGGTGGGAGGATTCTGGAGCCAGACCTTGGAGCAGGGTCTGGAGAGGACCTTGGGCTCCAGAAGGCACATCCCCCAAAGCTGCGGGCTCAGGCCTCGTAGCTGGGGCCTGGCTTACCGAGACCGTCCCCTCTGGTTCGCCCAGGACTCTGGGTTCCACACTGATCATTCCCGGTCAACACACAGGACAGCTGGCGGCCCTGTCACAGCCTGAGGAGGGGCCAAAGCCTCCGCACCAGCACCCTGGCTCGGCCCCGGGCGGCCTGGGGCCGGAGGACCAAACTAGTCTTCAAGGCGGCAACGCCCCCCTCCCCTGCTGGGGCCCCCCCGCCGCCCTCCCCCTCTCCAGCCCAAAGCCCCCCTCCCCTCTCCCCCCACCCCCCCGTGTCTCCAAACCCCTCCCGGGGGCCCGGGGCCTGGGGGCTGGTCTCCCAGGTAGAGCGGAGGAAAGAGGATGGGGGAGGAGGGGCTTTCTTGAAAAGTCCGTGTCACACAAGGAAACCGAGGCCGGGACGAGAGCCTTGTCCCAGGCCCCCGGGGAGGCTCTGCTCTTGGCCGTGGGTGACAAGGCACGTCCACCCCTTGCTCCGTCCGGTTAAGGGCCCCCGATGAGCGATGAGCGGAGAAGAAACCAGCCGCCCCCCTGCCTCCAAAGCGAAGGCACCTGGGCCGGGCGTAATCTCACAGCGATTGGCTCAGCCTTGAGCACGTGACTGCGCCGGTCCAATCAGAATGAAGCCCTGGACGTCACTCTCGCAACCGGGAAGGCCCGGCACACCTCCCGCCACCTGCTTGACGGAGCCCGGGAGACAGCGAGTGCACGGAAGTTTGTAGCTTTTTATTGCACTGAAAACACCAATAATAAAACAGACACCCCTTCTTCCCCCCAGCCCCACAATAGCAGAAAGTTTGAGCAGTGGTCATTCAAGTTCACAGCCACATGTTATAAAAAAAGAACGGAAACAAACCCCCAAACAAATAGTAACAAAGAAACCAGCACGGGGAGTCTGGCAAACACATCCCCCAGAGGGTCCCCCTTTGAAGGGAGACGGGAGGCAGTGGGTTAGGACCAGCCCTCGCTGGGCGCACCTCCAGGCGAGTGCTTTTAAGTCACGGACTCATCTTAAGTCTGGAGTTTTTGCATCGACGGGATGTTTGCCTGCCTGGTAGAGTGAGCGCTGGGCCGCTTTGCCTGCCAGTCTACCCTGCCTTCCACCTCGAGGTCACGCCAGTAGCCTGTGGTCCACACTGGCTGGCTGCCCACCGCCAGGCCTGGCCACCTTGGCCTGGGGTAGGGACCCACTTCTCTAGCGTCCAGAGAGGGGCACGGCGGACGGGAGGTGGGAGTCCTCCAGCTCAGCTCCCTCTGGTGGGAGCCGAGGACCACAGCAGGGAAGGGGCTCATCCATGCAGCAAGTCTGGTCAGAGCCATGGATGGAAGCCTAATGACCTGCAAAGGGTAGCTCTCCTCGCACCCGCCCCTCCCCGCAGTCCCTGCTGATCAGCAGCGGACAGGCACCAAGGAGAGGGAGGGGCAGGCGGGGCAGGGGAGGGGGACTGGCCAGGCGCTGAAAGGAACAGTGGTTCAGCCAGTGACTCACCCTGTCAGCTCCCACGGGCGGGCGGATGGGCTTCGCTTCTCCATCCTGTTTGATTCCCCCATCAGCCCTGACAATAGGCTGGGCTGGAAGATTAAACCCCTTTAACAGAGGGGGAAACTGAGGCTGAAGAAGGGACCAGACTTTGCCTTGGTAATTGCAGCAGCCCCTCACCTTAGGCCGGGGGATGGCTGTGGGAGCTGGCAGCTCACCGGGAAGGCAGGCAGTTTTGCAGCTGGGGCACTGGGATCACTGGGCCTTACTGGGAAGCCCTCTGGACCTGGGGCGGGCCAAGAGCCCACTGTAGGCCTCGGCAGCAGGGTCTCTGCCAAGGATAGAGGCCAGTTGATCGACCAGTTTGGAGGCCAGGCGGGCTGGGCAGCCCCCGCCCAGCCTGCATCCCCTGTGCTGCGAGCAGGGGCCCAGCAGACAGCTCACAATCGGGGAACTCAAGGCGTCCTGGATCCCAACCCCATCTGTCCTGCTCTGCTCAACCCAGGACTCCCCAGAGGTTCTGGGGAACCAGAGCCTCCTTCAAAGCTCTGGGGATGCAGCTCTTCCTCCCCTAAAATCCTCCAGAGGGGACAGTATCTCATGCTGGCAAACACGGCCACACAGAGGCCAAAAGCACAGAGAGGCAGCAACGTAATCCCGAGTCGGACACTGAAAATACAACCTCTATTTTTTTTTTTATCCAAAACATGTAGCTTGGTTTTGTTGAGTGATTTTTCTTCTTTTCTTTTGTTTTCAGCATACTTACTGCAGATAGAGTCATGCAAAGAAAACAGTGCAGACAGTGGCGCCTAGAGAAGAGCCACCAGGGCAGCCACGCAGCGGGGACCCCGAGGGCAGAGGGCTCGAGAGGGGAAAAGAGAGATGCAAACCCAGGGCTGCAGGAGGAGGCGTGAGAGCAGAGATGCCAGTGCTGTTGGACCCGCTCGAAGACACATGCTGGGCGGGGGAGGGGTGGGTGGGCGGCCCACGGAGTGGGGGGGATGAAACCCTCGGAAGCGTGGCAGTAAGGACCCCGGTTTGGGAGGCAAGCAAGGAAGATCCAGACTTTGCCATCCTGACCACCTCCCCACGCTCTCTGCCCTGATTGGCCACTGCCTCGTCAGCACTGACATCCAGGCCATCTCCGGGCCTGAGGGGCCCTTAGGACTGAAACGCCAGAGGTCCTTCCTCTGGTGCCGCCTCGGCCCCAGGTAACCCCAGGTGACAAAGTCCATCTCAGAGACGACCCCAAAGAAATGACCTAGAATGAAAAAAAGAACAAAACCTACCCCCACTCCTCCTCCCCCCGCCCTCCCCGCCCGCCCTTCTTGCCTAACTCGAGAGGCCCGGTTGTCACGCGATGGTGTCAACACGACACCCGTTAATGACACGCGCAGGAGTCCGGCGGTAGGAGGCCTGCCGGCCGAGAAGGGCCTCCGCGCCGGTTTCTTTTACCCCAGAGCAGTCAGACTCTCTCCCTGGGATGTGACCAAGCTGGGTTTCTCTGGGCCTGATGGAAGGGTGGGCTGGGCCGTTGGCGCTGGGGGGTAGACACTGGAGAAGGCAGACGGCGGGAAGCGGGGCCCGGGGGACCGCACGGGGGCCACACGCCCTCCCTGAGCGGGAGGCAGGCAGGACAGAAGAGTGAGGAAGGCAGGAGGCTCTCACACCCTCTCCCAAAGGCGGGCTGCTGGGGGCGGGTGGGCCGTCCGTCTGCTTTCCCGGTGGTGGTGGGGGGGGGCCTCTGGAAGGGGAAGGCTCAGGGAGAGGGGCTGGCGGGGG
This sequence comes from Phacochoerus africanus, assembly GCF_016906955.1. NCBI lineage: Eukaryota > Metazoa > Chordata > Mammalia > Artiodactyla > Suidae > Phacochoerus > Phacochoerus africanus. The sequence continues at coordinate 151,175,961 of NC_062547.1, forward strand.
CCACGTCCCTCCCCAGCCCCCGTGAACACACAGCTCTGGCCTAGAGCCAAGGCAAGACCAGGCCAGCGACCGCGGGGGGCGGGGGGGGCAGCACCCGGGCACCCGGGCACCTGGGCCTGAGGAAGCCCCGCCCTGCAGGGGACCGAGAGCCGGAGTGACGGGTAGGGGCGGGAGACGTGGCCCTTTGCTCCGAAGGCGGGATGGTGTTTGCGAACAGGCAGGTTTTCTTGACGCGGGAATGAAGGTGACATCATGGTGGTGGCGGGTGTGATGTGATGAGGATTCCAGCAAAATCCAAGTGGGAGAACCAGCAGCCGCGTATTCCACACACGAGGGGCAGGCCTCTGCGATGCGGGGCATGCCCGGCCCCTCAGCTGTAAGGCAGAGCCGTGGGCTGGGTCACGGGGCGGCTCCCGAGGCCCTGCTTCCCTCGGGCAGTCACCCTGCCCACGTCCTTGGCTGGGGTTCAAGCTGCCTTCCATGGGTTCCACCCAGCTCTCCCCCGCCCCCCCACCCCCGTGCCACCTCCCAGCGCCGGTTTCCGTCGTGGTCCCACCTCCCGATGGAAAAGAGCCCATTCCTCCAGACCGTCCTGAAGGAGAGGCCCGGAAGGGGGTGCTTACTGGGGCAGGACGGAGGGCGCCCCCGATCGGTGGAAGTGCACGATCTGCCATTTGCCATCCCGGCGGTGCCAGACGCGGGTCTCCTCCGACTGGGCCGTGCGGGGGATGCCGCCGGCGTCCAGGTACTGGGTGATGCGGATGTAGGCGATGCAGGCCGACTCGTCACCCATCAGGTGGATGTGGGGGTTCAGAATGGTGGTGTGCACCGGCTTGCTGTTCCGGGACCACACTGCGGGCGGGGCGGGAGGGCAGAGCACTCGCACCTGGGGCCTCCGGCCCCGCTCCTTCACGTCCCCAGAGCTCGGCACCCGCTCCGCAGAGGCCCCTCTGCCGGCCTTGCTGCCAGGGGAGGGGGCCTCCGGGACAGGGCTCGGCCGCCCGGAGTCGAGGCAGACCTCGGAGCTGACTAGAGCACATCCCCGCTGAGATACAGTGGACGTCGGGACAAGCCGAGACCTTCAGACTCAGGGGAGGGAAATTTAAGAATCAAGGCATCTCAGACATGCAGGTGAATATTCGTAGCATCCCACGAGCTCAGACCAGGGTCTCAAGCCCGATCCCTGCAGAGGCCAGGAGAGGACGCAGACAGGGGGGCTGTGCTGCGTCTAAGACGACCGGGCCTTTGTCTCTGGGGCAGGGGGACGAGGGGCAGTGGCGGACACCGCGGTCGGGAGGCACCACTCCCTTCTACGCAGGCGCCTTGTGCACAGACGCCCCGGTGTTGGCCACCCCTTCTGACTTTTCGAGAGAGTCTCGACATCGGGATTTTTACGTTGAAAACGCCTCATTTTTCATTGTTAGAATCGAATTCAAAGTTTAGACAGCATGCAGACCACGTGACCCACATTGCGGTCCAACGGGTCCCTCATTGGCCACCTCTGTTCGCAACACACAGAATGCGGGACAGGTGGAGAATGTTAAAATTAAGCCATCTGGGAATCCTGGGGTGACAAGGCCGGTATCGGTGATCACGGGGCGGGGAGGTCGCGGAGCTTCCCGAGCCAGGGGCAACGCACAGCCCCCGTCATCACGCTAGAACCGTCAAGCACATCCGAAACCAACGCCATGTGACATAGGAGCCACGCTGCCCTCACCTTGGTGCTGGGAACCGGGTTTTTTCAGCAAGAGAGAAAACAGAAGCACAGAGAGACAATGACCTAGGGAGGGGCTGGACAGGGGTCAGCAGGATCTTGGGCTTCAGAGCAACTCGCGTGTCTCCCCTAGTGTAGCCCAAACACATCCGAATCCCGTGGAGAGCCTGCCCCTCCCCCGCCTTGGGGCGGCCCGTTCCGGAAGCTGGGATATGAGAAAGCTCCCTCCCCCTCCCCCACCCCCTCCTCTGACTCTGATGCCCAGCCCGGTTTGCGAGCCACCGAGTTCCTGGAAAATGTGAAACTGTTATTTTCTTCAGGACTGCAGAAAGCATCCAGGGGTATTCTCACTCCCAAATGTTCCGATCGCATGGTACCCGGGCTTTGGATCAATGATTCAAAAATCTCTGAGTCTTGGAGATGCAGACTGAAATTCTTACAATTCTGGGCTCTTGGACGAAGGGCAGAGTTTTTGCCTTCTAGGCATGGGATTGACCTCAGAGGCCAGAGGTCACCCAGTGGCCCTCTCACAGGAGGCGAGGAGGCCTCTGTGCGCGTCCTCCACGGCACCGGGGCTGGAGGCGCTCAGCACCGCCTGGTGCAAGGCATCCCTTCAGCAGACCTGGAAACTGAGGTCCAGAGAAGCCATCGGACTTGTCCAAAGCTGGGCGGGCTGGTTTCTGAAAGAAATGCAGCAGAGCCTCAGAGTAAGTCTTCAGGCGGGACTGAATTGGGACAATCTGGGGCCGTCCCCAAAGCGGCCGCGCTGAGCACTGTTGAGGGCACCGGGCTTTCCCGCTGTCTGCAAGGAAAAGCACTGGCCGCCCTAGCATGGCGTCTCCTGAACAGTCTGTGGGCTTCCAACATCTTCGCTCGTGGATAACACGGCAGGCAGGCCAGGTCCTCCAGCGGGAGGGTGGGACGTGGCCCCTGGCGGGTACTCTGGGTCTTGCTCTCGTGGGTCTCTTGATGTGACAGGTGCGCAAGCCCAGAGTCTGGGGTGGCGCCGTGGCGGGGCTGCCGGGATGAAGGCCAAGGGCCAGCACAGCCTCCTGGGTCCTCTTCCCTTTCCCATCCCTGCGCCTTCAGAGCAAGCTCAACCTGGTGTCTGCTCTGCTCTGTGGGGACTGCAGTTCACTCTGGGGAACCAGCGCCCCCCTGAGGACAGAGCAGTATCGTCTGGGCCACGGTGATCCGCCGGGGAGCTCCAGAGTGATGGAGCCAGAGGGATCAGGCCAGCACCCCTCACCCTCGACCCCCACGGCTGGCCTTGGAAATGCAGGGTTTGGTGTGTCCAAGGAAAATGCAACTTTCGTCTTCACAGCGCGGGGGGGTGGTGGCTCCGGAGCCCTGGTGCTCTGCAAGATCCCGCCAGCCTACATGCAGGCGGGGGACAGGGGACGGGGGGCGGGTCCAGCCAGGGGGCACCGATGCCCAGGCGAGAGGAGGAGCCCAGGGAAGAAGTGGGGGCTGTAGCGAGTCAGGACTGGGTTCTGACGGCCGCTTTCTGGGTTCCTCTGGACAAGTCCCTCTGCTTCTCTGGACCCCGGTCTCCCCTTGTACGTGACGAGGAGATGATGGACCGGATGCAGCTCTGGTCGCCGGGGGGAGCCTTTCTTTTCACCATCTGCCACCTGTACTCCCATGAGAGTACTTCCTCCAATCCATCCACTTCGTTTACATAAACTTATTTTAAAACATTCAAGCACAATCACCAATGAATGGCCAGTCTCGCAGAGCAGAGTTTTAAGAGTAAGTCCAGTGAGAATGAAGGCAAGTTCGGTGAGCCTAGCTCCACTCTCTTGCCTGCCAGGGACCTGAGCCGGAGACCGCGCTCCCTCTGACCACGAGGCCAGGTGGAGAGGGGTAGGCGTTCCAGACAAACACTAGACCGAGCCTCTCCCCTTGGCGGAGCTGGACGTGTTGAAAGAGAATTTAGAAAGGGACCAGCCTTCTCAAGGTGCGAGCCTCTGCTTCTTCGGCTGGTGCCCGCCCGCATGGGCAATGCCCTAGCAGGGCCTCGGGTGCCTGCCTTCCCCCTGGGTGACCCGATGTGCCACTTCTCAGACCTTCCTCCGGGTCTGAGCTGCCTGCGTGCGTCCTGTGTGTGCTTTGGTTTATCCCTGTCTGGCCCCTGGCCAAGGCGAGACGCAGACACAGGCCGAAAGCGCCCTGGGTCAGGCCCAGCCTCAGCCCCCTGCCAGCCCCGGGTTTTAAAGCTGCCAGGGTCTCTCCTGCCACGGCGAGACCCAGAAAGGACAGACATGCGGACAGAGACCTCGACAAACAGGCAGGGCACAGCAGCGTGAGCTTGGTCCTCTCCTCTCCCCGGACCGCCCGCCCCCCGGGTCCCCTGCGCCCGCTGCTGGGCAGCTGCGGTGGCCGCAGGCTTTACGGAGTCAGGAACGTGAGGTGTGCGGGCGGGAAGGCTCCCTTCTCTGTGGGGCAGGAAGCAAGGTCCTTCCCGGACCCTCCCGGATCCACGGGTGGGTGGGGGGCCTGGGAGGGTGCGTCGCCTGTATCCAGGTGCCCACCCACAGCCACGGCGGTCAGACGGGCCAGGCTTAGGAGCTGGAACGAGAGGGCACCCAGCGCTGTCCACATGGGAAGGCCTCTGGGCCGGGGCCCTGCCCGTCACCCTGCTGTGCCATCAGGCAGGACACGGAACAGAGCAGACAACAGGCAGCCCGGAGAGAAGGGGTTGCTCACGGTTTTCAAAATAGAATCGGTGGAAGTCCAGGCCCTCGACCAGGTTCCCCAGGGCCTCGGGTTCGAAAGCCGTCATCCCAGGGTCACACATCTTCCTGGGGGAGGAAGTCAGAGGAAAAGGGGGCTGGGGTGGCCTCTCGGGTGCCCCGTCTAACTGCAGGGGCCTGGGCCCCCAGCAGGCAAGCCTGTGAGACCTCACAGATCGGAGAGATTGGCGAGGGGAAGGGGCTGGTGCAGCCACAGTGTGGGTGCCCCCAAGAGCCAGGAAGCCTGGGTCCGGGTCCTGGCTCTGCCCCTTGCAGGTCAGGAGACCCCCAGTGAGTGGCTAACGTCCCTCAGCAAGAGCAACACGGAGGTCACGTGGTGCTCTGTGCGCTGCCCTAAGGCGCCGCCGGGTGTGGCCTGCCCGCCAGCCCGTCTCCCAACTGCATCGCCCAGCGGCGGCCGGTCACCAGGGGATCCTGTCCTGAGCTGTGTCCCTGCAGCGGGCACTGCTCACCAAGCAGCTGTGACCCTGGAGGGTACGTTTTGCTGCGCTGAACAAAGGCCATCCCCGGGCGGCAGTTCCCCCCGTCAGAGGAGGACAACCGCGCTCTGAGAAGGAAGGAGCAGGGCTGTGGCCGAGGGGCCTCTGCGCTGCAGCTTCGGCTCCGCGCTCCCACCCAGGGGACCCTGACAGCCAGACGACGAAAGGCAAAGCTGTCTCCTCCACCCCTGGGTCTCTGGGATCGTCTGTGACCCAACATGGACCCCGTGACAGTGACAGTGAAGCCAGGGACAAGCAAAGATCCCGACGTGGGGAGGGGCTGAACCGGGGAGGAGGGCGAAGGGCCCAGCATGGTCCGATCTGGGCGCCCGGCGAGCACAGGGCTCGCTGTCCTTGCTGTGTCCTGTTGGGGCCGCGGGGCTCCAGACAACGCCCGTCCCCACTCGGGACCTCACATCCTCCAGAGGGATCAGCCTGGGGTTGGGGGCTGTACTGGGACCACAGGGGAGGCCCGGCACCTTCGAGCTCCGAATCCTCCAGGGCTGGTCTCAGCCCCGATGGTCTGGAAGACCAAGCCCCACCCTGCCGGGGGCGCCCCTCCAGGAGGCCGCTGGGCCTCCCTGCCTCTGAAGGGACTCGGCGCCAGATCCATCGGACACGTCGGGAAACTGAGGCTCAGTGAGACGCAGGGCCAGGCTCGGCACCACAGGCCCCAGGGGTCACGGCCAGGGGTCCGAGCCCAGATCAGCCTGCAGTTCCAGAAGCAGCATCACAGAGGTGGGAGGCGCGGGGCCAAGGGAGCTACCTTCCTTTCTGCACCCCCGCCTCCCGCCCCCCGGCTGTGTCCTCCAGAGTCACTCTTGGGCTCGCCCAGGGCTGACCTACCGCCCCCCCCGGGGCCGGACGCGAGACCCACGTGACAGGGCGTTTCCATGCTTTCAGGCCCCCTGGAGCACGCGTGCACATCAACCGCGCACACCCCTCGTGCACGCAGTCGCAAATGCACAGGTGTGGACAAGCACATCACACTCCCGGGCACATGCAGCCTCGGTCCCGCACCCACACCCGCCAAGGCCCTCGCTCCTCCAGACACGATCCGTCGCGGCCGAGGCCCTGCCACCTGCTGCCCCGCCCGCCCCCCATCCGAACTGCAGCGCCTGAGCCCATGGAAAGCAGAACAGGCCGCCCCAGGAGCATGGCCCGGCCAGGGCACCCCCCCCCGCCCCGTCCTGAACTTGACAGGCGAGTGTCACTCTGACCCTAACTGGCAGCTTTTGTACACACACACACGCACACACACACACACACAAGCGTGTGTGGGGTCTTCTGGCCCAGGCCTCGTCCGCTCTGCGGGAGACAGTGAGGCCTCAGCCCAGAATCCCTGCCCGCCCGGGAGCCAGAGGAGAGGCTGCCTCTGGGCCGGACCCGCCAGACCCGCCAGGGTGAGGGTGACCACCAGGGGACGCTCCAGCCCAGCCTTTGCGCGCTGCAGCCCCTCCAGCAGCAAGGACAGGTGTGCAGAGCGTGTGGGGCACCTGTTTCATACTGTTATTTCTGTGCACTCTGCCTTCCCGCCCCGCAGAGGATTCGCGGTTCTTTTGCGGTACCCTGCGGTACCCGCCTGCTCCCGCCACCTGAGGTCAAGGGTCGTGTGGCAGGACCCAGGAGGGGCCCGGCTCCCTCGCTCCTTCCCAGTTCAGTCTCTGAGGAGGCCCAGGTTGTGGCAGAGCCCACCCCCTCGTTCCCGGGGGAAGCGGAGGCTTCGTGGGGGCTCCTCCCAGGGAGCGAGACAGGAGGAGGGGGAGCAGGGCTGAGAACAGGAGAACAGACCGGGGCTGTGGGCAGAACGCTTAATGGAAGCATAAAGTCAGATTGCAAACCAGAAACAGGAGCTCAGCCCGGGTCACGGCACATGCAGAGCAGGAGGAGGAGGGCCAGCGGCGAGGACCCCCAACGCCAGCCCTCAGCGCCCCGATCAGCGATCCGGGCAGGACATGCAGCACGGGCCCGGCCGACTCACGTGTAGGACTCAAAATCTCCATTGCTTATGGCTTCAATCAGCTGCTCTGTCACCTTGATAATCTCCTGTTTCCGCACTGCAAGGCAGGGGGCAGAGAGACAACAGTGACAGCGGTGGGGACAGAGCGCCAGCCACCCGCCCCGAGCCCTGACCACGCCCAGACCCGCTCCGGGCACCGGGGCCTCCGACAGACGGTCTCGCCTCGCCTCGCACAGTCCCTGGCACCCATCGCCCCCACCTCAGGGCGCAAGAAACAGGCCCAGGAGGTGAACCGATCGGAAGCTCCTCCACCGCCAAGGGTCGGGCCGGGGGCCGGGCTGGCAGCCTCAGCCTCCGGAGAGCGTGCGTGGGGGACGTTGTGACTCTGGCTCCATTGGAACCCAGGTCCTGAGCCCCAGGGCTTCCCCGTCACCTCGCTCTGCCACTGGAACCCCAGCGTCTTTCCCTGTGGCCGTTGTGTTACCAGCAGCCCCAACCGGGGCTCCCTCTGCTCTGAACAGGGGTCACTAAGGAAGGGCTTGGGCTGTATGCACCCCTTAGGTCTCGGAAAGGTCTTGCTCCGTTTGGGTGCCTGTAGGTATCAGGCCCTGAGCTTTCTAGAACTTTCTAGGCATGATGAACCCCAACTGCTGAGACCCGGCCTCCCCTGCCTGCCCTGAAACCCTAAGAACTGCTGCTGTCTTTCTGGTAGCGGATTAGCCATCAGTTTTCTTACTAGGTCTGTGAAGTTCCGAGCCCCCGTTTTCCTCCCTGTGAAACGGGGACACCACTGCCTCTCACACCTTTAGTGCCGAGCAGGCCATGGGCAGAGCCCAGGCTTCGGTACCAGCCAGGCTTCATCATTGAGATCCCGGCCCGGGTCCTCCCGAGCAGGGCCGTGGGCCGCGGGTGTCTTCTGGTCCATCGCACGGCGACAGTGCCTCCCTCCCAGGGAGCTCACGTGTCCACGGCACTTGGACCAGAGCCTGGTATGTGGCAGGCACACGTCATAAATGCCACCTCCTGCCTCTGCCCACTGCTGCACTTGGAGGCCAGTTTCCCCACCTGATACACGAGGAGGCCAAGCCTCAGCGTTTGAAGCCAGGTGGACCCAGCAGGACTGTTGCACCAGAAGTGTCACGCGAAGTGCCCCCCCCCCGCCCCCCGCAGGCTCAGGCTTCGCCCCGCTTCGCCCTGCGCCCGGTCGGTCAGCTGGCCTGCGGAGCAGCCTCGGCTGCGATGGGAGGACACGTTGCCCACTTCTCCGGGTGGGAGCGTGGGAGCGAGACCAGTCCTGGCAGAGGCCCTTTCCTCAGCAACTGCAGGTGCCTCCCAACCCAACTCCCGCGGGAGCGCCCCTCAGGCCCACAGGACACAGAAGCATGGGACACCCAGGCTGTCAGAACGCTTGGTGACCAGGGACTCAGCCTCCTTGTCCGGCTACGGGAAACGGAACCTGGCAAGGGGTGTGAGCACCTGAGGATGCAGGACTTGGGGGCCGAGTGGGCTCCCAACTCGGGGCCTTCTCTACCGAGCACAGCAGCTCCCGCAGCCTCCCTGCAGTGCTCGGCCCGCATGCTCGGCTGTTCCCCAAGGCCGGCTCCCTGATCCCTGCGGTCTGGAGCGGGAGCGGCCGGCCAGGCGTTCATCACCCAGTGAGTGAGGAGCCCAGGCGCCCAGCTCTGTGCTCAGCCTGTGAGTCCTGAAAGCGCCTGGCGCAGCGTCACGTGGTTCTCAGCCCCACGTCAGAGCTGAGCTTCAGGCACACTGGAGGCGACAGGGGACAGAGTCTGCTCCAGGGGACCAAGGGCCCCAAGCCGACTCCCCCGCAGCACAGCTCTGCGCCCGAGGCAGGTGCTCCGTGGAACGAACACAGCTCGTCATTCTCACCACCCGGAGCTCGTGCTCTTTACCGTCTGGCTCCACGATGATTCACCGGGGCAGGGAGCCAGTCTTAGACGGGGAGCTCTGCCGGTCACCCGGGGCCAGGACAGAGGCGGCGTGAAGGCAGGAATGAAGGCACGGATGGGCCAGACCAGGGCCTGGGGCTGCCGTCTTTGCCCCGTTCCCTGGAACTGCCCAGGTTGCCTGGCGGCCTCTGTCCCTAGGAGTCCGGCAGCCTGACCCTTTCCTGGAAGCCACAGACTGAGGAGGGGAACAGCCAGCTCCTTCTAGCCGCTTCCACGCGGAGTCAGGGGGGTGCCCCAGGTGGGCCTTGGGACCCGTGCCGCCCCCAGCCTTCCCCGCACAACTTTAAGGACGCGTCCAGCTCGGCGTTCCAAGCGCCTGGGCTTAACGCCCTGCCTCCCTGGGCCACTTCTCACGGCGCCCAGAGGCTCGTCAGGCGGTCAAGGGCATGGATTCTGGGGCCAGATGCCCTGACTTTGGATCCTGGCCCCATGGCTTAATAACAGGGCCCCGGAGCCACGTCCTTCCCGTCTCAGTCCCCCTATGGACGATGGAGCAGCTAATGGCTTTCACCTCAGAGGTAGGTTCGAGGACTGAGCTAAGAACATATCAGTAAAACTAACACACACACGGAAGGCCCTTACTCCGAGCAGCAACCATTCCAGCCCTTCCTGTGTAAATAAGGATGCGTCATGGAAAGCACACAGAGCCGTGCCTGGCGCTCCGAAGAGAGAGCTCTGCTCACCTTCCCTGGAACTCTCTGCATTGGAAGCTTCCCCCAAGGACGGCCTCTTGCCTCTGGCCCAGCAGGGACACTTCCCGGCAGCCTGACACAGGGTATGCCTCCGGCTTGGTTACAACTTTGGGACTTGCAGCTGGCCGAGGAGGCCACCACACCTCCGACGGCTTTTGCCGTGTGCACCCATCTCCTTCTGTCACGTTGAATTCTCCCCCGCCCCCAGTCACAGTTCTGGTGGCCCTTCTGCCTTTGGGGGCCATGCAGTGTGCACCTGCTCCCTGGACGCCATGCTCTCCCCACAAGCCTTTTCTCCGCAGGACTCACGGCCTCCAGGGTAGGGTTTGCAGGAGCTGACTCAAGCTGGCCGGCGCTGCTTTGAGGACACTGAAGCTGTTCAGATGGCTGAGTAGGAGCACGCACGCAATCCCTGATGTGACTTGCATGCTGCATAAATCCCAGGACTAGGGGAGCACTCTCTATCCCCTCCCCAATTTTGGACACTATGCCTCTATTAATGCAACCCAAGACAGCATCTAACTCGGCCTCCAGCCCCTAAGGACGCCAAGTTTGCCAATAGGTGAAGCCTAGCAGGCAGGAATCTTCCCAGCTTCCGTCTCTGGAACCGAGGATCCGGGGATCTCATGCAACTTAGATCTCGAGAAATTCTCCCTGCTTCTAAGCCCAGGCCCCTGTCCGACTCGTTGCTCTATGACAGGTTCAGCCAGCAGCTGCTCAGGAGCAACCTCTGGGGTTTCTCATCTGCCAGGCATCCATCCAGACAACCAGGAGCGCTCGTCTGTGGATAGGCAGTAAAAGCGCCAGAGAGGTTAAGGCACTCTCCTGAGGCCGCACAACACGCTGGGGCTGAGGAAGGATTGGCATTCCTAACTGATATTGCCCAGGATGTCTTGGGCCAGATTCTGAGGCAGCACTTTGGGTTGGAGAGGAAATTCCGTTTCAAGGAGCTGAACGGGAGGAGGTTGGGGCGGTGGCAGAAGCCCGTGAGCTCAGAGGGAGAGAGGCCCATGCATTGAGCCCGAGGGGCTCTGAAATATTAAGGCCCCCTCCTTTGCTCAGGGAAAGCGTCCCCTGTATGGTGGCATTTCTAATTGACCTTACTGTTAGGTCAGAACCCATCCCGTCACCACGATTCTCACTTGGTAGGAAGACTTTACAAAATTAACACCGGAAAATGGTTCTTGGGAAACTTTCTCGGAGGCTGAGAAGCTAGGGGAGGCCCACACAGAGGTGGCGGCTCCTCCACCAGCGGAGGGAACCGGCGCAGGGAGCAGGGCCCCGGCTCTTCCGTCAGTAACTGGACACGGTCTTTCTCTTCCCTGAGCCCCAGGCCCCTGTTGAGAAGGGCAGAGGCTCGGGCTCTGCACGCGCTCCCGCCCCAATCCCAGTATCTCTAAAGCTCACGGCGGCGAAGGTCACGGGCCTCCGAGGTGCCACCCGGAGCCGTTGGCCCAGGTGGAAAGTGGCTTTGGCAGGTCATCTTCTGTAGGAACGGGGCACAGACACTTTACATTCTATTCCAAACAGTTCTCTGTCTGTGTAACACGAACATTTGTCTTAAAATAATCTTGGAGTAAAACGGACACTTATGGCTTCCTGTCCTTCAACTGTAAGCTCCGGTTTGCAAGAAAATAAATGAAGATTTTTATTAAACAGTGGCAAATGCCAAACCCTGAGCAGGCACTTTAGACACAGCCTCTCAGTCCGTCTGCCCAGCAGTCCTCGGAGTCTGGTACTACCGCCATCACCCCTCTGCCGTTGAGGAGACTGAGGCCCAGAGAGGTCGAGTGGATGGCCGAAGGTCGCCCAGCAAAAGGCCTCCCTGAAGAAGCCCAGCGCTACGCCGCCTCCACAGACCCTGTCTCCTCGGAGACCAGAATCATAAGCCCGCAACGCGTCTCCTCCAAACCCCAGCACCTGACTGCGAGCGCGGGGACAGCGAGGCTGAAACGTGGGACGTGGCTCCGAAATGATGCCGGCGCCTCATACCCCGAGAGACGTGACGTTCCCTACGCTTCTTTTTGAAATGAATACTTTGAAACGGCACAGCTCAGAGTCCTTCCTCTTAGTTACACCCTAAACCCCATCGCCCCCAAGCTGAAGGTTCGGCCCCCTGGGGACAACTGCCTGTGGGTTAAAAGTGATGAGCTCACGCCGGTTTTCCGGAACTCTCCTGTTTGTTCTAATCTCTGACCAATACGCCCCTGTCCCCCTGTCGCAAGTGCTGTTGCTCTAGGCGATAACCGGCCGACCGCCGAGATCTCCTGACGCGGCTGTGATGGCTACGAGTCCTCCAAAGAGAGGAGGACGCATGTCCGTCCGAATCCTGACTCCCATCTGGAAACTTTTTTTCTCCTTTTTACTACGAAACTCCTCGCAATTCCTCCTAAGGGTCGGGGGGTGGCGCGGTCTTTAGGGTACTAGCCTGCTGTGGCCCTCCGTTGCCTGGCAAAGCAATAAAGCTATTTTCTTCTCCTTTACCCCAAAACTCTGTCTCTGCATTTCCGTTTGGCACCGGCAGACAGAGGCCAAATTCCGGCAACAGAAACCCCAGGACTTGGCCACCGCAGGGGCAGGGCCGGGAATTCGGTCGGAGAATCAGACGCCCACGTCTTGGCCTGCCGCCCGGATCCCAAGGGAATTCTTCCAGCTAATGCCTTGGGAGGCCGCCCCTCGTGCCATCCATCGCAGAACCTCGACTGGCTCTAGTGCCAGGCCCAGGGACGGAGTGGTTCTCGCCTGCCCAGCTGGGAATGGCCAGACAAGTGCCCACGCAGAGTGGGCTGGCCTTCCAAACACGCCGGCAGCGCCAGGCACGGCGTGTGTCGGAACTGCCGTAAGTAAACCGAATGGCAGGGGTACACGGAGACGCGTCACGCCAAGCTCCAGCCCGCGGTCTGCTCTGCCGGAGGCGCATCCCTGAGCCCCGGGACATGGCTAAGCCAGCACAGCCGTGCTCTCTCCAGGCCAGAGCTGTTTTTCTAGACCCCAGAGGCTGCCCAGGGGTCTCGGGGTGTGGGAGCCCCCACCCTTGGCAGCCTCCCTTCCTGGGGGAACAAGGACCGCAGGGTACAGGCGGGACAGCAGGAACACTAGCTCCCTGGGCACGCGCGGGTGCTCCACCCTCGCCCCTCCAAAGCCCCAAGGCCTGGCCCACACCGAGGCCTCCCCACCCATGGTTACGAGCCAGTCCCTGGAGCCACACTGCCCGGGTTCCCATCCTGACTGGGCCTTTGACGCGCTCCTGGGCCGGAGCGTGGGACTGAGGGCGGCGCCGCCTGCCGGGCTCTCGCGAGGCGGAGATGAACAGGCCGCTCTGGCGGAGGGTCGATGGCACACGCACCCCCTGAGGGCAGCCGCTCTGCCCGCCACCGTCCTGCTACTTCCCCTTCTGCTGTCGGGTCTCGGTTGCTCTCCCTCTTCCACCTGAAGATTTAACCACTGCCCGCGGGAGCCCCGGTGTTCGGGTTGGTCTTAGGCAGTGCTTCCCACATCCCAGTTTGCTGAACTTTCTATATATATATATATATATATATATATATATATATATATATATATATTTTGTCTTTTTGCCTTTTCTAGGGCCGCACCCGCAGCATATGGAGGGTCCCAGGCTAAGGGTCAAATCAGAGCTGGAGCAACCAGCCTACACCAGAGCCACAGCAAGGCGGGATCCGAGCTGCGTCTGCAACCTACACCCCAGCTCATGGCAGCGCCAGATCCTTAACCCACTGAGCAAGGCCAGGGATCGAACCCGCAACCTCATGCTTCCTAGTCGGATTCTGGATTCGTTAACCACTGAGCCATGACGGGAGCTCCTGAACTTTCTATATTTTGGCTTTTTTCCCTTCCTTTCCTATTATTGCCTCAAGTTTTTTAAATCAACTCCTTTTCCAAAAAAATTCAAAACCACGTCAAAAGGAAAACTTAGACTCCTCGGTACGTTACGACTCGACCACGTTACATTAATTTTTTCTAATAATATTCTAGCGAACACATTGTCTCTCCAGGCAGAAAAGTCCTTCTGGGCGCCGCCTGGGAGCCAGGGGCCCCACGTGGGGCCACGGCGCCACGAACCGTCTATAGGGAGCTAAAGCGGCGAGATGGGGCATGAGGCCGGCCCGGCGGCCCCTTCAGGTGGGGGCTGTCGGGGAAGGGGCTGCCGGAGCCCGAGGCCCGCCTACCTTTGGTGTCTTCGTCCTCGATGGTGGTGTTGGTGCTCTCAGAAGATTCCTGCAAAGGAAGAGGGTGGCGGTGAGGCCGCCTGGCCCGAGGCCACGTGCGGGGCTGCCCCGGCTGCCTGGTGCTGCGGCCCCAATCCGAAGCATCCGAAGCCTCATCGGCGCTGCCATCCAGATGCTGCGCTGCAAACCCTGCCGGACCTGGGGGCCTACGGAGGGCAGGGCCCAGCTAAGCAGGTGGCTGGTGGGAAGGGGTGGCGAGGGGGAGGCAGACGCTTCCCAGAAGGGCTGGGAGGGGCCCTGGGCCCTGTCGCTGGAGGGGCAGAGAGGGGTGCGGACGACAGAGAGGCAGGTGGTGGCCGCAGGATGGGGCAGGACGCACACCGGCGGGAGAGGAGGAGAGCACGGAGTGGGGGAGGCCCAGGGTGAGAGAGGCTGGGCTTTTCAGGGAGAAAATCCCCACAACCGAGGGAGACAGCGATGGAGTCCGGAGAGGGCGCCCGAGCCCCTGCGGGAACCCCTCAACAGAAGCAGCGGCTGGTGGCTCCTCTGCCACCGGCGCGCCCTGGGTAGCCTTGCAGAAGCTCGAGAAGGGCCTCGACAGCCAGCGGCGTCCACCGCTTGGGCCAAACCAAGCCCCCCAGTGGCCACAGCCGGCACAAACCAAGCCCTGAGCTGAGTTCCAGAGCAGAGGGTGGGGGGAGCGAGAAGCCACGGTGGGCGGTGGGATGGGGTTCAAATCGACCTGCGCCTCCAGGGGAGTTGGGGTCTCCCGTCGGGCTGCTGGCCCGGGCCGTGGAGTTGGAGGTGTCAACAGAAACACGCCAACAACACGCACACACAACACACATGTTGTCACACGAGGCACACGTACCAAGCACGCCCTGAGCGCCCTCTCCCCGCCCCGGGTGCCCAGAGCAGCCTGCAGGAGGGAGGCGGGGGCGAGGGTTGGAGGCCCAGGATTTACCGGTGTTTGGGAGACGGCAGACACTCACCATTAACTGAACGCTGGAACTGGACTTTCTTTTCTGGAAAAACAAGGAGAAGAGATGGGACAGGAAAAGACACGGCATGAAAACGGGAGGAGCAGAGCACGGACGACAGGGAGGCTTGGAAGGGGGACAGGCCTCGGGGTCACACCTCGGTGGACCCTTTGCCGCCAGCAATCTCGGGACAAGGAATCGGACCCTGGTCGCTCAGCCCGGAGGTCTGGGGCCTGGGGCGCAGCTGCCGGGGACTCAGCAAGCCAAGCACCAAGCTCCAGGCCAAGGCTCTCCTGGACAAGGGCAGCCCTACGCCAAGCTCTGACGGAGCGAGCAAATCCTGGGTCCTGCGGCTGTCTAAGGCCCCCGGAATCCAAAGCTCCGGAAGGACCAGCGTTGCCCAGGCCGGGAGGAGAGGCCCGAGGTCTCCTCCTGCCCTCCCCAGGCCGCTCTGCTGGAAGGACCCCGCTCCTGGTCTGGCTGAGTGTCACGGTCCCTCGGGGAACTGGTCCAAAAGAGACAGGACCAGGCCCTGCAAAGAGGGGATAACTAGGTCTGGGCTGGGGCCGAGGTGTCTTTTTTCTAAACGACACCCCCAGGTGGGTCCAAAGCAGGTTCAGCCCTGAGAACCCGGCCTCCAGGCGGCCTCGGGGAGCCTGCCTGTGTCCGCACCGCCCCAGGGGCCGGCCTTCGGCTCCTTTCTGCTGACGGAGAGACGGAGGCACAGGCAGACACACCGCTGAGCCAGGGTTCGCGTGTCTGGGCCCTGCCACTCGGCCTGCTCTGGCTTTGGGGGCCTGGCGCGCCCCGTCCTATGGGCTGGGGGCCGAGGGAAGGAGAGACGGAAGGAGGGGCACGCAGGTGCCCTCCTCCTTCTTCCAGCTCCAAGCCAGCATCCTAAAGACGCGCTCAGAGATGGGTGCAGACCCATGCTGGTACCTGCCCTGGCCCCTGGCGCCTAGAGACCCCGCGGATGGCCAGCATCCGCCCAGGGCCGCTCAGCCAGCTGCCAGCAAAGAGAAGGCCGAAAGCCCTGGGCCGGGCCCTCTCCTCTGTCTGGGGGTCGGGGCACCGACAGCCTGATGGCCCCTTCAAGCTGCACCTGGAAGCACGCACATCTGAGAGGCCGGGAGGCCGCTCCCCTCACTGCCCTGTGCGGGGAGCCAAGGAGGGGCCTCAGATGCCGTCTGGGTACCTTCGCCTGGGGGAGGGGGCGGCCCTGGCTATTCTCTGAGGGTCTAATGCTGGGCTTGCTGACGCCGCATCCCGGAGCCTCAGATCCTGTGCTCTCCATCCAGGGCCGGCCCGGCTGGCTGGCTCAGGGGGCGTTTGCGGCGGGAAGCCGGACCCCCTGCCTCTGCCCAGCTGGCCCCGGGGCGTGGCTGCCAGCAGCCTGCCCGGCTCCCCTCCCCTCACCCCGGCTGGCCAGGTGCGGTGTGATGCCCGAGGAGCACTTTGGGGGCCGGAGGTTCCAGGCGGACACGAGGAGGGAACACAGAGCAGAGACCGCATCAGATTCGGACGCACAGTGACAGGATGGGACATGGGGAAGAGGGTCACGACGCAGCACGGATGGGACACCAACAGGGGCAGTGAGTGCGGCTGAGGGGCGGGAACGCTTCGTAGATGAGAGTCTGGCCGGGCGGGGGCGGGCGGGGTGGGCATTGCTTCTGGGTGAGAGAAAGACTCACTTTGCCTGACTCGGAAAGGGGTGGTGACGCTAGTTAGACCCTCCACCGATCGGCAGGTTTCATTTTGTCACCAAAAGTAGAATCATAGCTCTTACAACCACCGGGAGACCTTGAGGTCGGCAAGGACGACAGAAACGCAGTGTGGTCAGAATGAGCCTCCGAGAGCCCTTAAAACCCACGAAGCTCAGCATTGTGTTGTGTCTTTAACCCCAACTGGCCCACTTTTCCTCCAGCGTTGGACCCAATCACGGCTTCTCAATAAGCCCCAGACGGACTCAGGGGCTTGTCTCCAAGGACCAGGGTGCAGAGGAGAAGGCATTTCCCGCGTGGGCGGGACCCGCGCACATCATGAGGCGGCTCCAGCAGGCCCCCCGAAAACAACGCCCCTCCCCTCTCGCGCAGACGGCAGAACTGATGGCCTGGGGCCCCAAGGATGGCACAGGGGGCCCAGGCTCAAACCCTCAGTTCTTGGGTTGACGTCCAGCTTCAGTCACAGCAGAAACGTGAGTGGAACCCCCCCCCCCCACCGCCGCCCCGACAATGGCGACACCTTGCAGGCCAGGCTCCCCACATCCCGGGCAAAGCCTCTGGGTTACTCTCATCTTCCTGATGGATGCCCCCCGCCAACCCCCGCCGCCCACCCCAAGGAAGGGGAGGAGGCCGAGCTGCAGAGAGAAGGTCGGGCCAGGGAGGGCCTCTGAGAAGGCACAGCCCCTCCTGCACTACAGGAAGCAGCGGCTCTTTCTTCGCCTGTGCCCACTGGGGGGCCCCGCGGGGACCAGCCAGAGCCCCGCCACGCTGCGAGATGTTCTTGCTCTCAGGCAGCCTCCACCTCCGGGCCTCACCCGGAGCCAGACGAGAGCTTCGTCCCAAGACCTGGCCTGAGGGAGGCCCTGACCTCGCCCCTGGCGGCAGCCTTGGCCAGGGTCACAGCCGAGGGCCAAGAGGACCCCAGCCGCCCTCCCTCAGACACCCCTCCTCCGGGAACCGACCTGGGCCAGCGCCCACCAGCGTCTGTGGCCTCTGCCCCGTAGCCCCCAGCACGAGTTTCCCGCAGAAACGACCTACCACTGGGGCCAGCTCGGGCCCCCGCTGCTCCACGCCTGGCCCCAGCACACGGCTTGTCCCTCCGTCGCCCTTTCAAAGGGGACTCACAGGGAACCCCAAACAGCGCAAGCCCAAGCCTGGACTTCCTTACAGCCTTCGGGATGGGTGCCCGTTGAGCTCACACGCAAGGTTGGCATTAGAGCTGTGGTCCCAAAGTTCCCTTGAGCTTTCACGAGAACTCCTACCCACAAGCCCAACTCACAAAGCGGAAAAGATCATCTGCCACTGACTGGCACCTGGAGGGCACATGCCACACGCCCGCACCGGCCTCCACGCGCGGCCTCTCAGCGCCGCCTCACGACGGCCCTGGCAGGCGGGAGCCCCTCTCCTCCCAGCACACGATGAGGGGTACAGGCTCGGGGGGGCAGAAAACCGCTGTCCGCTCACCCAGGCTCTCCGCCACTGCCATGGTCCACAGAGCTGTTTGTCTGCAGTGGGCGGGAGACGCCCCAAACCTTCTCTCCTGGGCCGCCCCCTCTCCCATTGTCCCCACCTGCTGCCAGAGGCGCCTCCCCAGACCCAGGAGTCCACTGGAAAACCAAGAGTTTTGGCCCATAACCGAACAGTTACAGACTCCTCAAGCACCCAAGATGAGAAAGGAAAACTTTTTTTTTTTTTTTTTGGTCTTTTTAGGGCCACACCCACGGCAGATGGAGGTTGTCAGGCTAGGGGTCTACTCAGAGCTGCAGCCGCTGGCCTATGCCACAGCCATGCCAGGTCCAAGCCAGGTGTTGCAACCTACACCACAGCTCACGACAACACGGGATCCTTAACCCACGGAGCGAGGCCAGGGATCGAACCTACGTCCTCATGGATGCTCGTCAGATTCCTTTCTGCTGAGCCACAATGGGAACTCCAAACTTTTTTTTTTTTTTTTTTTTAAGGAGAAAAAGAGCTTTATTGCTTGGCCAGCCCAAGAGGGCCACAGCAGGCTAAGGCCTTAAAGAACGAGCCTGCCCCCATTTCATTCTTGTTTCTTTAAGCCAAAATCTTGGAAGTCATGGGTTCACCCCCCTTTCACCCCACTGTACCCACGGGGAACCTCGAGCCCTAAGAGCAGCAGGGCCTAGATCCCGGCCTCAGGCAGACAGCCCGGCTCCCCTCCCTCCAAGCCCCGGCAGACCAAGCCAGGGGCCTGAGACTCTAAACGCCACTACAAACCAAGCCATGAAGCCACCGGCCCACCTGGGTGGCTGTGTTTGGACAGCGTGCCACAGCTTTCAATGTCCCGGGCACAGCCTCGCCCTGGGGCCCTGGCTGGGCAGGGTCCGAGCCCAGCAAAAGGCAGCGTCTCAAGAGAGGAGAACCCACAAGGCGAGCCAGTGGCAGGGGAGGAGGGAGCTGCAGAGAGCGGGGACCAGGCCCCAGAGGGCAGGGCGAGCGGAGGGAGGGGACGGGTGTCAGGCGGGTGTGGAGCAAGGGGCTCGGGCAGCAGGGGTGGGACAGGGCGGCCTGGGTCCGGGGAGGGGCGGAATTCTTGGTGCTGAACTGGCAGGCCTCCGTGGGGATGGGTGCCTCTGGATGTCAAAGCCGAGAAGCTGGGCTGCCCATCCTCTGTGGGCTTCGTAGGCTGGACAGGCCGTGCCTCGGGTCAGGGGCCCCGGGCCGCCAGCCCCCACTCAGGAAGAGGGAGGCACGGCTCCCGGCACCCAGCCCTCTCTGCACTCTAGCTCCCCAGCCCTCTAGCCCTGGAGAACCACAGAGTCTCCGGCCTCCGTCCTTAGGGCCACCCCAACCCCAGGCCACCTGCCTCTCCCCCGCTCCTCAGTCCTCCCCTCCCCCCCCGCCCCGATCCTGGCGGGAACGGGGGCCCCCGAAGCCCGGGTCTCTGGGTCTGGGGACGCCGGTCTGCCCGGGCGACCAACCTGCCCAGAACACCGCGAGCAAGGCCTGGCTCTGCCCCCGGCCCTGCCAGCCGGGCCCTGAGGGCGGAAGCGCCACCGGAGGCAGGCCCTGCCAGCTCTCCGGGCCTTACCTTCACGCCGTCATTCTTCTTGTTTCCGCCACTCTTCCCACCTGCAGAGGAGTAAAAGTAGAGGCTTAGCAACACCAGGCAGGGCACCAGGGCCCACAGGGCCAGGAAGAGCAGCATCCACGGGCAGCGGAGGGCACGGGGCCGGCCGGCAACGCGGGGACGCCTCCTCCCGGGCCCTCTTCCTTCCCAGGTGGGCTGGGCTCCGCCTTGGCAGCGATCTCAAGTGTGACCCTCGGGCCCCATGGGCCGCGGTGGGTGCTCGGCGTGTCCCGGGGTCGTGGGGTTGCTCTTTCAGTCTGGGGATTCCCTCTTGAGCCCGGTCACCCCCCGAGCTGTTGGAGGCCAACCCGGAGGCCTGGCTGCCCGGCCCGGGGCTGGCGGCTCCCTCCCCTCCGGCCCCGCTCTAATTTTAGCCCCATGCTGCTGCGGGTCATGTGTCAGCCCTGCCCACTCACTCTCGACAGCTGCGAGCCGCATTTCGCCCGTGAGAAGAAGCAGGTGCCCCCTGTCTGGGGCCTCCCCTGCAGAGCAGCCTCCCCTGCAGAGGCCTCCCTGCCTCCAGCCCCGAGCCCCACGCGGGGGCGGCCGAGCAACAGCTCTCGGGGAGGCCACACCTGCCCTCCTTGCCCTGCCTTCCCGGTCGCCCCCGGCCCGAGCCCTTGGGGGAAAGGGCAGGAATGCCCAGCCCGGGCCCGGGCCCCCGGCTGCTTCAGACCCCAAGCAAACGGCCTCGAGAGAAACGCAACGGTATCTCCGAAGCGCCTGACACGGCGCCTGACACGGCTCCCGACACGGCTCCCGATGCACGCACAGCAGATGCTCAGTCAACGGCCGCCATGGAAGGTCCTCATCCCGGCAGCCCGGGGAGGGCGAGCTGGGGAGGAGAGGTGCCCGGGGCGTCAGCGCCCCCGAGGCGTGGAAGGACGGGGCTCAGCTCCCCAGCCATCACCACATTCCCACCTCTGGGCCCCCTCGGCCTCTCAGACAGAGGTTCCCTCTTGCAAAGCAGTTGGGGGCGGGGGGCAGTGAGTACCCCTGGGTCCCGAGGCCGAGAGGAATGGCTGTCCCCCCCACCCCCACCCCGGGCTCTGTGCGCCAGATCGGGACCTCCCTGCCCCTCTGGCCTCCAAGGGGCCCCAGCCCGCTGCTGCGGCACTGCGGGGCCCATGAAGCCACACATTCTGATTTTCAGGAGAAGTCAGAAATCTGGGATTTGCTATGAAATCTCCTGGCTTTTAAGCGCTTGCCCCCCATGATTTTTTTAACCACCACTGGCCCCCCGGCACATGGTGGGAGGGGAGCTACCCAGACACCCCATGGTGTGAGCTCTGAACTGGAGTTCCCCAGGCGCGCTTCAGTTGTTAAAAAAAGCCTCTGCCTGCCGGGCGGCTCATCTTTCAGTTGAAGGAACTGCAGGATCCTGGTCTGGGGGCGGGGGGCGGGCAGGCAGGGCAGGGGTCGGGGAGAGAGCACCAAGCCCAGCTTCCCTCCTGGCCCCGGGTCTTGTCCCAGCTGGTAAAACGGGCAGATGGACCCTCTCGGCAAAGCCAGGGCCGGAGCTTCCCAGAGGCCAGGCCTGGTGGTGGGACGGGCCCTGTGCCCATGGCAGCCCGAGGGCCCCTCGGGTGAGCTTGGCTATATCTGCTCGGCTGCCCCGTCAGCCTCCCCGGGCTCCTGAGAGCCAAGCCTCTGGTGGGCACTGGCCCCGGCACTCTCCACTGTGCCAGGGGAGCTTCTCGCTAAGCCCCAGCGCTAAACACTTCCCCTTCTCTCTTCGGGGCCACATGCCGCGGGTGCAAGGACGCCCCGCCTTAACAGGCCAAGGCCGAAGGCTCCTGCCTTGGACACCTCGGTGACCCAGCCCAGGAAGGGCACTTGCTCTGGGGCTGGTCGAACCTGCACTGTGGAGTTCCCGCTGTGGCTCATCGGGTTAAGAACCTGACTAGTATCCGTGAGGACGTGTGTTCGATCCCTGGCCTTGCTCAGTGGGTTAAAGGATCCAGCATTGCCGCGAGCTGTGGGATAGGTCATTGACTCGGCTCAGATCCCACCCGGATGTGGCTGTGGTGTAGGCCAGCAGCTGTCGCTTCGATTTGACTCCTAGCCTGGGAACCTCCATATGCCACAGGTGCAGCCCTAAGCAGCAAAAACAAATAAACCAACAAACAAAACACCCTGCCCTGCAGGCATCCCTCAGGCAGTGTGACCTGGGGCCAATCAGGGTTTAAACGAGCCTCTGCTTCCTCACTCAGAGAGCAGGTGGCCATGGCCTGGTTGCAAAGGCCACCTAAGTGAGGGCGTGGGGGCTGGCTAGTCCCTGGGCCTGGCTCAGCTCCTCCTGAGTCCACAGCCAAGGACGGGAGGCCTTTCGCCCAGGCCGGCCCAGCCCGAGAACCCAGTGAGAGGTGACGAGCCAGCCGCATCCTCGAACCCTTCCGGGTGGGCCCTCGGCCCAATGGGCTTCCTCCGCTTCCGAGGTCTGCATCAGGTGAGCGAAGCCTCCAGCCACGGGTCCTCCACAGCCCCCACTCTCCCCGGCGGCCTGAGGGTGCCAGGTGTCCCACAGAGCAAGGTCCCCACCCCTGCAGGATGCGAGGGCAGCGTGAGGTCCTGCCACCTACCAGAGAAGTTCCTGGTGGCCAGCATGGTGGTGAGGATAGCTCCCTGCAACAGAGAAGAGGGGGTTTGGGGAGAGGAGGCCGGAGGTGGGGGGAGAAGAGAGGCAGAAATGGGAGGGGAGGGGGCAGGAGAGGCAGAGGAATGGGGGGAGGGGGCAGGAGAGGCAGAGAAACGGGGGGAGAGGCAG
Organism: Phacochoerus africanus; assembly: GCF_016906955.1. Lineage (NCBI taxonomy): Eukaryota > Metazoa > Chordata > Mammalia > Artiodactyla > Suidae > Phacochoerus > Phacochoerus africanus. The sequence continues at coordinate 151,198,278 of NC_062547.1, forward strand.
AGAAGTCGGGGGAGGAGAGGCAGGGCTCCGTTCTGACACAAAGCCAAAGCCTTCTGGCCCGGCCTCCACTTCTCCCACCCCAGCAGCCCAGAGACCACCCCTCCCTGAGAGGTCGGGGTGAGCTGGGTCTTAGAGGGCACGGCTCTGGGGACGGGGCCATCCCAGGAGCAGATATTAATAGGTGCCACCGGCCTGGCCAGAGCTGGGGGTGAGCTCGGGGACAGCTGTCTGTGGGGGCTCGTAAAGGCCAAGGACGGTTCCCGCTGGGTGAGGACGTGCCCCTGGTGCCCCCCTGCCCCCACCCTCTGACCGGGGCGCTCAGCTCCTCAGTCCAAAACGAGGTCAGCCCCGCGCGGTTGCTGCGATCGGACCCCCGGAGGCTCCATGAGGAGAAGGCCCCTCTGCCGGTGCCTGGCTGGGGCCCTTCTGCTTCTGACGCTGTCTGCTTTGGACTCTAAGCCCAACAGTCCCTGATTTTAAGATTCCCTAATTCTGACAATTTGAGGCTTCTTCTGTGACCGCTCCCACCAGGGGCTGCAGGGGACTCAGGTCTCCTGGCCCCCACCCCCTTGGCCCATGTCCCCGTCCTCAGCCACCGCGCCAGGCCTGGGCGCGGTCAGTGAGAAGGAGCCATCATTCAGCAGCCACCACTCAGCGTGTGATGGCTTCTCTGTTCTGACCAGCGGGGGACCCTCCGTCTCTTCCCACCTGCTCGCGATGTCCCCTGCCAGCTCCAGGCAGGGGGCTGTCATGGCCCTGAGAACACACAGGACCTGCTGAGAGGCCTGCAGCTCAGGACCCACGTGTGTGACCCTGTGGCTTCCTTGGCGCCATTCCCCTCCCGCGCTCGGCAGCTGGGGTCTCTCGCCCCGTCCCCGTCACCCCGAAACCTCTCCCGGCCACTCTGGAACACCTGCAGTCCCCAGGGGTCAAGGTCACGCTCCCAGATGGGGGCACAGCCGCCCTGTGTCTGGCCCAGGCGCCTGGTCTGACTCCACGCAGCCAAGGCCTGCTTGCCCTCAGGATCCCAGCTCAAGGGCCAGGTCCCCAGGAAGGCCTCTGGGACCCCTCCCTGGTCGGTCCAGACTGGCTCCGTGGCCCTGCTAGGCACTCACCACTGCCCCGTAATGGCCCGGTCACTTGTCTGTCCTCCCACCACTTACCACCCAGCCCAGAGAGCCAGCAGTAATGCTTGTTTTTTTTTTTTGTTTGTTTGTTTGTTTTTTTTTTTTGGTCTTTTTGGCCTTTTCTAGGGCCGTTCCTGAGGCACATGGAGGTTCCCAGGCTAGGGGTCAAATCAGAGCTGTAGCCACCGGCCCACGCCAGAGTCACAGCCACACGGGATCCGAGCCGCGTCTGCGACCTACACCACAGCTCATGGCAATGCCGGATCCTTAACCCACGAAGCAAGGCCAGGGATTGAACCCGCAACCTCACGGTTCCTAGTCGGAGTCGTTAACCACTGCGCCACGACGAGAACTCCCAGTAATGCTTGTTGAAGCGGGAAAGACCTAGCCACGAGCAGGTGTCTTGGCCGCCGGCGGCGAGACCCCGGGCAAGCCCTCCCGCGGCCGGGGACCGGGACCGGGGGCGGGGGGGGGGGGCGAGGACCCGCCGTTACCTTCAGTTTCCTCCTGGCGTTGAACTTCTTCAGGCAGTCCACGGTCTCCTGTCTGTGCATGCAGGAGGCCACGGTGGACCGGTGCTGGAGGAAGGGGGACAGACGTCGGTTCGCCGAGGGCAGGGCAGCCCCCGCCCCGCCCCCACAGAGGAGCCCGTCTCTGGGGTTGGGGGGGGGGTTCTTGGGTCTAGGGGGTGGCGTGAGCGTCCTGGCACTGGCCTTCCATGCCAGTGGCGTCCCCCGTCACAAGGCCGACCCCACAGACCTCCCGCCACCGCTGGCCCCGCGAGGACCCGCACCAGGCTCGGTGTCTCCCGATGACGCCTCCTTGGCCTCGTGGGCCTGAGGGGCCAGAGGCAGGGCCGGGGCCCCGTCGGGGGCTTGACCCCGGGGCTGGGGGGGGGGGGCTCCTGGGGGGGGGGGCCTCGCCGAGAGAGCCTCACCGAGATCCAGGGGTGCTTGAGGGCCTCGGCGGCCGTGATGCGCTTGGAGGGGTTGATGGTGAGCATCTTGTTGATCAGATCCTTGGCTTCCGGGGTGACGGTGTCCCATTCCGGCGAAGGGAACTGGAAGGGGCAGGGGGCCAGGTTTGCCCAGCCTACTCCGGACCCCCCCTGCGATTCCCCCAGCCCCTGTCTGGCAGGGGAGCAGGCAGGGGTCCCACCGCCCATCCCCGCGGGCGCCCCCCACCAGGAGGACCTGCGACGCGGCCTTTCGCGCCCGGGACAAATCAGAGCAATGGCCAGGACTAGAGGGGCCTCCCTCTGCCCCCCGAGGCTGTGCCTTCTCTGGAGAGCAGCCACCCCGGCTCAGAGCCCAGACGTCAGAATCAGAGGGCCGGTTCAGGCCCCAGCTCAGCCTCCTGGGCTGTGTGACCTTGGGTGTGTCACACGACCCCTTGGGCGGTGCCTAGAGAGCTTGTGAGGCCTCAGTAGGACATGAAGGTAGGACCCACAGCCTGGAGGCGTCAGCTGGGAGAGAAGCAGGGGAGCCCGGGAATTCGAGCCACGGATGCGGGGGTCCCGAGCGCCTGGGTCACATCGCACCGCTGCCATTTCTAGCTGAGCCGACGGGCAGTGAGTTAACCTCTGAGCCTCAGCTTCCACTGTGTAAAAGAGAGTAGCAACAGTGCCTGCGTCCCGAGGGGCGTGAGGCGGCTTAACCGCAGGGACGTGAGGGTCTGCTCCTCGCGTGCGCGTGTGTGTGTGTGCGCGTGTGTGCGCGCGCGCGCGCGCGCGTGTGTGTGTGTGTGTATGCGTGTCTGTGTGTGTGTTTGTGTGTGCGCGCGCGCGTGTGTGTGCGTGTCTGTGTGTGTTTGTGCGCGCGCGTGTCTGTGTGTGTGCGCGTGCGTGTGTGTATGCGTGTCTGTGTGTGTGCATGTGTGTGTGCACGCGCGCGTGCGTGCGTGTGTGTGTGTGTGTGTGTGATATGTAACAGGCGCGGCTGTGAATCCACGGTCCATGGATGTGTGCAGAGAACCTGGCTCCTGGCACCCACCCTGCACCCCTCACCCCACTTCGGTGCTGCTTCTGCCAGGGGGGGGGCCCTGTGGACCCAACGCCATCCCTGAGAGGCCTGGTCCCCAGCCCGGCCAGCTCATCGCCGGGCCCCGTCAGCCCTCAGGCTCCACCTGCTCTTCAGCTGTGACCAGGGAGGGGGCAGGGCCCCCCGAATGGGCTGCAGGGAGGGAGGGAGCCCTCCTCACTGAGACTTGGCTCCCACTGGAGGGGCCCCGGGGACCACAGGGAGGCTGCAGAGAGGGGCGGCACTCACGTCATAGGCGCCGGCTTTGATCTGCTGGTACAGGCGGTGCTGGTCCTCATCCCAGAACGGGGGGTACCCCACCAGCAGGATGTACAGGATGACCCCTGGGAGGGGAGGACCAGAAGGGCCTTCAACACCCCCCCCCCAGCAGGATGTAGAGGATGGACCCCTGGGACGGGGAGGACCAGAAGGGCCTTCAACCCCACGGGCAGGAGAGAAAGAGCGACAGCAAAGAGGGTGGGCACCCGAGGGGCAGTGGCAGGGGAGCTGGGGCCCTGCGTGGACTCACCGCAGGCCCACAGGTCCACAGGCTTCCCGTACGGGTCCTTGCGCAGCACTTCCGGGGAGAGGTATCCGGGTGTCCCTGCGAAGCCTGCTCCCCAGACACGCAGACAGGCAGACACACAGACACACAGACAGGCACACAGACAGGCAGACACACAGACAGGCAGGCAGACAGACACATAGGCAGACACACAGACAGATACACACAGGCAGACACACACACAAGACACACACACAGAGGTTGGCATGTAAGCAACCTGGGACGAGTCCTGCTGGGGGAGGGACGAGGGTCGCTAGAGACAGAGACGATGCCCCCTGCCCCCCAGAGCCTGCCAAGAGCCAGAACCCCAGCCTGGAAAGCCAGCAAGGCCTCTGGAACAGGGCGCAAGGACAGAGGCCGCCCGTCACCCCCGCCCCTCGGCAGAGCCCTCGATCCAACCCGGGGTCCGTCCCACAGACTCTGAGTCCGAGACCAACCTCCCCTCCCAGCAACCACTTCCGGTCAGATGCCGGTGGCCCTGAGGTGCCAGGTCCTTGCCTGTCGGCTCCAGGCTGTGCTAGACCCTTGCCCACCGCCCACCCCTTCTGAGAGCCGGTCAAGGGACGGCAGGGGGCCTGTCCGTCGTTCTGGCTTCGCCCTGAGTCTCTTTTCCTTCTAGGCCTCAGTTTCCACGTGTGTCAACTACGGGCTCAGGGACTCGTGCCCTCACACCTCCCAGCAGCCCTGGGAGGAGCAGGTGAAATAAGGGACTCAGAGTGTTTGAACGAGTCACTGCGGGACTGGCTGGGTGTTTGCGCTGAGCAGGGCCGAGCACGCCCCAGGCCTGATCTCCTCTGATCTCGTCACAGCCCCGAGGGACATACTGTTAGTACCCCCATACCACACACATCGCACCCATCTTACAGAGGAGCAAACGGAGGCGCAGGGAGACGACTCGCCCAGAGCCACACACCTTGTGAGTAGCAGAGCTGGGATTTGAACCCAGGACTCTGGCTCTTAACGACAGATCAATGTCACCCCCGGAAAGCATCCCCAGACAGCTGAAGGGATGCGTTGACGCCAGGACCTCAGCGCTCCCTGGTCATCTGAGCTTGAATCCCGGCTTTAATCTCCCTGGAACTTTTCTTAGCTTCGCAGCCCCTGCTCCTCACCGGCAGAATCGGGACGACAGGCTCCAGCACCCAGGCTCTTAGGGGGCACGTGGAGGCCCCTCGCCACCAGCGATCTGGGTGTGCACGTGGAAAAGCCGCACCCACGTCCCCGCACCTGGCCCCCAGGGAGCTCGCCTGGGTGACACCTGCTTGGCTGGGTGGGGCCTCTGTCCCCCACGCCCTGGCTGCTACACGGCCGTCTCTGACCCGCCCCCGCTCGGGCAGACGCTTCTAGAGCCCCGTGTGTCCACGTGAGGCTGGCCCCTGACACCCCTGCCCCCCGTCCCCACTCACCAAACCATGCCTGCTGCTCCCCCTCCACCTCTATGGCCAGGCCAAAGTCCGCCAGCTTCACCGCGGCGCCCTTGAGCTTGGAGGCCAACAGCAGATTCTCCGGCTGCCAGGACGAGAGAAGAGGAGAAGCCAGAGGGGGCAGTCAGCAGATTCGGGGCCGGGGGTCCTGGGCTTATGGGAGGAGGGGCTGAGCGACGCAGAGGCGCCCTGCCCGCCCCGCCAACCCCAAGCACGGGACCCTGAGCTCCTCAGAGAGGGGACCCCCCGACTTGGTGCTCCGACTTCTGCCAAAGCCCTTCCACCCAGCAAGCCCTCCTCCCTTCCTTCAGGGGCTGAGCTGAGACAGGGTGCGGGGGCCAGAGGGAGGAGCCGCCACAGCAGGGAAAAAGAAGCAGCGTTTCTGGGGCCCCTAACACGTGCCAGCCACCGGGCTAAAGGGTTGGCACACACCCTTCCGTTTATCATTGCACAGCCCTTTGGGGTAAAGCCTGGTTAGCCCCCTGCTCCAGGGGGGGGCTCCTTGCAGCCCCTGAAACTGGCACGTTTACTCCCAGCGGGGTCCTTGCACCTCCTGCTCCCCCACCTGACGGGCTCTCCCTCCGAGCCTCCCAGATCTGGCTCCTACGCAGCATCCAGCGCTCAGCTGCCCCGCACCGTCTCCAAGAAGCCCTCCCCGACTGCGCGGGCTGAAGGCAGAGCCCCGGGCACCCGGCCTTAGCTCCTTGCTGTCACCTTCACAGACCTCCTTGCAGTGTCACGTCTCTCCCCGCTGCTCTGTGTCCTTGTCCATTATCTGTCACCCCTGAAGCACGGGAGCTGCTGACGCGCCGTGTGCACCACTGTGTCACTAAGACTGAGCAGCACGTGGCATCCGTCACATGTACAAGGCGAGGGGACTGAGGCTCCGAGCGTTAAGCTCCTCAGCACGTCCCACAGGTGGCATAGAGGCAGAGTCTGGCTCCAGAGCCGTGTTCTGAGCCCACTCTAGGCTGACAGATGTGAAGCCCCCAGGTGCTACCTGGCCTGCCGCGAGGCGCCGGCTTGAGCCAGGTCTGGGGGACAGGAAGTCCCCTCCTTGGGACAGAGGGTGGTAAGAGTGTGAACGCGCCCACGAGAAAGGCCCAGCTTCTGGTCCCCCTGCTGCCACCTCGGCGCTGTGGGACTTGGGCAAACACGCCCCCCCGAACTTCAGTTTCCTCTCAGAAGGGGGGGATGCCTCCATCGCGGGTGGCTGTGGTCCCCCTGTGAGAGTCACCGCAAAGCCCGCACGCGGTGGCCCGCAGTGCTTGGTCGGCCTCAGGACTCAGGGGAGGGGGTGCTCCAGTCTCTGGAATCGGCTGGTTTCCGGGGGCTCCCTTCCCAACTGAGGCTTGGGAGAGGGTCCCACACGTGACCTTTCACTGCCCAAAGCTGGGCAGGATGCAAGCACCACCTGCTCCTTTGTTAAGGCTTCTGGGGACTGTGCACCCCACGTGTCCTGGGTCCCAGTAGCTGTTCTGCCCTGATTTGATGAATGTGCCACTAATTAATCTACCCAGAGTGGCCTAAATCTGCGCCGCCTCTCATGGTCCCTCCTCCCGCACGGGGCTGTGGTTCTAATGGGAACAGGCCCTCGGGGAGCGCCGCCTGCAGGCTGGCCGGAGACCTTCTCCGTGTCTGCACTTGTCTGCGGGTCTAGACTGAGCCACAGGGAGCTCACCTGGGCTCAGGTGTGGAGCCAGAGACGGCTTGTGACAGTCAGAGGGAAGCACGCGCTCAGAGTACTGTACCCCAGATGGGGACCTAGACGGACCGGAGGGCGCCCAGGATGAGGAAGGCCTGGAGATCCCATCCCGGGGCTAACGGAGGAGAAGCGCCTGCGGAAACCTTAGGAGCTGCTCCAAAGCCAGAGCTGCTCTGAGCTGCAGACGCGACCTCCCTGTAGCCCCAAAGGGTAGGACCGGGGCTCACAGGTGAAGCCCCCACGGTGGGAAAGATTGAAGGAACATTTGCTAACAGTTCCAGGGGCGACCTGCAGAAGTGCGTCTGCAGCCTCTGAAGGTCAGAAGGCAGAGGTGACCGGCAGCGTCGCCCAGAAGGGGCTGCTGCACAAACAAGAGGTGCAGGGAGTGGCTTTTGCCTCCAGCTCAACAGGGGCACCGGATCTGGGGTCGGAAGGCCGGGGCTGCCATCCTAGCCCAGGCGCAACTGCGATGCATGTTCTCGGGCAAATCCCTTGGATTCCTGAGGCCTTCGTTTCGCGCTCTGCCGAACGGGGGCGATCTGTGCCGCCACGGATGCCAGGAGGCCCAGAGAGGGCCTGAAGTACGTGCTGGCTGGGCAGGGCCGGGCGGCTGGTGCCGAGCCTCCACCCCACGTGAGCTTAGTCCTACCCGTCCCCTTCAGATGGGAGGAGGGGGACTCGGAGGCCCCCGAGCCTGTCTACCTCCCCACCCCGATGCCCTCCAGAGACCCAGAGGCAAGATGAACAACGCGCTGGGCAGCAGGCCCCAAGCCGTCTCCTCGGACCGCCTCCCCGCCCGAACCAAGGTTGCTATGGCAACCGCACTGCAATGAAGCTGAGGCTGGGCAGCTAGAAAGTGGCCCAGCTGGGATCTGGACCGTGCCAGAGCAGCCCTGTGGCCCAGCTGCCCCTCACCCTGCCTGGCACAGGGCACCTGAGCCTGGGAGTTGGGAGACCCAGGCCCCGAGTTCAGCTGCTCGGCCTCCCTGAGCCTGATTCCCTCATCTGGACAGTGGGGGGCACCCCTCCCCCAGCCCCACTCGGGGACGCCAACGGGGCGGAACCCTCGGCTGGGTCGCTCACCTTCAGGTCCCTGTGTACCACCCCCATCTGGTGGCAGTGGAGCACAGCCTCCAGGATCTGCTGGATACAGTGACTGGGGAGAGAGAGGAAGGCCGGGAGGTGAGGGCGGGCCTCCGCGGGGGTAGCAGGAGGGAGTGCCCGGCCCCTCGGGCACCACTGCCAGGCCACACCCGGCGCTTACCTGGCATCGGCCTCACTGTAATACTCGCGGGCCACAATGTCCTCAAACAGCTCCCCTCCGGTGACCCTACAGAGACAGGCAGAGTCACCCTCCCACAGAGGCCCCAGGGGCTGCGTCTTCTGGAAAAGTCTCCAGAAAGCTAAGGATGGAGCCCAGGGGCCTCAGAACCTCAGCTCCAAAGGCCACTGTTTCCGCCACAACTGCCGGCCGGCCCAGCCTTCCGCTCCCCTCCCGAGCCCTCTTCCGAGCCAGAGCGGGGCTGAGGTTGGGACTGGGGGTGAGACAAGAGAACACGACACTGAAACTCATTAGGCTCCTGGAAACCCAAGGGCTGGGGCTTTTTTGTTTTTCTTTTGCTTTTATTTATGTTTTGGCGGTGCCTGCGGCATGCAGAAATTCCAGGGCCAGGGATCGAACACATGACACAGCAGCAACCCAAGCCACAAGAGTGACAAGGCCGGATCCTTATCCTGCTGAGCCACCAGGGAACTCCTTTCTTCTTTTTAAGAGACTGTTTCTTTTTATGTCATTAATTAATCAATTTGCTTTTTAGGGCCACACCCATGGCCTCTGTAGGTTCCCAGGCTAGGGGTCGAGTTGGAGGTACAGCTGCCGGCCTACACCACAGCCGCAGCAACACCAGATCTTTAACCCACTGCACGAGGCCAGGGATCGAACCCGCGTCCTTGCGGATACCCGTCGGATTCATTTCTGCTGCGCCACAACGGGGACTCGGAGACGGTTACTTTTTAGAGTAGCTCTAGGTTCACAGCAAAATCGAGCAGAAGGGACCCAGTTTCCCACAAACCCGCTGCCCCCACGGGGAGCGTCGCTCCCCTGTGGTCCCCAGTGCTGTTTGTCACAGATGAGACCCTGTCAGTGCGTGACTGCTTTTCATTCAGTGGACTAACTTCAAAAACTTTAAATTTATTCCAGAAGGAAACTTCCTATCCCCACCAGAAATGGAACACCACCACCACCAGCCACGAATAGAAACACAACTAAATATATGGGGACGAGAGTTAAAAGCGTTTGCTGGTGTGTCAGGAAACCGCCTGCCCCGCGCGGGGGGCGGGCCTGCCGCATTTGGGGAGACTCCGTCTCAGAAGAGGGCCCCGGGACCCAGCGAGACCCCCCCCCCAAGGCTGTCCCCACCCTCTGCACCTCCGGGGGGCAGGGGGCAAACTCACAGGTCGAAGATCAGGTAGTGGTGCCCCTCCTCGGAGATGCTGTCATGAAGCCGGACTGCAGGAGGGCCAAGGCCACCGGTTACACAGGACATGCGCTCCCCGCCCAGCCCCCCGCTCGCCCCCCATGGCCAGCGATGCCCTCGCGGAGAATCGCTGAGCACGGCCTGTCACCGGGCGCTCTGACACGTACAGCCGAACCGAGGCTCCCTGACCTCAGGCATCCCCAGAAGAGGCCCGGCTTCAGGACTAAAGACCCCGGCTCTGCTCCAGGTGGCTCCCCTCCCCTTCAACCCTCGGCTTCCCTGCGGGGCAGGCCGGCCACGGAAACAGCCTGCGGCCCAAATAGCAGCCACCTGCTCGCTGTGTGACTTTGGCAGAGGGGCTACACCTTTCTGAGCCGTGCGTTCCTTGTCTGCACCAGGAGGACGAACCTCCTGGCCTTGCAGGCTCGTGGTGAGAATTACCCGGGGTGCGTGGTCGGCGCTGGCTCCGGCTGGCCCTGAGGGTCCAGGCCTGAGTTGAGGACAGCGCCGCTGGAGGAGGGCCTGCCCGCGGCCCCTGCCCTCTCGCGCGCTGGAGACTCTGCGCACCTCATCCACCAGCAGCAGAGGCAAAGCCCCCGGAGCCCGGAGCCGCCGAAATTACCCTCTGAGCCTCTGGGAGGAAGAGCCCGAGGCCTGCCCGCCCAGGGCCTGCCTCCCTTCTCCACAACCTAAAATGTCCGTGGAGGGCGAGGGCTGGCAGATTCATGCGACGTCGCACAACGGACAGCGACCCAGCCGTTACCATAAGGCGGCAGTTTTGTATCCACTGGCTCGGAATCATCTGGAAATTCTGTGGTTTGGTGGAAAAGCAAAGGGCAAGGCAGTGTGCACGGTCCTCTTTCAAAAGGACGCATCTCAGCTTGTGTGTGGCACAAACCGCTCCGGCCGGGTACAGAGCTGTGCGCCTTGATGGCGCGCCGAGGAGGGTACTGGGGCAGCGGGGCTGTGGGTTGGTGAGACTTCTCACTCTGAGCCCTGGCGCCCTCCAAGTTCCTGCCGCGGGTCTATTTCTGACCCAGTACTGAGCCCCCTCCGTGGCTTATGGCGCTAGTATCTCACATACAGTTTGGAGAGGCAGGCATCCAATACCCCGGAGGGGTACCCACCTTGGGGGAGGGGAGATGGGTACCCGAGATGGTGGGTGAAGGGGGCACCTATTTAAATTTTAAAAAATTGTTAGGAGTTCCCGCTGTGGCATCCCGGGATCAGTGGTGTTCCTGGAGTGTTTCAATGCCCAGCCCTGCACAGGGGGTGAAGGATCCAGCATTGCTGCAGCTGCAGTGTAGGTCGCAGCTGCAGCTAGGATCTGAAACCTGGCCAGGGAACTCCAGTGGGGCAGTGGAGCAGGCAAAAAGAAAAAAAGTTTATGGTTTTAAAAAATTTTAAATCCTAAATGATATATATATATATATTGTTTTGGGGGGAGGTCTTTTTAGGGCAGCACCCGAGGCATATGGAGGTTCCCAGGCTAGGTGTTGAATCAGAGGTATAGCTGCCGGCCTACACCACAGCCACAGCCACCCAGGATCGGAGCCTCATCTTCGACCTACACCACAGCTCACAGATCCTTAACCCGCTGAGCGAGGCCAGGATCCAACCCGCAACCTCATGGTTCCTAGTCGGATTCGTTAACCACTGAGCCACGACGGGAACTCCTATGGCCTCCGTCTTCAATCTGTTTCAATTTTTAATGCATTTCAAAGCAAAGCCAGGCCTGCCCTTGGAAACGTACAGGTGCTCTGAACTGGGCACCCTGCATGTCTTGGGTGCAGAATCTGACAACCATGCACTGGTGTCCCGCCCAGGTCCTCTTTACCAAGTTGGCACAGCCATCCTGCAGCTGCGGCAGGTGGGCTAACAGCTCTCTGGAGAACCGCCTGCGGCTGACGGAGCCACTCTGCCCCCAAGGTTGGCTCCAGCCTCCAGACGACGATGGAGCAACGTGGGGAGACGGGGGTCCCTGCAAAGAGCCAGTCTCCTTGCCCCCAGGAGGGACAACTCCAGGATGGGGTTTATGGTCCAGGCGTCGCCCCACTTCCCACCCACCCCGGGATCAGGTCACTGTTGGACTCGACTGGCGGCTACATTCCTGCTCAGTTCCTCCCCGGCTCTCTTCCCTCACGGCACCCCCTCCCCCCCGGGAGCAGGCCCTCAGCAAACCACAGGCAGCGGAATCCCTGCCTCAGGCTCCGCTTCTCGAAACCTGACCTGAGAAGGTGCACGTGGGAGGGCATCAAATAGCACCCGGGAGCCTGGGCCACCCATGTTGGCTCTATTTGCTGAGCTCAGAGGAGATGCTTGTCTCCTCGCTTGCCCGCTGCAGACTTGCACCCCTCGGGTGTCCAAGTCAAGGTGTGGAAAAGACCCCTCACTCCCAGAGGATCCTTGGGGGCAGAGCCCGCCTTGCCTGCCCGCTCAGGCGTTCGAGCCTTTAACGGCTCTTTCCTGACTGCGAGGAGCCCTGAGAAGCCAGGCTGCATCCTGACCACCCGAGGGCTTTCAGAACCGGGTCACAGTCACCTGGGAGGCGCTCCTTGAAGACTGGGGCCAAGGCCCACCCTGCAGGAGCCTCAGCCCCTTCTGGAGAAGCTCCTCAGGACCCAGGGACGTGGACAGAATGGGTGGGTGGGTGGGTGTGTGTGTGTGGGGGGGTGTCTGCAGAGCTGAGTCTAGTCAGCTGGTGCCTTTGTGCGGACTGTGAAAGCCGGCCCTCTGAGCGTCCAGGCGAAGGGCCTGTGCGCTGGACTCCAGCCCCCACCTGCAGGACGGTGCTCGCGTTGGCTTCAGTCCGCCAGAGGTGGCTGCATCAGGGCTCCCAGCCCAGGAGGCAGGCTCCATTCAGTGCCGTTCCGCCCACAAAACCTCCCCTCCCACCGGTGGAAAAGCGCAGCCTAGAACCCAAGAGGGAAGGAGTCAAAGGCCATGGGCTGTGAGAGTCCCGCCCTGTGGAGACCCGGCGCCCTGGGCTCTGGGATTTATGCTGTCGCTGCCTGACATTTGAACACATGTCCTAGAACAAACACACCTGCAACCTAGTTTTCATCTGTGTGGCTGGAGTCAGGAAGTTCTGACCTCCCCGTCACATTGCCAGCAGTCACCGTTTTCTCCCTGGAAACGGAAGGGTCCTATCGTTCCCCCGGCCACTGCCCCCTGACGTTCACACAAGGACAGAGAACCTGGGCTCTGTCTGCAGTCAGCCTCGCTGGGTCTCCCTTCCAGCTCCACCTCTCAGCTGCTGTGTAACCTGGAGCAAGTGATGTGACCTCCGTGAGCCTCTTCCCCTGGTGGCGCCGGACCGCTGTGGCTACCGCGAGGATGCTCGCGAGGCGCGCAGCGCAGCGCCCGGCGCCGGGAAGAACCTCAGCGGCCAGCACACTGTCATCCTCACCATTAGCCAGCCTCACTTCCCCTGGACGCCCCACGTCACCGGCCAAGCTTTCAGCTCGGCTCCTGCCCCCCGGGGTGGTGTTGGGGGGGGGGTCTGCCTTATCAGCAGGTGCTAATGATGCAGAGGGTGGGCCACTGTCTCCCCAGTACAGGATCTAGGAAGTCAGTGCTTTGGGCTCCCAGCTGGACCCACCTCTGCTGAGGCAGGGACCTCTGGGATCAGGGCCCTGGGGACTGGGCAGTGGCCCCACGCAGGGAGCAGCCAGTGATCTAGCTGGACTTTCCAAGCAGGCTGAGTAGGACTCAGCCTAGTTTCTCTGGGTTCTGACCCACCTCTCAGGTTCTGCAGACACATCTGGACCTCTTTGCCCGTCTTTGGGCAAATTGCAGTCTACTTTGAACGGAGGAACTTGGAGGCTCAGGAAACGGTACCCTGGAAGGACCGTTCCAGCCCTGACAATGGCTTCAGGCTCGCCCAGGCACCTTCCCATTCTGGATTTCAGCTCTGCTCTCCATGCCCCGTCCACTGGCCACCTCACCAGCCCCTCGGTCTCATTTCTTCTGCACATCCTCAGAGACCAGCAGAGGCGCTGGCACACGATGGGGCCTCCGATGCCCTTGACATTAGACGGACCAACGCAAGCGTAAAAGACTCAACAATGGGTGCCTTTTCTGAGATGCCACCACGTGCCAGGCCTGTGCCAAGGGCTGTGCTTGCCATAGTTCATTCAACCCTCCCAACAGTTCCACAAAGCGGGTACCATGCGTACGTGCTCATCTCACGGAGGAGGATGTGGAGTCTGACAGGCACACAGCCGCCCAAGCCCGAGCAGCGAGTAGAAGGCAGAGCTGGCACTTGAACCTGGGTGCCCTGACTCCCTTAACTACCGTGTTATCTGTAGCGCCCCAAACTGAGGACCCCAAATCCTGAAGGCTCAGAGGAACGAGGATTACGGGAAGACCCAGGCAGGAGGCTAAGCCGTCAGGTAGTGTTCTGGGGGGCCTGTGGGCTGAGAAAAGGGGCGCAGCCTCGCGGTCGGGCAGCAGTTACAGGGGCACACACACTGAACTGCACTTGATTTGACCATCGCAACCTGCAAGGTGCATCATTTCCATTTTTCCAGAGGAGGAGCTGAGCTGCAGAGCGGTGAAGCAGCCTGTCCTCAGCCACACAGTCCTGAAGCAGCAAACCCAGGATTTGAGCTGCAGCCTCTCGGCCCCCGAGCTCGTACCTTACTGCGCCCCATTGGAGCTGGGAATGAGCAGAAGGAGACGGCAGCTCTGACCTGAGAGAGCCCTGTGCACACGCATACACGCACACACACTCCTACCTCCAGGGCTGAAGGCCTTTCTAAGAACCATGGGATTTGAGAGTCAGAGGGCGCTCCCAACGCCCCCACCCCCGCCTTGTGCGTCTGGGGAAGGGGAGGCCCAGGGGAGAAGCTTCCTAAGGCCACTGCGGGGCAGGGCTGGGGCCACCCAGGGTTGCTCTCCTCCAGCTGCCTTGCGCCCCTCTCTGATTCTGGCCCTGGAGCCTCGGCGGCTGTGTGTGCCGCTCTGCCCGCCTCCCAGGCACAGGGACTAGGAGGTGCCTTCTGGGTATAAATAGCAGACAGAGATGCTTCTCTCCAGAAGAATTAACCCTTGGGGCCCTGGCAGATGCATCTCTCCTGCGGGGGAAGGCGTGGGGCTGTCGGAGTTGGAGTGTAATTTCTCAGAGGCCCTGAGACCTCGCTCCTTAGGTGGGCAGGGAGCCAGCTGCCTTGGCACCACCCTGGAGTGTGTCAGACACACAAAACCTCAGGCCCCAGACAGACCTGTTCAACTAGCACCTGCCTGTGAACAAGCTGCCCGGCTGGTCCCCTCTCCTTGTGAGGATGGGGACAGGGGGCTCCGAGGGGCCGTGCTCCTACCCAAGGTCACGCAGCCATTCCCTGACAAGCCGCATCTGGAACCTGCATTCCCTCGGCTCCATGACTCAGAACCCGCCAGGCAGGGATGCACCCTCAGTGGGGCGGGGCAGGGCGGGGGCGGGGGCACCGGGCAGCCACCTGCTGTTTCAGCACCACGCCACCCACTCTGGCTCAGCCTCTCCACGCAGCCTGGGCTAGGTCCACCCAGGGGCAGGGGCTGCCTTGAGGCTTGTCTCAGAGAGGCCGAGGCTGGTGCCACAAGTCTGGGCAGGCGGGCATGGCCATGGTGCCAGGCTGACTCAGCATGGGGGTGGGCCTGGGGAGTGGGCTGCACTGGTCAAGGCCAAGCTTGGCCTATTTTCAGCTCTCAGAGCTTCGGGAGCTTTCCAGAAACAGCTTTTCTGAAGGAGGCTGCTGGCTGCGTGAGCGGGGAGGAGGGGCCCCTCTTCACCTTCCCCGCAACCCAGCTGCTCGCTGTGGGCTGTGGAAACCGCACCGACACCCCTCTCCCCCCTCTGCTGCTGCCCAGGCCTGAAAGAGAGCAGCTGCCCCCCACACCCCGCAAACACCCGCCAGCACCCTGCACCCTCGCCCATCCCTCACTCACCAATGTTGGGGTGCTTCAGCAGGCGGCAGATGCGGGCTTCCCGCTCCAGCTTCTGGTGATCTGAAATGCAGATGCCCAGCTGAGCCCAGGCGAGGGGACCTCCAGCCGCCCCACCTCTCCCTCCTGGCAGCCCCAGGTGGCCACCACCTCCCAGGACGGCCCCGGGCCTGGGCACACTGGCCTCTTGGGAGAACCCCGGGGGCTCTCTGCAAAGGTGGGGATGCAGGGGAGAGAAGGGCAGGGGTCGCGGTGCCTCAGACGACCCTCCCCTCCTCTGGGCCTCAGCTCCCAGGGCTCTCAAAGGAGGGGCATTAGAGCCAAGCTCCGAGTGGCCTGGGACACCCCCACCCCACATGGGGCTCCGGCCGCACCCCCTGCAGCCTTGCCCCTCACGCTGCACCCCAGCTGGACCCAAACGCTGAACCTCAGTTCTGCAGGCACCCTCTGCTCAGCCTGCACCCCAGGGCCTTCGCGCCTGCCCATCACCTGCCATCCTTCCGCGGCGCCCGCCCTGACGGCCACATGGGCAGGGGCCCCGGACAGCACGCCCCACTCTGTCTCAGGAATGCTGCGGTCCTGAGGGCAAGGACTCAGTCTCCCTTACAGCCCTGGCGCCGACCCACATGCCTGGCACGTGGTAGGTGCCGAATACACAACTGAACAGACGACCAGTCGACTGAGCGAAGCTTTCTAAGTCAGGGGCGTTCTCTGCAGGAGAAGCGCTGCGTTAATTCACACAAGCTGGCTCCCTTGAGAGGACGCGGGGCCAGGACGCAGAGCGCCCCAAAGACCCTGAGGGTTTTAACTTGCAGCCGCCCAGGGGCTCCCTGGGCCCTCCACCTGTTGCCCAGACTCCTGCCCAAACCCTCTGGTTCCCCCGCCCCCTGACACCACGGTCTGTGTCTCTGGGGCTGCGGGGAGCAGTCCCGCCCACGACCCTTCAGCCCCCTAACGCGCCTGGGCTGTGGGCATCACCGCACCCACTTACG
Source organism: Phacochoerus africanus (assembly GCF_016906955.1). Taxonomy (NCBI): domain Eukaryota; kingdom Metazoa; phylum Chordata; class Mammalia; order Artiodactyla; family Suidae; genus Phacochoerus; species Phacochoerus africanus. The sequence continues at coordinate 151,214,511 of NC_062547.1, forward strand.
CTTTCCTCAACTCCCTTTTTGGTGCTTTAATTCGGTATTGAACGCCTTGGTTTTTGTTTTGTTTTGTGTTAATGTAACCAAAGGGGCCAGTCACAAATGCAGAATGCTGACTGTGCCACGCGGTCTGCAGAGCACTTTATATGCCTCTCAAGCCCTGCCCACCAGCCTCCGAGGGCGGAGCTCCCACTGTGCTGGCTTTTGGCGGGGGCGGGTGGGGGCAGGAAACAGAGGCTCAGAGAGGTTAGGTCCCCGGTCACACTGTGGCCAGCAGTGGAGCCGCGTTTGTACCCAGGCAGGGGGAGCTTTAAAACCCTGCGCTGCCCCGACTCGGCACCACCCTCCCCCAGTCAGGGCTCACAGGAGGGAAGACACCCAGGCGCTCAGAGGCAGAGCAGGCCTGGAGCCCCGATCTCTGAATGGCTCCTCCAGAGCAGGTGGGTACAGGGAGGGCGATGGGGCTGGTGGACGTTCCAGCCTGTCCCCAGGCAGCCAGCCTCCATTGCGGCATCACTAGCTGTCCTCCAGGGGCTGCAGACACCAAGATCAATGCTGAGATGCGGCTTTCCGACCAGCAAAGCAATTAAGCGCGATCTTTGGCAGAAGGCAAGCCCCACTCCCTGGCTGAAGGCGGCCGCAGGGCAGTGGCGGGGAGGCTGGTGCGGGTTGGGGGGCTTCCCCTGCTTCTCCCTTGCTCTCTGCCTCCTTCGCTGTCCTCCCAGGTGGCGGCGGGGGGGGGGCGTCCTGAGCGAAGAGGGGGGATCCCCAGCAAGAGCGGCCCAAGGGCCCCCCGTACCATACCGTGTCCCCACGGCCACACATCCCCAGCAGAACCAGACACCAGGCAGCTCAAAGCGGGACCTGGCAGAGGGGGCTGGGAGCCTCCTGGCCCAGGCTGCACACTCAGGGGACCGAGCACCTACACCCGGAAGGTGGACGTTTTCTCCCCATGAGGTCGCCGGGGGCAGAGTCACACTGACAGGACTGAGGGACGCAAACGGCCCCAGAGCGTCGGGCGCGCGGCTGGTTCCAGACCTTGCGGCTGCAAAGGCTCCGAACTCATCGTCTTTCTAAACCTTATGATCGTGTCCGTGCAATGATACTGCACGGCAACTTCCTGTGTGCAAAGCATTCATCTGTTGGAAGTAAACATACTTTATACACGAATTTTTGTAATGCTGAAGCGTTTTCATTTTCTAATATCCAAGGAACCTCAAGAAACGTAGGCCTGAGCTCCTCTCGGCCATGGAGGACGCGCTCCGTCCCCCAGACGGGGAGCCCGAGCCCAGTGAGGAAGGACCCTTCTCTCTACCGAAACCCAGGTGGGCAGAGGGCTTCTTTCAGCTCAGCGTGCGGAGGAGGCGCTGCTGAAGGCTCCCCACAGCCCGCGGCCGACAGTCCTGGGCAGCCAACGACCGCTTGTTAAAATGTAAATCAGATCCCGTCACCCCCAAACTTTCACCAGCTTCCTAATGTGCACAGAACACCGTCCGGGCTCCCCAGCCATCCAGCAACACCGTCGGGGTCCTGCCTCATCTCGGCCGGAAGCTCCAGCTGCACGGGCCCCTCTGTGCCCCGAGAGCCCATTCCCACCCCTGGGCCTTCACACTTGCGTGTCCTCTGCCCGAAACCCCTTCCTCCTCCATCGTCTCAGGGCTACGCACCCACCCCCAGACAAGGAGGGTCCTGACACAAGGCCACCTCCTCAGAGAGTTTTCCCGGCTGCCTTTTCTGAAAGTCCCTCCAGCCCCATCATTTCCCCATTACCCGCTCTGATTTTTTTTTTTTAAGGGCCGCACCCCTGACATGTGGAGGTTCCCAGACTAGGAATCAAATCAGAGCTGCAGCCACCAGCCTACACCACAGCCACCGCCTCGCGGGATCTGAGCTGCATCTGCGACCGACACACGGCTCAGGGCAACACTGGATCCTTAACCCCCTGAGCGAGGCCAGGGATCAAACCTGTGTCCTCATGGCTACTAGTTGGGTTTGTTTCTGCTGCGCCACGACAGGAACTCCTGGTTTTCTGTGTAACACTCATCACCACCTGAGGTTACCCAGCCTACCTGTGTATTTAATGTGTTTTTCAGGCTCCCCGAGCAAAGAGGTGCCGCGAGAGCAAGACCTCGTCCGTCGGTCCCCACCGTGTTCCCAGGGCCTGCGGCCACCCAGCGGCTTGTCCAAGCTCCCGCGGCCCCGGAGCCGCAGAGCTGGGATCACAGCCGCAGTCGCAATGAGCGCGCCACCTCGCCGCCTGTCCTCGTGACGGGTGGGTGAGTCCGGCCAGGCCAGGGGAGCCCCGCGATGCCATACCGCCCGGGGACCGGGGGCCTGCTCCCAGCGCCCTTAAGGAGGGAAGCCTGTGAAACGTCTCCCTCCCTCCCTGGGGCCAGCCTCCTGGCTGTTGGGGTTCAGGGGTCGGCCCTGCCCAGGGCTCGACAGGCAACGGGTGGGTGGACATCCTGGGGAGCCCGGTCCCTGGGGTGGGCCGGGCGGCCGGGCAGGGCAGGGCCTGGGCAAGGGCAGCCAGGCAGCCGGAGGGCCCTGCCTGCGGGGAGGTGGGCTCCAGCAGGCGGGCGGGCAGCAGAATATTGGCTGGGAGCACAGGAACCCGGGCAGAAAAGAGACCCTGAGTCTCGGGACAGGAACAGCCCCTTCCCCACAGGGCTTTGGCTACACAGTGTCCGTGGGCCGGGAGGCTTTGGGGAAGTCAGCCCGACGACCCAGAGCGCCAGGCCGGCTGGGGAAGGAGGCAAGAAAGACGGAGAGGATGTGTCTCCCTGCCTCCTCCCGGGCTCCCTTGCACGGACCAGAAGCGCAGGGGCACCCGGGGTCCTGGGGGCTGGGGCCAGGGAGCCGAGGAGGTGACCCCTCCGTGCTGGGATGGACAGTGGGAGCCGTGGAGGTCGCCATATGGGGCCTGTCCCCTCTGGTGGCAGCAGCCACGTCCAGGCGCCCGCATGCCCTGAAATGTTGATGAAGCCTGTGTGTGGGCTGCCTGGTGAGGCTGAGGCTCGGAAGCATCCAGAGCCCCTGGCAGGGAGTGTGTACTCGCTGCTGTGCCTGCTGACACAGGACTTCTATAAACGCAGGAGCTTGGGCCTCACCCACTGAGTCCCCCACCCTCAGGCTAAAACTGGGGCGGCTGCATCTTTCAAAGGCTCCTGGGGGGATCGGGCAGGGATTGGGCAGGAAAATATTTTCACCTTTCATTTCATGTCTTTATGGCTTCTCGGAGTTGTTTATACTCTGAGCATTTTATATCAAAGAGTAAGTTAAAAATACATACACAAAATATCTCCTGGGTTTGGGCCCGTGGGGAAGGGGAAGCCACAGCTCTCTGCAGGGGGCGCGGATGCCTGCCGGGAGCTGCCGAAGGCACCGGGGGTGCCAGCAGGAGAAGCTCCGAGTGTGTTGCCAAATATTCAACATCAAACCGCTCGCCCCCCCAGGCCCCGTGAGTGGCAAACAAAGACTCTGCTCAAAGCAGCTCTACCCTCCTCCCCCGCGGGGGAGAAGCGCCTCGGCAGCTGGCAGGTTCCCCTGAGAACCTCCCCACTGCCACCCTCACACTCACCTGGGCCTGGCACTTCCTCCCAGGGGGTCAAAGGGCCACAAATGGCCAGAGGCACTGCCTGGCATCTCCCAGAGTCTACACCACCCTGGGGAACCTTCTAGAAAAGACCCAAGGCCCCTTCTGCTCCCCCGCCCCCAAAAGCCTGTCTCTGTCTGTTGCGTGCGTGTGTGGATGTGGTGCTGTCTGGGGAACTGGCCCCGCATCCAGGGAGGACCTTGGCTCCTGTCCTTTCCTCGTCTGGGGGGACCCAAGCTGTCACCCTAGGCTGTGGCTCTAGTCCTGCCCACACTGGATCTCAGGGTGGGGACGTCACCTCCTTTGATGACCAGGGACTCTAAGTACAGAGAGGGGAGACCAGAGACCACCAGTCACACGGCAACGGCAAAGGGGAGGCGGCCCTCCTGCCCACCCCGCCCGCTGCCCCGGCTGGGCGCCTCTCGCCCTCCCCACCAGAGCGCCCCCAGCCCTGGCCCTGGCTCTCCTCGCAGGACGCTGGTCTGCCTCGTGCGGCGCCGGCTAACTAGCCAGTGCTCCAGGCTCCCAGCCACGCCGAGCGAGACACAGCAAAGCAGAAGCGCACGGCCGACACGGAACCTGCTGGGCCCCCGCCCGGCCTCTCCCACGCCGCCCACGCCACGGGCCGCTCGGTCCCCACCTCGCCCATCAGAGTGGCCCCCGCCCGCCCCGGGGGACCCCAAGGCAGCTCAGAGCCACCGTGCAGAGCGGGACCTTGGAAGACCACCCCTCCCCACCCGCCGACCACGGCCACCAGCACCACCGCCCGAACCCCGCGCTCAGGCCAAGAGGCGGCGCTCTTGAGCAGGTGACCCGCGTTTTAACATCCACATGCACGGCCCCGCCTCACTGAGGACACCCCCCCCCCCCCGATTCCTTCCACGGGGAGTCACAGCCTCCCCTTCCAACCACCTGCGGGGGCCGCCGGCGCCGCTGCTCGCCGACCACTTCCTAATTGGAATCACCTGGAGGTGGTTCCCACGCCCAGGTCACGGCGCAGACGCGCTAAATCCCGAGGTTGGGTGTGGGATCCAGGCCCGGCGCATCTGAAGCCAGGAGACTCCAGGGCGAGGACCGGCTAGGAAGCCCCTGTTCAGGCGGGTCTTAGGGGCCACAGGGTGGACAGGTTTGGCCGAAGCAGAGGGCACCTGCATGCACGGGACAGTGGCCGAGCGCACGGGCGTGTCGGCCGTGGTCCTAGCTGCCGGCTTCTACAGGGCCTGAGATGCGTCCCCTCCTCTTGGCGCTCGTGCGCCAGAGGGAGACAGGTGGTGAACAAGGCCCCCAGCCGGCACATGGGATAAGACCAGGCGGGGAGAAGCCACAGCGAAGGAAGACGCTGCCAAACGGGAGCCCCTCAGACCTGCAGGTCCAGAGAGGCTCTCAAGGGTGTGACCGACAAACACCACGTGCTCTCACGTCTGCGTGGAGTCTTGACAAAAGGGGTCGAAATAAACTTACTTGTGGAGCAGAAACAGACCCACAGACCTTGAAAGACTCACTGTTACCGAAGGGGACAGGCCGGGGGCTGGGAGGGATGGATGGGGGTTTGGGATGGAAACGTTGGAAAATGAGGCTGTGATGATGGCTGTAGTTATAAGTATAATAGAATTCATCGAATTATTTAAAAAAAAAAAAGGCTGTGACATTGAGCTGAGGCCTAAAGGCTGATGAAAGAGCCAGTCCTGGAAGGAGCGGGGTCAGGGCACCCGGCCCGAGTGAACGGGAGGTGCAGAGGCCTGGCGCTGCGAGCGGAGGCGCGGGGCCGAAGAGCAGGGGGAGGAAGCCCACCTGGGACCTCGGTCTCCCCCTGGGGCGGGGGGGCTGCAGAGAGCCTGGCCTGCGAGGAGGCCGTGGGCCCAGCCTTGACTCCCAAGGGTGTGCCTGGCCTTGTGAGCACCCAGCACCCACCCACGGGGAGAAGAGCCCCCGCCTCTAGCGGCCGCATCGCCCTGGCGGGGGGCAAACCCAGGTCCTGGGTCCAACCCAAGGGGCAGAGGGAGGGTGACGGGAGGGGGGCCGGGGGTGGGGGCGCAGGCAGGGACCCGCCACCTACCTCTGGCCGAGAGTTTCTTAGTGTTGATGATCTTGGCAGCGTATTCCTGGCCAGCCAGCACCTTCACGCACCTGCGCACCACGGAGAAGGCTCCCCTAGGGCAGAGGAGGCAGAGGCGGTGAGGGAAGGCTGCATGGAACTCCTTCCAAAAAAGGACGTGACATTGTGCGGAGACCCCAGCAGACGCCGCGTGCCCCGCAGCAGCACCGCGCTGGGAGGAGCCTCCTCTAGAGCCCATGGCGCCCGTCGGAGCCGCACTGGCGGGACCTGGGGACAGACCAGGCCCGGGACCCAGGGGAAGCCGGGGGCTAAATGTGAGGCGCTTTAGGCCTCGTGAGAGACGCGCCTTCGGAGTCGCAGTCAAGTACGCTCACCAGCTTCTAAAACGCCAGCATCAGGCCCTGTGAGAATCACAGAAACGGGGTCCCTGGAAACTCTTTGAGTAGGGAACGCACGGGCATGGCGCAAATGTTGAAAGATCCCAAAGTGTCGGCAGTGAAAGACCGCATGCCTGTGGCCCAGTCTCCAAGCCCCTTCCCAGAGCGCTTGGCACGGCCAGTCTCCCCAGCTCAGGCGGGGACCGGCCTTGCCTCTGCTCTTCCGCGCCCTCCCTTTGCCGAAACGTGTTTAGAGACCCTCTTCCACGTCCAGCGCAAGGGGGTCCTCGCTCTTCAGTCCTGCGGCTGTCCCGCAACGGCCCCAGCCGCTCCCCGCTGCTGCTCACGGCCAGCACCGCCGCCCACAGGCCCTCCTACGGCCCCGCGTCACACTGCCCAGCTGTGCGGTGCCCGCAGGTAAACTCGAGGACTCGTTTGGTTTTGTTTTGTTTTTTGGTCTTTTTTGTCTTTTGAGGGCCACACCCGCGGCATATGGAGATTTCAGGCTAGGGGTCGAGTTGGAGCTGTAGCCGCCGGGCTACACCACAGCCACAGCCACGCCAGATCTGAGCCGCGTCTGCCACCTACAGCACAGCTCACGGCAACGCCGGATCCTGAACCCACGGAGCGAGGCCAGGGATCGAACCGGCATCCTCATGGTTACTGGCCGGGTTTGTCGACCGCTGAGCCACGATGGGAACTCCCACATTTCCAATTTTTAAATACTGGCACTTTATTCCAAAAAATTTAAACCTAGTATTTTGCCAAACGGAACTAGTCTGAGGTCGAGCTCTGCCACCCAGATGCAGGGTCACATCCTCTACCACAGGGGTCATCTGATCCGACCCCTTCGTGTCCCAGAGGAGGTCCCGATCAGACGCGGACCGTGGCTTCCGCCCTAAGCACCCTCCCCGCAGGCTAGCGGCAAGGCCAGGTCCCCTGGGAGCCTCCCCAATCTTCATGTGCGTGACAATCACCCAGGCCTCTGGCTAGAAGGCAGCTTCTGACTCCTCAAGTGTGAAGCCGAGCCAAGACTATGGCTTCCGTGCAGCTCAAGGTCACGCAGCTAGTTACAGGCCGTGCCGCGCCCACACCTCTGATATTTGCACGCCCAGGGCTGTGGCTTTGCCGCCGCCCACAAGCCTGCTGCTTCCCGGCCTGCACGCCCGGGGCCCCACCACGGCCACGAGCCGTCAGGTCCTCCTGCCTCCCGTGTCCTCTTTCATAAGCGCAGGCCCAAGTCACAGGGCCTCCCAGAGGTGCCCACCCTACCCAGACAAGGACCCTCAGGTCCCTGCCCAGGGGAGGCCACGATGCTCAGAAGCCCCAGGGAGAGAAGGTCTCGAGGGGCCGTTTCCAGGAAAGGTGCTGAGAACTGCAGGGGCGGGGGTAGGCGGGCCGGGGGAGGGGGCTGGGGGGAGGGGGGGGCTCTAAGCTCTCGGGGCAGCCTGAGGGCGGGGCTCGTTCACTCACCAGCATCCAGCTCGTGCTTGGGCCAGAGCTGAAGTTTAATTAATCTGGTATTGAGGGAGGGGGGAGGGAGGGAGGGAGGCACATCGTTTCTCCAGCGGAGAACAATCTACGGAAAGCCTTTGGATCAGTGAGGGTCACCCTGGCTGTTTCAGGACCCCTTTGGGGATCTCTGGAAAGTGCATATTCCTAGGCCCTACCCAGACCCACCAAACCAGAATTTCTGGTGTGAGTCCGGCAATCCGTATTTTCCTTTAACACGCTGCCCAGGATATGGTTTCCCAGCCAGCTGGGTACTGCCCTGCCCGCTTCTGGGGATGAGTCCTGCTAGACGCCCACCTGGAATCAGCGCCCACGGGCCCTCAGGTGGGGCTCTGGGCAGAGACACTGGGCAGGCCACGTGACCCTGGGCTCTGTCCCAGGAGCCGAGGACCTGAGAGCCATGTCCGTCAAACAAGAGAAAGCACGCTTGCCGCACCTCCTCCTCAGAAGCCAGGGCCAGGCTTTTGCAAAGACCCAGGTTCTACCCAGGGGTGGACGTCATGGCAGAGCAGCTGCAGGAGCCCTGTCTCCCCGGAAGGGTAGCCTGTGCCTCAGGACGAAGCAAAGGATGCATGGACCTCAGCAGGTGCTCGGAAGGAGGCGTCTCCCCAGGCCAGGGCAAGGCCACGGACCCCGGCCTCTCTCACATGCAGATGGGTCCCTCCTCCAAAGGCGGTTTCACCGCTGAGCTCCCTGACCCTCACGGCAGCCCTGCGGGGCGGGGGTCACGATCCCCCCCTTCACAGCTCAGGCGACCGCGATGCCTCAAGTGAGCAGGTGTGTCCCCTGGAGGCGCGCAGAGAACCCCGTCACCTGCCCGTGTCCTTCCGACCCCGCCAAAGGCAGGAGAGTGTGACTCTTGAAAGCAGGGGCTCTGGGCTCCCGAAGCCTTGTGGTCTGATCACGACCGCGCCCCAACTGGGTGGTACTGAACGTGGCGCTTCACCCGTTCCCTCCCATAAACCATAAAACGGGGCAGTAATTACATCTGCGTCGCGTCACGGGGAGGTTCCGAGAGGTAACACGTGCGGAGCCGGCACAGAGATCGGCGGACGCGCGAGGGAAGGGCCGGGCCAGGAGCCTCGCTGTCCCTACGCGGCCCCGGTCCCCGTCCGCTGCGGAAAGGCGGCTCCCTGCCCGCCTGCCCGCCCGGGGCTGGGGATCAGGAAGACGAGGCCCGAGGAGTGTCTCCAGCAGGGCTGAGCGTGGGCAGCGAGCCTGCAGCCCCGACTTCCTCCCTCGCTCATCTTTTGTTTTAAAAAAGGCATGTTCCTGCATTCTCGTCCTGCGTGAGCGAGTGGCCACAGCCCAGCAGCCTTGGCAAAAGGAAGAGCCAGCCCACGCCTCCCACGGCCCTGAGCTGAGCAGGTGGCCAGTGGGTGGTGGGCGGGAGCCTGGGTACAGGACCGGGCAGAGAGGGGAGGAGGCCCGGGGCGGGGGCAGGGGCGGAGGGAGTGACAGTCCGAGGGGAGGGATGAGGCCTGCCTGCGATGGCCTGCGGGGTGCCACGGGCTCAGGGCCGGGCTGCCCGCGGGGGTGCGTCAGCCACCTCTCAGGGCTCTGAGAGGTGGCTGACGCAGCGTTGCAGCTGCCGGCCGGCACCAAGAGGCTCTGGGTGTGACAAAGCACACATGGGGCGCCCTGGGTGTGAAGCGCGTACCCTCGCCCGGAGAGGCTCGCAGAACACGGGCAGGAGGACCCGGGCCTCAGCCCCGTCGGCGGACTGGGGCAGGGTCTACCCCGGGTGGGCCTCAGCCCCTCGAGTGCAGCGGGCGCACGGGCGGGCACGCGGGGCTAAGCGGCACAGAGGACTTTCTGCCCGCGAACACTCTAGAGCGGGGCTGTCCCGCAGACGTTTCTGTGGCGATGGACACATCCTGTGCTGGCCACTGGGACAGCCGCCAGCCTCACACGGCCACGGGCACTGGAAGGTGGCTCGTGGGACGGAAGAGCCTCTTTGGGGCTGCGCCTGCAGAAGGAAGTTCCGGGGCTGGGGGGTCGACGCAGCGTTGCAGCCACAGCGACACGGGACCCTCCATCCACGGAGCGAGGCCAGGGATCCACGAGGCTCAGGGACACGGTGCTGGATCCTTAACCCGCTGAGCCACAGTGGGAACGTCGAGAACTAAAGTTTTAATTTGACATCATTTCAATCATTGGAGGTGGGCAGCGACCATCACATCGGACGACGAAGCCGTGTGTGCGATAAGAACAGCCGTCCTGAGCCAGGCCAAGCAGAGCTCCGGCCGTGGTTTGGCTGCTCACGAGCGGGTTGTTTAACCCCAGCAAGCCCAGCCCTTGCCCTGTAAGGTGTGGTGAGAACAGAACCCACCCCGAGCCATCGCTTCAAGGACTCAGTGAGAGAGGAAGGGATGCAGTGGGCTCAGCCCCATCCCTGGAGGACGGTAATGCTCAGGAAACAGCGCCTTTTATAGGCATCATTATCTCCGAGCGACGAGAACAGCTGGCATCAGCAGCAGCAAAATGGACCTTGTTTGCCAGGCTCGGGGAAGATCAGGCTGGGAGAGGAGGTGTGAGGGGACCGTGAGGGGTGCCCCCCGGGGCCACCTGCCCTGGATGTGTGCAGGCAGGGAGGCCGCACCTGGTTCTCCTAACAGACAGACGGGGAGGGCACGGGGTGGCAGAGAATGCGGGAGCGTGCTAACGGGCCGTGAAAAGCCAGAAATTGCTTTCCGGCTGCCTGGCAGGCACGGTGTCCTGGGAGTCGCTGGCTCCCCAGCCCGCAGGACCTGGTCACCCTCTCTGGCCTAAAACACCCCCAAATGCTGACGCGGCGGCACCAGGCACGCTCGAGGGGTCCTCACTCAGCTCGGCTTCCACGGGAAAGGTGGGGCGAGGAGCCTCTGCTTCGCGGGGGGGGGAGGGCCCTGCTGCCCAGCCTGGCGGTGGCCACAGCTTCTGCCACAGGACCCTCCCCACCTTCCCCGCTGGGCCTGGGGTGTCGGCAGACAGGAGCGCCACCCGCGAGCCCTGCTTCCCCTCTGAGCCCCCGGGGGCATCCTGACCGCCCATCAGGGCTCCCTTCAGCGGCTGCCTCCTCACACACCCAAGTCTCCTCCTTCTGGAAACAGAGCAGCCGCCCTTCCCCCAAACAGAAAGACTTCAAAGAACCAAGAGGCTTTCTCTTGACCCAGCAGCCGCGTCCTGCCCCCCTTCCCTGCTGCAAACTTCCAGAACCAGCGTCCGACCTCCCTGCCCCCACGGCCCACAGCAATCTGGTTCCCGCCCCCGGGCTCCCTGGAAGAAAAGCGGTGCCAGGCCCGCCCACCCAGTGCCCCCCGCAGCCCTGCAGCCCCTGTTGGGCCAGAGCCGCTGCCTCCCCTGCCCCTCTCCAGGTGGCACTTGTCCCCATCAATGGCCCAGCTTTGAGACCCGCCTTCCCTCGTGTTTCAGGGTCGCTGCGCTCCCCTGGCAGCCCCCCCCCCAGCGCTTTCATGTCTTCGCCCCCCTCCCATCGCTGGCCCGTCTCCACTTCTCACCACCTCCCTCATCCCTCTGCCCAGGGCCACGCGCTGGGTCTGGGCAGAGGGTGCGTGTTGTTCACAGCCTCACAAAGGATTCTCTGACCCCCTCCCCAAATGACGAAAGCCACGGACCATCAGCCAGGACGGACACCTGCCCCGGTAAAGCCCCTCCCCCTTCAGAATTCTAGTCCCAGATTTCCAGCTCCTGCCCGTCATGCCTGGCTGCTCCGGGATGGGCACCTCCTAATCAGAGGCCGGTCCCCCCGCTCAGGTCTCCCCTCAGCTACTGCACTTGGGCATCTGACGTCAACGGGATGGGCTGCGGTGAGAAAGTCCCCCCCAAAGGCGGACAGAGCTGCTGTCGGGGAGGGGCTCGTATCCAACAGCTCTTGGGGGCCAGCCCTGCACAGCCCAGGCTGGCTGGTCTGATCCCCGGGCACAGAGCAGGGCCCGGGGCACGCGACCCAGAGCCGATGGGGTTACGCCGTCTGGGAGAAGGGACAGAGAGTCAGTCCCAGGGGAGTGCGGGCCGCGTGCACTGCAGCAGAAGCCGCTGCGCTCGGTGACGTCTTGCCCCCGAAGCCCACCCTCTCCCCATTCTATAGGTAAGGACACTGAGGTCAGGCTTTGAACCCGGGACTCCTGACCCACCATCCACTGCCCCGTCCCACTCCTACAACCTCAGGCCAGAGGCCCTACCCTGGGCTCCAAAGGTGGGCCTGAGGGTCGGGCACGTGTGAGTGAAAATAATATCCCACACTCTGCGAGCTGGAGTCGGTGTGTTTGGAGGGAGTGGCTGTGGCCCCGAGAGATTTTCTGAGGCTCTGAGACCCTCCAGCGGCTAAAAAGCTGGAATCAGGGAGTTCCCGTCTTGGCTCGGCGGCCATGAACCCAACTAGGATCCGTGAGGACGTGGGTTCCATCCCTGGCCTTGTTCAGTGGGCTCAGGATCCAGCGTTGCTGTGCGCGGTGGTATAGGTAAGAGACGCGGCTCGGATCTGGCGGGGCTGTGGCTATGGTGTAGGCTGGCAATTAGACCCCTAGCCTGGGAACCCCCCTACGCCGCGGGGGTGGCAAAACAACACACAAACAAAACGCAGCTATGCAGGTCCCCGGGTGGCAGATGGAGCAGAGGATACAGGGGCTGGGGGCCCAGGCCCCCCTGTGCCCCATTTCCTCTCTCTGCCTGCAGCTATGCAGAGCAGCTCTGCCCCGAACTCCACAAACTCCAGCACGGAGAGCCAGAAAACCCTAGGACTTTGCCAGGGGTGGGGTGTGGGGGGGACGCCTGTCTCCCCTCCTCCTGCGCCAGCTGCCGCCGCCCACTCCCAGCCTCCAGACGATGCCGCGGGCACGCACTGTCTTCCAGCTGCCCCGCAGCCCCCAGGCCTGCCCCACACCAACCCAGCAGAAGTCTCGTGGGGGACACAGAAGGCCTGGGAGCCGGAAGCTTCTGCTTGCTGCAGGGAACACTGAGCCCACAGAAGTGCCAACATACTTCTTATTTTGGCTGTGCCTGGGTTTCCTTGAATGGGTTACAAAAGGAAAATTAAAAAATACCCCTGCGCTTGGGGAGAGGATGAGAGCCGGGAAAGCAGGGAAACGCCGGGGGCCGCTGCCTCCCCAGCCCCAGGCCAGCTCCCGCCTGGCTCCATCTGCACATGCACCCCGAAGGTTTCAGGGGTTCGGACGGAGGCTGCAAGAGATAAAAGGCTGGCAAGAGGCTGGCGGGCCAATGCTCCTGCCACCGGCTGGTGTGACCGCAGGCAAGGCCTTACTTCCCCCAGGGGAGACAGGGAGGGCTCTTCTCGCTGATGTGCTGTGCAGAACGGAGGCTCTTCTGGCCCCTGAACCATCTCCCACTTCAGGCGGGCAGCAGCGCGGCCCACAGGTGGCCGAGGCCGGGAGGGCCACGGAGGCCGAGCAGGGAGGAGGGGCAGCGGGAGTGCCCGCATCCCATCTCCGGAGGCTGCGGCCCTGTCCCCGGGGCGGGGGCAGAGGAGCGGCCCTGCCCTGAGAAAATTCTTCCCTATTACTCTGGGCTCAAATCCGCCTCTTGGCCCCTCTACCCACTGGGCCCTGCTGGGCCCTCCAGAGCCATGCAGAGCAGGCTCTTCTGGTCTCTGGGGCCCTAGACGCCCCTGCAGAGCGGAGGGACGGGACCCATGTGTCCCCTCTCTGTGCGAAAGGCCCCAGCTGCCCAGCTGCCCTCACTCGATGTGGCTTCCAGACCTTGACCACCTCGCCTGCCCCCCGCTTCTAGATGCTTTACAGGTTTTTGTTTGTTTGGGCTTTTTTTTGGGGGGGGGTGGCCGTGCCCGTGGTGTGAGGAAGTTCCGAGGCCAGGGATTGAACTGGACCCGCCTTGGAGGCCCAAGCCACGGCAGGGACAACACTAGATCCTCAACCCGATGCACCACCAGGGAAACTCCAAGACAGTGGCAGGTCTGTTAATACCCCTTCCAGCCCCGAAGCATCCGAGAGGGGGAGGCAAGCTGAGTAGGCCTAAGAAGAGTGAGACCCCCACGCCCCCAGGGGCTGATATGCTCCATCAAAATACACTCCCCAGGAGTTCCCCCTGTGGCACAGTGGGTTAAGGATCCGACTGCAGTGGTCTGGGCGGCTGCAGAGGCACGAGTTTGATCCCTGACCCGGTGCAGTGGGTTAAAGTCTGGATTTGCCACAGCTGTGGTACACATGGCATTGCGGTTTGGATTCGATTCCCAGCCAGGGAACTTCCATATGCCACAGGTGCTGGAAAAAAATACATACCTCAGAGCCTTTGCCTGTGCCGTTCCCACTCTGAAGAACACTCTTCCAGCCTCCTCCTTGTGACCGACTTTTAAGCAGCTTCGAGCTCTCCAGTGTCACCTTCTCAGGGGAGCCTTCCACAATAACTCCCTCAATCCAACCAGTTGAGCTACATTTGCGCTCACAGCCCTTATCCACTTGCATTGAAATACTAATATCCAAAGTGATTTAATTAATGCCAGCCTCCCACTAGACCACGAGCCCCAAGGGGACAGAGTCTGATACAAGTCTGGCACGTGACACCTGCTGGGTTGAGCCCAGGGCTGGGAACAGAGTCTGTGCTCAGGACACACTCGCTGAACGGACGCACGAGTCCCAGACACGTTCCTCCTTTCACGTTTCACCACGACAGCAAGACCTTCAGCCTCCCCGGCACATGAAGCCCCGCCGGTCCCACAGCCCCACCTGATGCCTTGGTGGGCAGCCAAGCCCCGAGAGGGCCTAGATCCACGGCCTGGACTGGGCCTCGGCAGGCTGTGACATGGTCTGGGGGCTGTGCCAGGCTGGGAAGGGGCAGGCTTCCTACCACGGCTCAGGGAGGCTCCGAAGAGCCTGTGATGGGGCAACGTGCCAGCAGGAAGGGTGGACTGTGGCCAAGGGACCCACACAAGAGAGAGGGGAGGGGGACAGAGAGACAGATAGAGAGACGAGACAGAGAGAGAGGGAGAGCGAGACAGAGAGACAGAGACAGAGGGAGAGACAGACAGACAGACAGAGACAGGGAGAGAGAGACAGAAAGAGAGACAGAGAGACGGAGACAGCCCAGAAGCCCAGCCGGTGCCGCCTTGCCCTCCCAGCCCTGGGAGGTGGACTCTTGCTCGATGCCCTGCTGGGGCCAATGTGCATGTGCACACACACCCTTCAGCGCCCAGGCCTGTGCGTGCGTGAGCACGCAAGAGCATGCACGCGTGCACCAGCAGCAGGATGTGGAAGCTGCCCTCACCCCCTGAGAGGGCCGGGGCCCCGGCTGCAGGGCGCTGTGCAGGGAGGAGGGCAGGCAGCGGGAGGCTCCGCAGTGTCAGTGTGTCTCCGCCTGGGCGGGGGCGGCAGTGAGGGGGCGGCGGCTGCGACAGGCACCAGCACATGGGCGTGCCTTCCGCTCCAGTGGCCTGGAGGCAGAGGGAGGAAAGGCTGTCCCCCTTCCCTCGTCCCACTTGTCCCCAGCTTCCTATCCCGGCTCTCCGGCCCCTGCGCACCATCTGGTCCCCTGCCCCGGCTTTGCCACTGCCTCTCCCCAGGGCCTCGGGCAAACCATTTCTCCCTGGGCACTGGCTCCCCGACCCGTGCTCCCAGTTCCAGTGTCCCGAGCCTGCAATTTCCCCTGGGTGCGTCCGGAGAGGGGGCCAGAGGGAAGCAACTCCAATGGCGCATTTCAACACCTACGGGAGTGTCCTGACCCATCTCACAGGTGGGAAGACTAAGGCAGACAAAGGGCAAAGGACCCACTCAGGGTGGTGCAGCAAGTTAGAGGCAGAATCATGACGGAAACAAGCGGCAGCTCAGAGTTCCCTCCACAGGAGGCCACGGCCCCTCGATCCTGACAGTGTCCCCAGACCCCGCGGCAGGAGCAGTCCCTGTCATCAGCCCTCCCCGCACACGCAGGGCGCTGGAGACCCACACGCAAGCCTAAGCATGGCCCCTAGTCCCCTGGGCGGACATCCCACCTTGCCAAGCCTCCGTCTGCTCCTCCGCAAGATGGGCAAGCACCACACACCACCCCCCGCCGATCCCCCGCCTCCCAAAGGGCTGCGAACCCCAGAGGTTATCAGAAGCAAAACAGACGCACAACACCCGTCTTTGGGGCGCGTCAGTGCCCGGCTGCTCCCCCTCCAACATCACACCATCCACCGATCCTCTTAACAGCTCTGCCAGCAAAAGCCGGGCTCTTGCAACACGCTTGGCAGATGCTACCGCTTGGGTCCCAAGAGGGAACCTGAGCACCCAGGACCCTGGACCCCCCTCCCCCACCCACCCAGAGTGGGGAGCTGCCTCTGGGCCCCAGTGCCCCCTGGTGATCAGGCCAGCCCAAGCGCAGTGCATCACACAAAGCTGAGGAGGTAAAGGGAGGGCCCTCCAGAGCCAGCTCCCCCCTCCCTGCAGTAACCTTTCTGGCCCCTGCAGCCCCGCCCACGGCGCCAACTCCGCCCTGGAGTCAGTTTCAGATCTGTTTCTAGAGCGGAGCGAGTGGGTTGCAGTTGTCTCCAGCCTCCTCCCTCCCCTCGCTCCAGCAAAAGCTCCTTCTTCCGAGGCTCTTTCTGTGCAGCAGGGGCATTCTGCCGCTGGAACCCCTCCTGGGACGGGGATCAAAGCTGGGAAAACGCCAGAGGCCGGAGGAGGGGCTCCTTCTCCAGCTCCTGGAACTTGACCTTGTCCTCTGACCCTGCTCTCCCAGAGCCACTCTGATCCTGGAGCTGGCTTCGCTGCAGCCTACCTCCTACCTCCAGATGGGCTTCTGCACTTCTAAGGGCTGGGCTCCCATGTCTCTCAGCCCTGGGAGGAGGCAGGGTTGGGGTCAAGGGAGAAGGGAGGGAGCAGAAAGACCCCCACCCCCACCCCCCGGTCAGGCCTCGAGGGGAACTGGAATCAGGTTCCAGGCTTGTTGAATCATATGCGGCAGTGGAACCCTCGTCCAGAAGCAGCAGCAGGAGGCCCGAGCGCCCTGATTCCAGCCCACAGCCCCTCAGCTGGCCGCCCACTGGGCTGGGAGGACAGGTCCCCTCAGAGCCAGGCCTCACAGGGCCCCTGGAAGGCCTGCAGTCAGGAGCCCGGCCTCACTGGGCAGGACGCCAGGAAGCCCTTGCAAGGTGCGTGCCCTCCTCTGCAGCTGGGCGGCCAGGGCCCTGCAGAAGGAGGTCCAAAGACCCCAGGTGCCCTGGTAGGTCCAGCTCAGCTGCCTCTGGCCGCCACTGTGCCAGTGATCTGGAGTGGGTTCCCGGAACCGGGGCTCGGCTTCTGGGTGGCGACAGCAGTGTCCCAGCTGGCAGGGACCTGGGGGTCACCAACGGAAGGACTGGCCCTGCGGGCATCTTCCTGGCTCATCCGAACAGAACGGGAGCTGCTGCATCCCCGCCAGCCGGGGCTGGGGGGCAGCTTTCTGGCTTTTGAGGGCCACGATGACCCCGGTGTGCCAGGCTTGTCACTAGGTTTTTCTTCATGAGAACGATCCCATCGCATCCTCCAGACCCTTTCCCATCTCCAAGTCACAGGCAGGGAAAGAGGTGCCGTAGCCTGCGCAGTGTCACAGTGCTCGGGGCGGTGAGGTCCAGACCCTGTGCCCTGTGCTAAGCGCTGCCGCTATCTGCCCCAGGGGGCACCTGGACTGCAGCTGTGTGCAGAGCAGGGGAGCCCTGCCTCCTCCTGGGCACCTTGGCCTTTTAAACCCAGGCATCAGAGGGGTGGGGCCTCAGGCCCTCCTCTGCATTTCCAGCATCCTGAACCCAGGTCCATCCCTAGCCTTCCTGACATCCTGCGAGTCCTGACTGCCGGCAGCATGCCCCTGGCTCCTGCATTTTCCTAGGGGAGGTAGACGGAGGCTTCCAGCAGATTCCCGGAGGAACACGTGACCCAAAAAAGGTTAAGAGCCCCAGTGGAAGGAAGAGGGCTGAGAGTGACTGCATCGGCCTGGCCATGCCTGTCACCCTCAGTTTTCCTGCCGTGGCCACAAAAGGGCTCCCTGTCGCCCTCAAATTCTGCTTGCGTTCGGGTCCCTCCAAGTGCCCTGGCCGACGGCAGGGCCAGGAAGGCTCAGGAGGGCTCTCTCTGCCGAGTCGCCTCCACGGCACTGTCCCGGCGGTCCCCATCTCCTCCTGGGGCAAAATAGCACTTTTCCTGTCACTTCGAGAGCCCGAGTCACATCTAACTCCATTGCACGGCACCCTGTGACGCAGTCCTCCCAGCACGGACCCTGGCTGCCGCTGCAAGGCAGCTCCCAGCTGATCAGGGAGTCCTGGGTTCCAGTGGGTACTGGACCCAGCTGGGAAGGGTCCCGGCACACGGGCCGCAGCCAGCCTCGGTCCTCGGGCACAGCCCTAAACGCTTCCTTCCTGTGGTCCCCTGACCCCCAGCCCCAACCCCAGGGCAGACACACTCAGCAAGACAGGAGGCCTGCAGACCGGTGTGAGCACACGTCTGCACATGGGTCTGCGCCTGTAGGGGACAGGACAGCCTGTATGCAAGTGCCTGAGTGTGTGTGTGCCCAGGCAGCCTGCTGGTGCATAGCCACTGGCCCACCTCCCACACACATGCAGACACCAGCCTGAGCTCACACATGCCTTCACCACCCACACTTCCAGCCGAGCCCGCGGGCCCAGGCCTGGCGCACACGCACGCGCGCGTGCACACACACACACCCCTTCCCGTGGGCATGCCCCCCAGCCCTCCCAGCTGTGTGTGTCCAGACCTCCTAGGAGCACCACGGAGCCCAAGTCGCACATGTGCAACCCGACACAGACATATATGTGCACACGGCTCTGACCAGCCACACGTGTGTACACGCAGTGACGCAGGAACACACCTGCAAAGCACCTACCCCCTGAGTCCTTGCATCCTTCCACCTTGCAGGGCACACCTGCCGTTCTCAGGCCTGACACACGAAGCATACCTCCCCGCCTCCCCCGTGCACACACGTGAACACTTTGCACACCTGTTCAGTAGACACAAGCGTGCCGCAACACAACAGCGTCAGTCCTCACACAACACACGTCGAAACGCATCCAGACCTGGCACCAGCACGTCCCTGCTTGCAGGGCTCTCTCCCCGCCACTCCTGCTGCTACGGAGGGGACCACCCAGGGCTTGGAGCTGCTTTGCCCATGAGGCCAGCTCTGCCTCCAAACTGTACCCCACAGACCTGGTTGGCAGCATCCGGGAACACTTGCCTGACACCCCATGACCTATGGGGCTGCCCCCAGGGGCTCTCTGCTCCCCGCACCCTCCCGCCCTTCCCTGCACAGGCATCAGAGGCAGGAATCGAGCTCTGGAGCTGGACAACTTTGCCAGGGGACCAGAGCCGGCACACCCGCACATCGCCAGCTCCTGCAACAGCAATGCCCCCCACAGCTCTCCTGAGAGCCCTCCCCTCCTCCCAACACTCAGGAAGCCTCACCAGTGGCTCAGTCATTAACCCCTGCCACACCGGTGCTCTCACCCCTGGCGGGAGCTGGCAAGAAGGAGACAGGGAGGGGACATATTTACAGGGAGAAGTTGGCTCTGGACAGCCGTCATAGGTACCCAAAGTCAGGAAGGATTACCCGAGAGGTGGTGAGCCCTCTGCCACCAGAAGTAACCAACTGAGGCCAGACGGCCACCTCAGAGAAACTCAACAGGGGATTCCAGCCTTGGACTCAGCTGACTGGGAAGATCCCTTTTTAATCCTGAGTTTCTAAGAAGCTGTGTGCTCCCAGGTCATATGCACTCCAGTATGTGTGTGCCTGTGTGTGTGCACACACTCTCCACCCTTCCGCTGCACACACACTCGCCCGGCTGGCCTTGGCAAACATGCCTGCACCCAGCTCTGGGCACTCTGCACACACGAGCGCCCCATGTGCGCCCTGGAAGCACCGTAGGTGCAGACCCCTGACCCACGACGCCGACCCCCTGAGCCCTCCGGGACTCTCTGAAGTGCAACTCACTTTCCCAGTTCCTCGAAGAGCTGGTACTCTTCCGTGAAGCGGGTGCAGGTGATGGTGGCCATCCTGGCACCGGGCGAGCAGGTGCGGCTTGGGGCTGCGGGACCAGGACTGGGGCGCTGCTGCTCTGCTCCCAGACCTAGGAGCCACCCTCCTGCCGGTGCTGCCAAGTGCGAACTGAGAACCGGCTTGAGTGACGAGCCCGGGGTTTCTGAGCAGAGCACTGGGGCTGCTCACAGCCTCGCGAGCCTTCGTCAGCATCCAGGTCCCCATGGCAACCACCTCCGAAACGCCCTGTTCCCGTTGCCTCGGTAACTGCCTCCCCAACACCTGCCTGCCTTCCACTGCGAAACCTGCTCCCAGACGCCCTGGCCCTGCCGCTCACAATACTGCAGGCCTGTGTGGGCCTGGGGGCGGGTGGACCCAGCCCCCCACCGAGGTGGTGGACTGAGGGAGGGGCTGCAGGAGGGGGAGGAGAACAAACTTGGCTGACAAGTGAGCTTCAGCTTCCCACCTCCCCCACTTCCAACGGTGGGGCCCTTCTAACAGACACGATGGGACTAAGTGGGGCCAAAAGGCAGTTGCCATGGCAACGGCCAGTGGGGGCCACATTCCGGGATAGTCCCCGGGAAAGACAGGATGCAGTTACCCTGGCAACTTCCTCCCTTCTGGAGAGACAGGTATTGCCCCGTTGCCCTGGCAACTGCCAGGTTCTGAGGTTTACAGGGATACGACGGCTAATTCACGGGGATCTCTCTCGGCGGATCACGGCAGCCTCCAACTCTCTCTCTGCTCCTCTCTATTTCTCTGTTTGCCTCTGCTTCTCTCTTCCTTGTTTTGCTCTCTCTCTGTTCTTTGCCACCTGGTCCATCGCGCTGGCTCTTGCTCGGAGGACAGGTACCGGGAGCTACCGGGATTCTGGAAGGAACATCCCTGGCTGCCCACTCACCCCTCCCCCCTCTCAATGACAGCCGGTCCCTCCTGAGGTCTCTTCTGCATCCACGCCTTTCCCCCAGGCCCCCACAGGGGCCACGGAGATCTGGTCTCCCGGGGCTCATGTCCCAGTTTCTACTTGGAGTCAAGGTGAAAGAGACAGAGGTGGCGGTGGGGAGGGGACCATGGCCTGGCCTGGAGGGGAGCGGCCATGGACCTGCCCTGAAATCCTCATCCCCAGATTTCGCGGGCACTTGCCCTCCAGGGCAGCAGCCGCGTCTATAGCCTCCATATCTCACCCCAAGGCCTGGGGTCGGGGGGGGGGGGTAAGAAGCAGCAGGACTGGCATTTAAAGCTCTGAATTCGGTTCCAGTCCTGGCATACATTAGCTGTGTGCCCCTGGGAAAGTCACAGCCCCTCTCTGGGCCACCAGCTTCTTTTCTACAAAATAGAACGAAGCTGCTGGTGCAGAGGAAGGCCGCGAAGACAGAGTAGGCTGAGGACGGTGGAGGCCTCTGGGAGGTGTGTAAACACGAGGCCTTTTTTAGTTTCTAGAAAAGGAAGGTCTACAGCGGGCCCGTGACCACCCCCATCGCTCACTCAAACCTGAATGTGGAGGCTCAGCCCCTCACCTGCTCCAGTCAAGCTCACTGCACCACCCACCAGGCTGAGGTCTTGGGTCAGCGCTTGTCCACAACGGGGACAGGATTGAAGGATCTGGGATCCAGACCCTCTGGGTTTCCTGCCCGGCCCTGCTGAACCTCCAGAGCCTCTGGCCTGCGTTACTGGCTACTCCACTGGCTGGGCACGTCTGCTTGCTGGGGCTCTCCAACCCCAGCAGATCCCTGCCTCACTGTCTTGGGTCCGGGAGCCCCCTGGAGAAACCTGGGGACAGCCCCCCAATTCTGCCCGTCCTCCTGGGAGCTGGGAGCGGGAGCGGATGATGGGGTTGGTACTGTGATGCTGCCACTTCTTCCCAGGAAAGAAACAGGGGGAGGCAGAGAGAAGGGAGGGAGGCGAGCCGGTGGCGGGGGGGGGATGGCTAAGCCACTAATTGCACCATTACCACCTTCAGAAAAAGGAAAAACCACTCAGTTTTGTTTCTGTGCACAATATGCTTCCCGCTTCTGCCGCCAACGTTGCAATTCCGAGGCAGAGAAGGGAGGCCTTTGCTGGGGGCTGCACAGCCAGTGGGCAGTGGGCAGGGCAGGAGCAGTAACCGAGGCTAGAGGTGAAGGCAGTGAGTGGAGGAAGGGGGGCACCACCACTGCCCCGCGCCCAGGAGGGCATGCCTCCTGCACAGGGAAGCACTGGAACAGTCCTTAGGGGCCCCGGGGCCGCCACAGGCATCACCAAGAGGGAAGGCGAGGCGGTGCTGGGCAGTGGCACCGTGGCTCCACGACCAAGCAGCTGTGTGCCTTGGCTGGGCACCCTAGCTCCTCTGCGTCTCCACTTCCTGCAGCTCTGCAAAAGGGAGTCAGAGCTTCCCTGGCTCTGGGGCCGGGCTCCAGGGCTCCGGGGACGAGCTCAGCGGCTGACGTGCTCTGGGGGCTCATAAACGGGCAGTGATTCTCATTAAGGGACTAGACATCCCTGGCTCCTGCCGCCGGAATCTCTGAACCGTGACGTGCGCGGCGTCCCCGTCTCCAAGTCCCACGCTCCGGGCGCCGTGCTCTGTGTCCCCAGCGGCGCTGAGCTCGCCGAGGTTGCACATCAGTTTGCCCAGGCCTGGTCTGCAGGATTCCTGCCGAAGGAAGGACTGTGGCTTGAGGACAGGGTCACAAGGTCTCCAGCTCATCCAGGACATTCAACACCGAACCGTGGCCAGTGTGCCCTGGGGCTGTATTCAGGGGGGTCTAATGTTCTGAACAAAGGAGGTGATGGTCCTGCAGGCCCTGGAGCTTTGCCCGCAGCTCTGCCCTCGCCGCGGCTCCCTCCCTCCCAGAGCCCTTCCTTCGAAGGCTCCCCCATCCTTGGCCCCTCTCACCCCCTTTCTCTTCCACCTCCTTCCTCGCTCTCCCAGCCTTAGTCCCTCTTCTCTCGTCCCCGTGCTGCTCTGGACCCTGTGCGCGCGCGGTCCTGCGGCTGGGCAGGACCCGAGGCTGCAGGATCAGTGCAGAGAGGCCTGGAGAGGCAAGAGGGAGAGCGACGAGGGGGACGAGGACAAGGTCTCCTTGGCAACCCTCTTACACACACACACACACACACACACACACACACACGTCCCTCCCAACCTTCAAGAGCCCAGCACAGGGGTGTGAGCGCTGCCTCAGACGAGCATCCCATCCTGGCTGTAACAGCCACCCTGCCAAGGAGGCACAACCACTAATTCACTGCTTCCCCTGTGCCCATGAGGCTGGCAGCTGGGCCCAGTGGCGGCGGCAGTGAAGAGCTGGCCCTGCCTCCACAGCGCTGAGAGCATGAGCCTCTGATTGCACTGGGGGCTGTTCCCACCAGACGCCCTGCTCCCTGGGGAGGTGGCAGGCAGGAGAGCCAGCACTGTGCCCCCAGTTGGGGTACTCAATAGCCGGTGGCCGCGGGCGGGGCCAGGGAGGGCACTGAGCCGGGCTGGCTCTGAGACGCTAGGAGAAGGAACAGGAACACAGGCTCCACCCCACAGAGCTGGGGGGATGAACCGGGAGCAGGGCCAACTTCCTGGGCCACGGCAGGAGGGGGACAGCCAACTGAAGTCCCACCTTCCCCAGCTTACACACAGGCTCACACGCACGTGCCCGAGGGCTCGGGGTCCTGCAGGGCCTGGGCAGGCACCACAGAACACGTGCCAGCAGCACGGTCCCCACGAGGCCTGTTCCATTAAGGGCAGTGAGCACGGGGGCAGAGCGGGCGGAAAGTGGGCCAAGATAGCAGCATCCGGCAAAGGGTCTCGGCGGACGGCCACTCGCTTCGTCAACTGCGGGGAGGAAGGCCAGGCTCCCACTCCGAAGGGAGACAGCTCGGGGGTCGGGGAGCAGCTCTGTCCCCTGAGGTCCCCACACGGGGGAGAGGGAAGCAGGGGCCCAGGGGCCCAGGGCACCAGCGGCCTGGCCCCCGTCGGCACAGTGCCCCCCGCAGCTCAAGGGCCTCCGTTCCAGACCTGCCGTTGGGAATGCTTATGGCAGGTCCTCCCCCGGGGCCCCCACTGCTTCCTGAGAAATGTAAAGACAAGATGTTCCCTCACTGACTCCAAGGACGCGAGAAATAGTTCTTTCCACTTCAGAGCCAAGCCCTGTGCTAAGCACTTTCCGTATCGTCCTATTTATACCTCGCAGCAAATGTCCGTGAGAGAGGTACCGCCAGCGCCTGACTGGCAGAGAGGGGGCAGGACTCGCCCAGCCAGGGTCTGCGGGATGTCGGCACCCCTGCTGTGTGTTCTCCGGCCCCCGCTAGGGCTGGAAGACCCCTCAGAGACGGGCCGCGGAGGCCCTGGGGGACACAGCTGCCCTCCCACAGGAGCCCAAGTCTCGGGCGGTCAGGATGACCTCTGCAGGGGCTGGCTCCCCAGCAGGGCTCCCTCCCGACCCCGCACTCAGGGCCACCAGCCCAGGTCCCGGGGCTCCCAGCAGGCACCAAGGGAGAGGAGGAAATGGGGGCTCAGAGCGTGCTCCTGCAGCCAGAGCAGGGCTGTTTCTAGAGCACCTGCCATCCCTGCCAGGACTCCATAGACAGGGCCCAGCTTGGGCAGGGCTGCCCCTGGCTGGAACCCATCTGGTCCAGGCAAGGGGGAAAGTGGGGGCCTGCAGCATCTGCGGCCTCCCCTCCTGCAGATCTGTGCCCCGAGAGCCCAGATCTGCCCCTGACATACCCTTCTTTCCATCCCGCCTCGCCAAAGGGGGCGCAAGCACCTGCCTCGTGATGCCCCTGGGGGCCTGACCCAGAGTCCAGACCAGGTGCCCTGGCTCAGGGGCCAGGGGCGCGGTTTGGGGAGGAAGGCAGGAGCCACGGGAGGTGGAAGGAGGGGGCAGGAGCACAGTGACGAAGGGGCACAGCAGAAGCCACATGAGCAGGCTGAGCCTCATGTCACAACACGCCGTGCCCGGAGCTGCCCCTCATTCTGAGACCCCCCACCCACCCCAGGCCCACCCAGCCGCCGGCACCCGTTAGGAGGATTCCAGGGCCGTGGACGGCGTCACAGGCTGAAGCTGGAGGGGGCCCTGGACTGCTGGCTGAGTTCTGGGTCAGGCAGGACTGAGGCAGATGTGCTCGAGGCTGCGGGCTCAAGATTAGATGGCGCCTCCTTCTCAGGGCACCTGCCCCAGCCCCGGCCCCAGCTGGACTCTCTGTGTTTGGGCCCCAGTTGGCCACAGAGGGTGAGGCCTTGGTGCCTGAGAAAGAGCAGACATAGGCCTTTTATGGTCCCACACTGGTGGCCCCAAAAGGCAGGGACCCGGGAAGAGAGGCAGGGTTGGGGCCGCAGGCTGGGCCACCCTGGGCAGGGCAGCGCAGCAGGCTCCGAAGAGGCCCCCACGCAACTGTGTCAGCGTGGACCGGCGGGCACCCTGCTCCTTGGAGGGCTGAGCCCAGAGCCGGGCCAGGACCTGGCAGACCTGGAGCACGCTGGTGATGGCAGACTGGGAGTGAGCCCCCAGGGAATGTCGGGCCTGGGGCCCACCAGCGTCTCCTGGCCCCAACACGACCCAGGCATCCCTACCCTGGAGGCAGAGAAAGGCTCCAGCTGGGGGGAGGTGAAGAGGGCAGGGCTGGGATGAAGCGGGGCCCAGGACGCAAGGGTCACCTCTGCGTGCAGCCCCAGGCCAGACCCTCAGGGCTGGGCGCAGCCGCCTGGGCAACAGGCAGGCAGCTCTGCAACCAATTCTGGAACCTCCCACCCCCCCCCCCCGCCCCCGGCCCCCACACCGCACCCCACCCATCCCATCCCATCCCATCCCATCCCGCTCATCCACAAGCTGACGAGTCCTAACAGGCCTCCTTTGCCGGAGACAAAAATAACTATTTTCAAAATTCACAGCAGGGCTTTCGCCTACACACGCCGCACCGACTGGAAGCCAGAGGGAGAGCAGCAGAACGCGGTGTGGGGAGAGGCCCGCCACCAGCCCGCGCCCGGAGCCCACGACCCTCTCCCCACCGCCCTGCCTGCGGCCCCAGCACACACCTACCAGAGCCTGGGGGCTCCTAGCTCACCCGCTGTACACAGGGGGACAGGGGGACAGGGGCCAGGGGGCTGGAATGGGCCCCGGGCCACTCGGTGGATCTATGGAAGGCCCAGGCCAGACCCTGCGCTCTGCCTCCATCCAGGCCCGCTCCCCGCCGGCTCACGGGGCCGAAGGCCAGCTCACACGGGCCCAGGACACAGGCACACACCCTCCGTGGGCTCCCAACAGCACTGCAGGCCTCGCTTGTGCATCACCGTGTTTTAATCGCGTTCACGGGCTCCCCCACAACCAACCGCTACCTCGGCTGGTCCTTTACAGGC
This sequence comes from Phacochoerus africanus, assembly GCF_016906955.1. Lineage (NCBI taxonomy): Eukaryota > Metazoa > Chordata > Mammalia > Artiodactyla > Suidae > Phacochoerus > Phacochoerus africanus. The sequence continues at coordinate 151,240,331 of NC_062547.1, forward strand.
CGGCGAGCAGGCAGGGCCAGGGCCCGCACCCCGTTTGCAGGCAGGACATGGAGGCCAAGAGGAAAAGGACTGAGCCCTGACGGCCGACGGCCTGGTGGCCGGTGTGGAGCTCCCTCTGCAGGGAGGGGCGCTCGTCTCCACTACCCCCCCCCCCCCACCAGCCTGGCCCCAGGACTGGCCCAGGCCACGTGGAGATCAGATCCAGGAAGGTCACCCCGGGGGCCTGGCACCTCCACGCTCAGAACACAGGCCCCCCTCAGAGAGTGGCCAGAGCACTGCGCCTCCGCTGGGGTCCAGGCCTGGAACCGCCTCTGGGTGGTCCCCTTGGCCACGAAGCTCTCCGGGGCAGGGCCAGGGCTCCGGGGCAAGACCTTCAACCAGCTGGGAGGTGACGAAGGCGGCGGGAACACCGGCAGGGCCGCAGGCACCACGTCTGGACCACAGAGCTCCCTCTCCCGCCGAGGGACTGAGGCCCGGAGAGCTCACGCAGGTCCCAGGCGGTCACAGAGCAAGTCAGTGGAGGCGAGCCGGGGACCCAGCACCCCCAGTTCAGTCTATTCTCCCCCGACCCCAAACCGGCCCCCCACCCTCCAACGGAGGAGCTCTGCGCCCTTCATCTCCCTGCAGAAGAGAGCGTGAGCTGGGGCCCTTCCCTGGAGAAGAGCAGGGCCAGGCTCGCGGGGGGACGTCCCCCCGCCCCCAGCCGCCGCCGCCGCCGCCGCCGTCAGATCCGCTGGGACATCAGTCGGGTGTTGAGTTTACGAAAAAAGGACCGCAGCTTGCAAATCTTGCATTTTTTCTTGCGGCGCCCCCGGGAGAGGCTCCGCGCCCTGCCGGCCCCCTCCTCTTCGTCTTCGTCCTCGTCGCTGGCCCAGGGCCCCCAGGCGCCCCCGTTAAAGTCCGGATGGGCCCGGGGGTTCTCAGCCGGGTAGCGGACGGGGATGGCAGTGCGGTTATAGTCCACCAGGCGGGCCAGCAGGGCCCGGACCACGTCCGGCCGCTGGCCCGCGAGGTCCTCCCGTTCGTAGGGGTCGGCGCTGATGTTGAAGAGCCACACGGCCTGGCGGGCGCTGGCCATCCGCTCCAGGTCCCACCAGCTGCCGGGGAAGGCGGCCAGCGTCTGCGGCGGGATCCAGTCCCCGTAGCCGGGGTCCCCCGTCAGCAGCTTCCACTCGCCCACTCGGATGGCGGCCTGCACGGCCGTGTTCCAGATGCCGAAGCCGCCCTCCAGGGAGCCGTGCCGGGCGTGGCTGTAGAGGGGGTCGATGTTGTGCAGGATCTCCGTGCGCGGCGAGGCCCGGCCCTCGCTGATGGCGGGCCACACGTCATAGCCGTCCAGCCCGTCGGCCGCCGAGGCAGTGCCCCCTGCCAGGCCCACCAGGGTCGGGTACCAGTCGGTGATGTGCAGCAGCGCGCGGCTGGTCCGTCGCGTGCGCTTGAGCAGGGGGCTGTGCACGAAGCCCAGGCCCCGCACGCCCCCTTCCCAGTAGGTGCCCTTGCGCCCTCGCAGCGGCCAGTTGCTGCCCCCCGAGAAGGTCTGGCCCCCGTTGTCACTGGAGAAGATGATGACGCTGTTGTTGTAGAAGCCGTAGCGCCGGAGGGCGCCCGTGATGTTGCGCACGGCCTCGTCCATGCAGGTGACCATGGCCGCGTACTTGCGCCGCGCCACGTTGCCCATGCCGCGGTAGCGGTACAGGTACTCGCGCGGGGACTGCAGGGGCGTGTGCACGGCCTGGAACGCCACGTAGAGGAAGAGCGGCCGCCGGGGGCTGTGGCCGGCTAGGATGCGGCTGACGCGCTGGGCATAGAGCAGGGTGGAGTACTGGCCGCTGAGCCCCCAGGCCACGCTCTCGCCCTCGTGCAGGTCGAAGCCACACACCCCCGGGCCGTCGCAGTTGTCGTAGGTGTAGTAGTCCACGTTGCCGGTGAGGGAGCCCAGGAAGGTGTCGAAGCCCCGGCGCGTGGGCAGGCACTCCTTCCGGTAGAAGCCCAGGTGCCACTTGCCCACCATGTGCGTGGCGTAACCCAGCTGCTGCAGCCTCTGCGGCAGCGTCACCTGGTCCAGGGGCAGGCAGTTGGGCTGCCGAGGGCGGATGATGGAGTGCTGAAGGCCCGTGTGGATCTGGTATCTGGGGGGAAGGGGGCGCAGAAGGCACCGGTGAGCTATGATCCCCGGCTCCGGCCCCCAGGCCCGCCCCTGGCCCCAGCACTACCGGCCAGCAAAGGACAGTGACCAGGAGGTACGGTCCACTGCAAATGCTCCACCGACCGACCTTCCAAGTCGCCCGAAGCAGGGATTCCCATTCTCTCACACGTGAGCCTGAAGCTCAGCATGGTTAAGCCACTCACGCACCATCACACAGCTAGGAAGGTGGGGGGCGAAGAGGCAAACGCAAGAGTTCCCGCTGTGGCTCGGCGGGTGGAGAACCTGACTAGTACCCATGAGGATGCGGGCTCGATCCCTGGCCTCGCTCAGTGGGTTAAGGATCCGCCGTTGCCCTGAGCCGTGGTGTAGGTCGCAGACGTGGCTCGGGTCCCGCGTGGCTGTGGCTGGGGTGGAGGCCGGCAGCGGCAGCTCCCGTTCAACCCCTAGCTGGGAACCTCCAGATGCCGCAGGTGCAGCTGTGAAAAAGAAAAACACAGGCGAGTCGTGACAATGACACCAACAGCTGACGGGAAGGAAGCACTCGCTGCTTGTGCTCAGCGTTACCTAAGCCCCCTGTGTGAATTATCTCACTAAATCCCCACCACAGCCGGGGGGGGGGGGTCATGTCCTCATCATCAGGCCCATCTCCCCCCTAAGGACACTGAGGCTCTGGAAGTGAAATGATTTGCCCAAAGATTCGTGCCATCAGTCACTGGAATTGGGATTTGTTCCCCTAGCAGTCTGACTGCTGATGTCACACTCCAAGCCACTAACGGGCCACGGGACCTGCAGCAAGTCCCACTGTCCCAGGAAAACTCCTATTCGGTCTTAAAAGTCCAACCCAAATGTGACCCTCAGTGCAAAGTTCCTCACAGCTGTATGGAAGAAGGAGGCACGTTTGCTGCCGGGTTTCCGTAGCATTTAGGATAAAACAAACCTTCGCTGGTCCAGCCGGGCCAGAGGGTCCACGCAGGTGGACGCACGTGCCCTGGGGCCCAGTGGCTGTCCCTCACTCGTGCCTGTGTTCCCAGCACTCAGGCGGTGTTTCAAGGACATTCGATTACTTATGAAATGAATGAATGAAGAAGGATACTCAAGGATTTTAGAGCCAGAAGGGACCCAAGTCATTTGCTGCTTTATTCGTCTCGACTTAAAAAACAAAAAAAAACCAATGTCTGCAGGAGGAGAAAGACCTGGCCTGTGGTCACCCAGCGGTCAGGAACAGAGCTGGGTTTGAACATGAATCCAACCAGGTTCAAGTTCAGACACACTGCTGGCAGACGAGGCCCGCTTCCCTTCCCCCACGGAGTCCTCGGTCTGCTCGCGGGAGCCGTGAGTCGCCTGGAACGGGACACTTTAAAAACCTTCCAATCCCCAGCCTGCATGAGGCCCGTTCTCACGTGCCTGCCCACAGGCCGATGTGGCCTCTGGATCCAAGTGGGTCACACAGGCTCGGCCCTGAGGCAGGAGCAAGGGGTCAGTGGCGTCTCCGCCCCCTTTCCTCGGTCACACCGGCTCCTCCTCCCGCGGTCGGGCCCCGCGGTCTGCTTCGGGCGTCTGGCCCTCGCTCAGCTCTTACGAGTCCTGCACTGGAGCAGCAGACCGCATCTCCACACGGGCGTTAGAACCCCACCCCTTCCTCTCCCCCAGGGGAGAGAACGGGTTAAGCCCGGACCTAAATCCTGACACCTGTAAGCCGAGCACCGGCGGGGCTTTTTCTATTTCGGGTTCTTTGACTTAAAGCTGTTTCGGGTGTCAGCTATCATTAGCTCCTGCCTCCATTTTTAATAGTATACCTGCATCTCCTATTTTATTTCATCTGCATAAAAAGTCTACAGGAAAGACTATTATTATCCCCAGTCTACAGAGGATGAAACTGAGGCTCCCAAAAGTACAGCAACGGGCCCGCGCGCTCAGACCACTGCCCAGCCCGTGGAACTGAGCTGCGAACCCAGGTGGATGCAACCCGGGCTCAGCTCTCAGGGCTGCAGCCTCGGCAGACCCCTGTCAAGCGAATGATCGATTCGACTTGATACAAGAAGTACCCTGGGCCCCCGAGATGCAGCGAGCCTCTCCGCGTCAGGGCTGCGCGCCACGGAGCTGGTTTGTACGGTGGATGCACCAGCTACGAGCCGCCGCAGCCCGTCTGCAAGTGAGTAACAGGGAACCGGGCTCTCTCCGGCTGCACCGGACACGACTGGGTGCACCAACAAGCACTAATGAGAGCCGGCAGCGTCGTCTGAGGGAGCCGGCTGCAGGGGCCGAGGGCAGACGCCGCCCAGCCACGGCCACGCTCAGCTCACCATGCAGATCCGGGGCTGGAACGCGGCCCCGCAGGCGGCACGCTCCCCCGCTTAAACCAAAAGCCACCCCTCAAAACACTAACCTGGGCGCAAGTCTAGGAAGGCAGATTCCCCCTCGCTGTTCTGCAGGGGGGTCGACGTGGTGTCTTTGCCCTCGGACCCCAGCCCCAACACACACGGACTCCCCCTCCTCTCTCCTGCTCTCTCTCTCCCAGTTCCTCGAGCTACACGCTGAGCGCCAAGCTGAAGGCAGCAAAGGGACCTCTGTGACGCCCGGCTCCGGGACCCCACGGAGCACCTGGCCTCCCAGCCCCTCCCAGAGAGCCCACAAAGGCCGGCCCTCCCTCGCTCTGGGCCTCCGTCTCTCCACGAGACCCGCAGGCAGGCCATGCCTCCGGCTTCTGACGTCACGCCAACGGCTTCTGGGTGGAACTTGGGAGAAAGCAGGCCTTGGACCCCATCCAAGGAGGATTAGCTTCAGCCTCGCCAAAGGATTTTCCCCTAAGTGGCCAGAGTTTGCCTTCCACACCCCCCTCCTGTTCCCTGCTCTTTTAATCCTGCAGTCCTACCACCCTGCCGTGGACAACGCCGCACGGAGACAGCAGCACGTCTGTCTCCTTGGGGCTCCCGGCCAACTCGGGAGCCTTTCACAGATGAAAAAACAGGGGCTTGGGGAAGAGAGCTCGCTTGAGGACACACAGGTCACGGCCTCCCGCATGTGCTTCTCCACCTATCAATTCCTCGGTTTCCTCCTGACGTTGTCATCCAGCAATGCGGGGACCAAATCCCTCCAGTGACACAGAGGCTGCCGTACACTGGCAGCCAGGCAGGTTATGTGCAACTTGTTCCAGCCTCACCGTCTCTTTTCAAGATTAAAAACTTTTCATCCCAGTTTATAGACAAGACGCCTGAGGCTCAGAGAAGTTAAATGATTGGCTCGGGGCCTTGGGATGTGTTCAGAGAACCCGCGGTCCAACCCAAGTGTCAGAGGCTGCCGTGTTCCTCTAACACGGGGGTGACCAGAGCTCTCCCTCACGTGGTGTGGAATGGGCGGGTGCGGGGACATCAGAGGGACAAGACCCCAAGGAGGTCCATCTCATTCAGAGCCCAGATGGGGAGCCCGAAGCTCCAGCAGGGCGAGGACTTCCTGATGATCACGCGGCCACAGGGGTGGGGGAGGGGGGACAGAGCTGGCCTGGCGCCCTGGCTTCCCAGGTGCCCAGAGGGGTTTTTCTGAGGCTTGGGCCCCCAGCAGCAGCGTCCTGGGCCATGCCTACCTGCCCGTGAGAAGCTGGCTCCGCGAAGGCGTGCAGATGGGCTGGATGTAATAGTTCTCCAACTTGACACCCTCGGCCGCCAGCCGGTCCAGCGTGGGGGTTTGGATGTCTGAGCCATGGTAGCCCACGTCGTGGTAGCCCTGGTCGTCGGTGAGGATGAAGATGATGTGGGGCTGCTGGGAGGGCACGGCCGCGGGCGGCTCGCCTGCCTCGGCGGGCGCGTCGGCTACCAGGCTGGGCTTGGCCCAGTCCCAGGACAGGTAGCCGAAGCTGAGGAGGCTGAGCAGAGAGACGCCGGCGAGCGCGTGCATCGCCATGCGGGCCCGCGCGTCCCGGCGCGCAGGGCTGCCAGGGCCTCCTCGCCTCGCGCGCCCAGGGCGCACGGCCCGCGCGCCACGAGAGCGCTCGGCGTCCCCGGGGGCGGCCCAAGGGCCGAGCCGGGCCGGGCGGGACGACGAGGCCGGACGTGCGCGGCCGCGGCGGGGCGCTCCAGGGAGGTCAGGCCCGCGCCGAACTGCCTCCCGCCGCCTGGGCACCGGCCCTGCGCCGCCCTGGCTCCCCCTTCCCGGGCTCAGCCGGGCCAGCCGGAGACTCGTCGTGGCGGCCTCCAGAAGATGCTCGCCACCATCCTCTGGCTCCCCTTCTAAGCCTCGATTTCTCCCGCCTCCTAATTTCTCTCGCCCCTGCCTTCCCTTTCTCCTCCTCCTCCCGACCCTCCGGCCCCGGCCCGGCCTCTCGCCCCGCCCGGCGTCCCGCGAGCTGTAGCTCCGGCTCGGGGAGTGGGCAGGACCCCAGCGGGGAAGCGGAGCGAGGCACACGGCCGGGGCGGGTCCGCGCGGGACACGCCGCAGAGACTGAGCGAAAGTTGTCACATCTGCCGGCCGAGCCCCAGGTGGAGGGGCGGGGCGTCCGGCGGCGGCTCCGCCCCCGGGCGGGGAGCCCGGCCCGGGGGGCCCCTCGGCTCCAGCCTCCTCCCCGCCCCGACCGACCGACCGCGGGAGGAGGGAGGGGGCGGCTTGGACTGGGATGGAGCCGCTCTGGAAGGGCCGGGTCAGACATTCCTTGATGATGGAGTGTTCGCCTCTCCGAGTGCCAGGCCTGGAAGCGTCGCACACAATTTTCTCTTCCAACCGGGTCATTGTACAGCTGAAGCAACTGAGGCCCTGAGATGGCCCCGGCGCCCCTCTAAAGCACAGAGCAAGTTAGCGGCTTCTCGGGGGTGGGGGTGGGGGTGCTCCCAGGGGCCGGTCGGGTGGCAGCAGAGGCAGCAATGGAGGAGAAGGAAGACGTTGGCAAGACTTTCCCTGGGCTAGAAATCAGGAAACCAGGTTCTGGCCTTGCCGCTCTCCCCACCCCCTCCCCGTCCTCATGCTGCACCTCGAGGCTAGCATCTTAGGCCGATTCCGCTGGAATCCACAGGGCAGAAGCTGTTGTAGCCATCACGGTATCCACGGCATCCAGAAGCCCAAGCCGCATGTGCTGTGCTCATGAATGGATGAAGTGAGCCTCCGGGGTCACACAGACCAACACCCACCCAAGGAACTCTCCACCGCAGGGAAGGCAAGCTTGGGGGACCCTCGACCAGGCGAGTATCGCAAATCAGTGAAACGGGGAGCCACTCTGTTGCCCGAGGAAGAGGCAGGGCCTGAGTGGAACCAGAGCCCTCGGTCAGCCTTGAGTCCTGACCATCCAGCGTCGAGCAGGGGGGGTGGACCAGCGCGTCCAGATCTTCCGATCTAACGGGAACACCCACCTCCAGATTGCTGTGAGAAATAGTCCCGTCCTTAAGAGCTGCTAACTAATTTACAGCAAAGCTGCAGCTCGGTGCAGGCCACAGCAGCCCTCTCTGAGGAAGGTTTTAGCCCGCCGGGCGCCTGTTTCCAGCTTCCTCTCTGCACCATTGTTTTCGCGATGTTAACTAGGCTGTATTTTGTTTAATGGGAAAACTGAAATAAACGAAACCAGTTAGGCTTTTTTACCACCAGGACTTCAGTCGTTAACACGCCGATCTCCCAAAGTGGGGGGCGCGAAAGCCGTCTTTCTCAGGTTTATGGGGACCAAGGAACCTCGCTTTCCCAGAGCTTGGGCGGCGGGGGCGGGGGGGAGGCTACTGTTTGGGGAACTTTGAAAAACAGAGGCTGCCCAGGTGGGTCTTCTCGCCCGGCATCTTTTCCCTGCCAACATTCTGCCATGATCCCCTCCCTTTTCCTTAAAACCACTGTGTGTGGGGAAAGAAACTGGACCACCAAAATAGCAGCCCGAGTGAATCTGCATTGTGAAATGAGGCTGCGTGGGGCCGGCCGCTCCCGCTTGCTCAGAGCCCCCATATTTAGGATGGCCAGATTTATCGGAAGGGAAAACTGAGCCTGTTGTTCTGGCAGAAGAAACGCTGAGCACAGACAGGAAAAATACAGCCTCTCGGGGTGGAAGGCTGCTAAGCGCTGCTTCCGGAGGCTGCAGCCTGAGGCTGTCCCGGGGCCCAAGGGGGACAGGTCCCAGGAGGTCGGAGGGACGTGGGCTTTACAGTCTTTGCATTGTCCCAGACCGTGGTCGGCACGAGCTGGAGAACCAGCACAAGGACAGCCGGCAGAGGGGACAGGGTGGGGAGGCAGGCTGGAAGAAGTAGGGTCATGGAGCCGGATGGCTGTGCCGACGAGGCAAGCAGACGCTCCGCGAGCTTGAGACCGTGGGCTCTGACATCGGCCTGCCTGAGTTCACATCCTGCCCCTTCCTGGAGTTTAGGCCTTGGGCAAGTTAGGGCCTCGGCCTCAATGTCCTCGTGTGGAAACGGGGGTCGCCACACACACAATAGACCAGGCGCTCAGGAGGGGCCCAGCACGCGGGAGGCACTCAGGGCATGTGAGCTGCTGGGTGACTGTTCTCTGGGCTCGGAGAGAAAAGACTCAGCCCTGTGGGTGCAAAGTTACCGGGAAACAGGTTTCAGGCCAATTTAAGGGATTCCTCTTGCAGGAGACCTGGCGGCTCGCTCAGTAAATGGACGGCAGTGACGGGTGAGTCACCGTGGGGGGACCCCTGTCCCCATACCCACGCTTCGTTTACGAGTCCCTCGGTGGGTCACAGAAACCCGCGGTGGCTTCAGAGGCTCCACCCCTTCTAAGGCTCTAGGGCAGCAAACCCTGCCCTCAGCCCTGCCTTTAAAGCTGGCGCACGGCAGGGCCGGCCTTTCCAAGGGCTCGGGATGTGGGAAGAAACACAAAGAGCGACGTGAATCCTGGCTGTGCCCCTTTCAAGACGTGGCTTCGCTCGTCTTCCCTTTGTGTTTTCCACCGCACGGCTCCCTGTCCCCTCCCCCGAGACCAGGTCCGTCCGCCCTGCCCCATCCAGTAGACTCTCAACAACTCCAAGTGTCTCAAGTTCAGATCCAGGAAGCTCAGGGAGAGAGAAGGGCCCTCTCCAGCTACACCAGCCTTGCAGTTTCTGTCTCAGGACCCACCTGTCTCCAGGATGGTTGACATGGGGAGTAGCCGCCAGATCCGTCCCCCCAACAGGTGCACACTCACCCCATAACCGCCAAGGACCGTGAACGAAAGCCCTGCAAGAAGCCTAACACCGCACAGGAAACGCCACGGGCCATGGCCGGGTAGAGTGCCACTTCCTGCCCGCGATTCCCACTGACGCAATCAGACTTCGTGAAGCCCTGAACCTGTCATTTCTAGAACTAGGCAAGAAGGGAAAAAGGGCCTTCTGTCCAGGGGCGACGGGCAAGATCCTGAGCTGAAGTGGAGGCAGAGCGAAAGGCCTCGGAAAGGTCTTCCCAACATAAAAATGTACAGTTCCAATTCTTTATCCCCAGAAAATCTTTGAGGACACGCAGAGGGAACAGTGAAAAACGGGTGAGTCTTTTTTGGTGGCTGCGTGTGGTGTGTGTGTGTGTGTGTTTGTGTGTAGGGGGGTGTGCGTGTGTGGCCATCTTTGAGCTAAAATCATCTTAGTACGGATATTATTTCCTTCTGCGTTCATTGCCCTCGGCAGAGATCTTGTGCCCAGACCAGGCAGGCCATGCTCCCTCTGGGAGTCAGGGAGTCCGGGCTGGACCAAATCGAGGACCGGAAGGAAAGCACAGAAGGTCTCCGAACGGATGGGACCGTCATGGATTCACCCCTTCGCCTGCGGGGAGCACAGGCCTTCCTCCCTCCACACCTGCTACCTCCTCCTTGGCACACGACTCCTACAAGCCTGCCGACCTCACCTCCCAGCCCAAGAGCCGTGGAAGCAGCTCAGCCAGCCTCCGTGAGAAGGTGGCTTGAGGGGCCGGCCTGTTTTGTAGCAACCGTTTGACGGTTTCAGGTGGAAACACTAGGGAGAAACAGAGCAGCAAACACAAAATCAGACTGAAGAATCCCTAACGCCTGCGAGCTTGGGGCCACGTGGTGCAGGAGCAAAGTGCCGTACCCACCCGAGTGGGAACGAGGCCATCACCAAATCACAGGCCAGCACCGAAGGGGACAGCGGGTCGCCCTCCTGAGTTGAAAGCCTGTGCAGAAGCCTCTTTTTGAGAACGCTGGGGACAACAGCAACTCTTTCCATCCACAGTGCTTATTATGACAAGTGCGTGGCGGTTGCGAAAGCTTCTCCCTGAGGGCGGCGGCACCCTCTGTGGCGGGCACCCTCTGTGGCGGGCACCCTCTGCGGCGGGCACCCTCTGCGGCAGGCTGTGCGGAGGGCGAGGCCGCACTGCCGTGATGCTGGAGGGTGGAGCGGCCACCCCGCGCTCCACAGAGGTAGGTCCCACTCCCGCACTCGCTGCTGGCGTTCTACTCCCTGCTCTTCCAGCCCCGTGGCCTCTGAGGCTTGAAGGGCAGAGTGGCACTCAGGGAAAAGGGGTGACGGACCCAAGCACAGACGCCACGGCTGGTGCCCTTCCCGACACGAGTGTGCGTCCCCGGTGAGCTGCGGAGACTTCTGCGCCTTGGTCACCTGGCCTGGGGACCCTGGTTCTGGCGTTGAGCCCATGCTCTCAACTGGCGCACCGTCCACGAGTGCTGCCCACACCGGGTGAGCGTGGCTGACCCCTGGTTAGGGGGCTGTTTAAGAAGGGCGTGCCGGCTGCCCCCTGAGGAATTCAGCGCCCGGGCCTTAGCTCGCGGTGAGCAAGGAGTCCAGGGAGTGACCGGCGGGCAGGCTGAGGGCCTCTGAGGCCCAGTTCCTGCTGGATTTGCTCTGTTTGGGCAAACCGGTTCGGGGAGGGAAAATGCTTTCGTCCTGGACCCCGGGGTCCCTCCGAGTGCTTCCGAGGGAGACAGCCCCCCGACCTCCGACCCTTGCTTCCAGGCCCTCCTGGTGGTCTCGGTGCCCGTGGCCTGTCCGAATCGCCACATCCGACATCTGAGCCTGGGGTGGCGAGAGCCCGGGCACCACCAGCCCCTCGCCTTTAACCCTTCCCGGGGCCCCGGGCCTGGGCATTTCAATGGCTCCTTTTTCTGGCGCGCTGTGCAACATTCTTCCGAGGAGATTATTGAAAGCAGAGCTCTGGGTACACAATGGGTGCTCTGTGCTCACAGCCGCTGCCCAATCTGTTTGCCCAGCCCGACTGCGGCCTCGCCTCTCTGCACACGCCCCACCCTCCAGCGCCCGACCCCGGCCCCACCTGGAGCCCAGCTCAAAGGGAGCCCGTGTCCCAGGCTGGTTCCCCGCCTTCCCAGAAGTCCCGGCCGCGGCCTCTGCCGGCCTGGCGAGGAGTCAGCCCCGCGGGCCCAGGCCCGCCTCCAGCCCATCCATCCGTCCATCCGAGGCTCTGCCCACTCTGATGTCCAGAGGCTCCTGTCTGCCCCGAGCGGCTCGCATTTCTCTCTTTTCACACATGCCCCTGCGCACGCACACACACACGCGCGCACACACACACACGCGCGCACCTCTCAGACCGAGCGGAGAAGGTCAGGGAATCAGATGGAGACCGGGGTGCTGAGATCCAGACAAACAAAGGAGGCGCTTCCCATCGGGAGCGTGGCCGGTGGCCCCCCCACCCCACCCCACCCCACCCCCGGCACGGCCGGCCCTCCCCAGCCCTGGGCCCCACGCCCCTTGGGGTCGGGGACAGCAAGAGTGTTCAGGTCAAACGTGAGGTCCCAGAGCCGGGCGGCCCGCGTTCAGCCCAGCTCTGTCTGCCACTTGCGAGCCGCGTAGCTTGATCTTCTGGATTAACCTCTCGATACCCCCGTTTCCGTTTTGTCAAATGCAAGGCGTGAGAGAGTACCCACCTCCCAAGACTGGGAACCAGCGCGAGGCAAGTGGAACGCTGAGCACAGTGCCTGGTACAGAAGAAGCTCTAGCAAACGGAGAGCTCTTGTTATTATTGTGGCTATACTTAGACTCTATTGTCATTATCCTCAGAGTCTGTTCCTGCAAGGGTACAGCCTCAGCGACAGAAATCTGCACCCCCTGATCAAGCCACGCTGCTCCTCCAAAACACTCAGTGGTCACCAGATTTGACCTGCCGGAGAAAATCTGGCTCGCCGGGCCCAGCACCAGGGCTGGGATGTTGCCTTCCTCCTTCACAGCGGGCACTGGAAGGCAACCGGGTCCCATCACGACGCTAGGGCTGTTGTTGGCATCATCCACTGTGCCCCTTGCATAACCCGGCTTTTAGCACCAAAAGCTGGTGGGGAAAGCCCAAGTCGATACCAAATGGAAATTCAAAAGTCACGGTGATAAAAGACTAGCTTAGTTTATCGGAAATCTGCACATGCCTGGTAGCGTGCAGGACTCCTTGCAGCCATTCTCTCACAGCTGTCTGTCCCGTGACGCAGGTAAAATTATTTATATCACCTGCATCTTACAGAGGGAAAAACTAGGAAGCTGGGAGGTGTCGGCGCTGGGGTTTGAACCCAGGTCTGAGACGAACCCCTGCTGTGTTACATTGCGCATCGTTCTCCCTCCCGTTAGGGACCCTTGGCCGCCAGTGGTGTCTTCACATCTGTTCCCCCCTGCACGTGAGCGGTGAAATGCCAGCTCTCCCAGTGCCGTGGAATGCCCCCGAGGTCCAGTCCCAGGGACCCTGGCAGGTCTGAATGGGCCTAGAAATGTCACCCCGAGAGCCGCCTCTCACACCGCTCCGCCCCGCAGGCCCCAAGGGGAAGGGAGCCACCTGGGAAGCCTGCTCTTGAGCCTGGCCCCTGGCCCCAGACTCCCAACCCTGAGGCCCCTCTGTCTGCTCCAGTGACTTCAGGGTCCCAGAGCAGAGGTGTCCCTGGGTGTCTATCTTCTCAGACCCATATGTCACCCGTCTTCTCAGTTTGCCTGTGGAACAAGAGTCAGCCTCCCTGGGCGGCGATTTCACTGGGCTTTTTCTTCTCGGGGGCAGCACAGCCCAGCCCCCGCCGCCTCCTGGCCTTGGCTAGACAGCTCCAAGGCAGCGATGCTGGGGAATGACAGGCGCGCATGTGCCTCTGTTCCCATGGCAACTGCTGCGCTCACTTAGCCAATCACTTTTGGAAGCTCCTGCTGGTGTGAAAGTTATCCTGCAAAGAAAGGCTTACCTCGCATCCAGAAACTCTGCCCCGGGTCCTCAGACCCTTCTAGGTCCTTGTAAAGCCGAGTTTTCTCCTTTCTCCCTTCATTGAAGTCCTTTCATCTTGAAAGCTCAGCTCAAACCCCACCCTTTTCGAAGAGACCTCGCCACATCCCCTGCCCCCCCTGGGGGGAGGCGGCCTCTGACTCCCCACGCTCCCCTGGGGCGTGTTTACGACTGTATTCGATCACAGTCTGCCTGTTTCCAAGGTATTTATTTATGTGTCTCCTTCTGAGCCCCTGGTGAGGGATCAGCCCATAGTAGGTGCTAAACAAACATTTGTTTGAATTTATTTCAATTTCCCTTTCAGGGTTTTAAAAAATTACTATTAACAGTACAGCCCATTACTAATAATCCCTTATGCTTGTAAAATTATTTACAGTTTATATATAGCTTCATGCTTGAGGGCACTGCTTTCAACGCCAGCTCCACCCTCGCTCGCTGTGTGACAGCCTGCAAGCCTCGGAAGGGAACGGCTCCTACCTGCAACTCCTCCGTCAAGCAGATCGCTGGACATGTGAAAATAAACGTGGAAAAGGTTGGCTCAGCACAGGGCCCGGTGCCTCGAGAGGCCTCCATCCGAGGCGGCTGAACCATAACCCGTGGTCTCACTGGGGCCCCACCGGAGCCCTAGGGCACGAGGAAGGGCAGGGCTCATGTCAGCGTTGTCATCAGCGGCACACGAGAGCCTGGGCCCGGAGGGGGGCGAGGCCCACCCGCTCCGACTCCGTCAGTGCTGAGGGGGCACCTGCTGTCTGGCTCGGCGCCCTTGCCCCTTTCCTGGTGACAGAACCCAGATTTTCCGTCACAGAACGGCTCCTCCCCACCGGGGGGACAACCCCGGGGACAGGCTCTGTCCGTAGGAGCGTCGCAGGTGTGCCCCCCGCCCAGCGAGGAGGGCAGGGAGGGCCAGGGGGTTACATCTGTCCAATGAGACTCGACTCTAAGATCGCTGCTTCGGTTTTTGAGAACAGGATTATCTCGTTTCTGCTGGGCTCTGAGCGTGGATCTGCCAGGATTAACCCTGACAGGAAAGCAAAGTGCTGAGGCGGAGACACGGGATCCACAACAACCTCGCTGGAACGTGAGACCCTTGAGGGCAGACCCAGCCCCCGGGACGTGCGTGGGGGGCACCGTGGCGGCCGGTCTCAGCCCCTCCGCGTCGACGTCTGTCCCTGGCACCTGCACAAGGGCCCACTGTCGCGCCTCCCGCAGAAGTCCAGGCCCTCCTACCCCGTTCCTCCCTGCAGTGCACACCTCGAGCACGGACTGTGTGCCCCGCTCGCCCAGCCTGAGCCACGGGACAAGACAGGCCCTGCCGCCTTGCAGGTGACCCTCCACAGACTCATCCCCCTTCCCCTGCAGAGACCGAGGCCTGGAGCGGGAAAGGGACGCCCCGGAGCACGGCCCCTGCAGAGGACACAGAGGCCAAGGTCCTGAGCAGAGCTGGGCGGGAGCCAAGGCAGGCAGCTGGGCCTGGCCAGGCATGGGTGGGAAGCCCTGGTTTAGGGGTTCCTGAGTTTCCGCTCATCCCAGATCAGAGCAGGGAGCATCTGGGCCCAGGCTGAGGGTCGAACGCAGAGGCTGAGGCTCTGGTCCCCGGGTTCAGACGCCAGGCACGAGACCTGTCCTGGGGGTGGCGTGGCTCTGAGACCTGCCTGGGGGGATTTAAGTCCCATGCTGCTGGCTTCATGGACGGCCTCTCCTTCTGAGCTGGAGCTCTGATTCGGAAGTCTCTCCAGCGCCAAGATGGGCCTGGAAGCCTGAATCCAGGAGGAGGCCTCTTCTCCCGGGAGCTTTCAGCACCCTTCTCAAAGGAAGGGGCCCTCTCTCCAGCCTGGGCTGAGGCTACTTCTTCTGCGCCCTTCAATGATGACTCGTGCCGGGAAAGCCCAGCCTCTGCGGCCGGGCCCTCGGGGCGGCTGCGATGTCTGGAAGGTGACTCGTACTCAGCGGGCTTGGCCTGCCTCCGCCTCATCCGCGTCTGGCACGGGGGCTGGCAGACAATACATGAGCAAGCTTTTCTCCCCAGAATGTCTGTGGGGTTAGGATGGAGAGGGGCGCCCATCCCCGGGCAGACTGACCACGAAACCAGCCCGACTTGAGCATCAGGATCGCTGGCTGGCACAGGTCCTGCCCTGGTCCCCGGGAGGGGCCCGGGCCGTGTGTTCACATGGGCACAGCTTCTGGGAAATCTGCGCGCGTCCTTTGAACGCCCGTGGCTTGCGATCACTGCCTCCACGCCGACCTCCTTCCCGGCTGGCATGTTTTCCTGGTGTCAGATGGCTTTAGAATGGCTGCAGCATGGCGGGGCCTGGCTGAGGGGAAAGTGAGTTGGGGAAACGGCTAGTTTGCTTTTGGTGGCTGTGCCAGTTCCATGTCTAGTTACGTCGGCTGTGTTGGTAGAGAACCGCCTTATAGGCGCCTCCTTCTGTCCCCCAAGCCGACGAACCTGCACAAAGAACAGGCTCGGAACTCCCACGGTGGTGTCTGTCTGCCAACAGAACTGTGTGTCTTGGAGAGGAAAGACCGCTTGAAATTTAAGGAGCCAGAAACCAGGCTTCGGAAAATTCTTCCAATTATCAGGCTCGTCCAGTGGTGAGGGAGGACTTGGTGCTTAGAGATTCTGAGACAAAGCGGAGGCTCGTTCCGGGCAGGAATGTCATCTGCAACCCAGCTCCTTCAGCCGGGAGGCACCAGAAGCTTCTTTCCCGCTTTTGATGAGTATCATGGTGTCAGTGGTTGAACTGCGTCCCTTCAAAAAGATACGTCGAAGCCCTGACCTGTGGTTCCTCAGAATGTGACCCCATTTGAGAAAAGGGTCTTTAGTGAGGCTCTCAGGTCGAAATTAGGTCGTAGGACGGGGCCTCCCCCAACACGACCGCATCCTGATGAAGAGGGGCAGGTGGACGCAGGGGCGCACAGGGAGGGCTCCAGAGAAGGTGAAGGCGGAGGACGGACTGAGGCCTCCGGAAGCCTGGGACCACCGGCCTTTGTCACAAAGCCTGGGGAGCTGGGGACAGGCCTGGGGCACACCCGCCCTCGTGGGCCTCAGAAACCGCCCTGATGGCAGACCTCAGGGCCCCGGAAATGGGAGACCGTTATCCGCGGCCGGTGTTCCAGCCATCGGCTTGTGCGCCTTTGCTCCGGCGGCCCCGGTGGACAAATGCACCGGTGGAAGAGGATTCACCAGCAGCCCTGCGTCTGTGCCACGAAGCCCAGCAGCCCCATGAGCGGTGCTGCCTCCTGTGCGAGGCCGCCCCCCGCCCCCCCGGGTCGTGTGTGTTCCCGCCGTAGGAAGCTAGAAAGAAAACGGCAACCAACCCTGCCAGACGGAGGGGCGGTTACCTTTCTACCGTCTCCAGAGAAAACGGTCACCCAATCTTCTTCCGAGAGGCGCCCCGGGACCTTTAGAATGCATAAGGGAGGCGGTGCTGCTGCCCAGCCGGGGACGCCCGGCCCATCTCGGGGGTGGAAGGCGGCGGATCAACAGGAGAAAAAGAAGGGGGGTGTGTGTGGGTGTGTGTGTGTGTGACTGCGTCACTTCGCTCTACAGCGGAGATGAACACAACCCCGCAAATCACAGGCGTTTCAGTAAAACTGAAACATGAAATAAAGTTGAAAATAGAAAACAAACAAACAAATCGGTTTCCTACCCAGAGTGAACTACGATGGCACCAGGGACCTGCCTCGGCCCCTGGGGCCACTGCTCCGACCGCCCAGAACTTTCTCCCTCTGTCCACGGCGAGGCCTCCCCCACCTCGAGCCCTGAGCCCCGCATCCCGGGGGCCAGCATGGGCTTCTCAGACCCTGTCTAGACAAGCAACGGGCTGGGCTCTGTTCCCACGGGCCCAGATCCCAGATCTGAGATTCCGGGGAACGGAGGGCTCAGCGTGGCCCCAGACCCCCTCGCCAACAGCGGCCTCTCCCCCGCTTTCCCTGCCGCCCCCACCCAGAAAACAAGCTCGGAGCTGCTGCCTCTTAGAACCTGAAGGAATGTTTAAAAAAGGAATGTGTAGATATGTATGACTGAGTCACTTGGCTGGCCCGCAGAAATTGGCACAACATCGTAAATCAACCAAACTTAAAAAAAAACAAGAAGAAGAACCTGAAGAAATGCTGCCTTCCTGTTTGGCCACAGACGCGCTGCCTCAATTACCCTGTGAAAGGCCATCTAAACATTGGCGATTCCACTGGGTTTTTCTTTCCACGGTTCTCCCCCCACCTCCGGCCCCGCCTGGCCTCCAGCCTCCGTTCCTGCCCCTGCGTCCTCAGGGCACCTGCCCTGCTCTCTCCCTGTCACCCACCACCCACCCCGCCTGATCACCAGGCTCCTTGGCGGACTCTCCCATCAGAGGACCAGCCAGGGGTCCATTTTCCTCAGGATCTCTCTGGGCTCTTGGGCAAGGACCTGGGGAGCCGCAGAGGGACGTTTGGGGTGAGCGGCCGGGCTGCAGGGTCCAGGCGGGCTGCGGTGGCTCCCATGTGAAGGGCGGTGTCTGCAGCCTCCAACCTAGCTTGAGCGTCAAGGCTCTGAACTCAGCACGGAGAGGAGGGGACCCGTCCAAACCCACGGGGCCGAGAAACCCAAGCCGGCAGCTTAGGCCAAAGGGGACTTTCCTCCTTGTGCAACCACGACCAAGGGCGGGGAGGCAGACGGGAGCTCCGGGGTGACTGCTGTTCTCATCGTCTTTGGGCTCTTCCCTCTGTGGGTGTCATGTTCATCCTTCCAGGCAAGTGTACCCCCCAGATTCCCCAGAAGGGAGCTCAGAGCCACTCCTTCTAGGGGCCAAGTTAACAACCCCCGGAGACTTTGCAAACATGTTGTGGCGAGGAAGGTAAAATGGCACAGCCACTGTGGAGAACAAAAAGTGAGTCAGAGAATCACCATGTGACCCAGCAGCTCCGCTCCCAGCTCTGCAAAGAGCTGAAGACCTGCACTTGGACGTGGACGCCCGTCACGCGTGGCTCACGAGAGCCAAAAGGTGGCACGGCCCAGGGGACCTCCGAGGGGTGAATGGATACACACGTTGCAGGGGACACACGCAGCGGAATACGACTCCGCCATAAAAAAGAGGACAGCACGGACCCACTGCCGAGCAGATGACCTCAGAACTGAAGTGCCAAGTGCAAGAAGCTAGACCGCAAAGTTCGCATGACCTGACTCCATTGATGTGAAAAATCCAGACGAGGGAAATCCACAGAGGCAGATGGGGGGGCTCCCGTCGTGGTGCAGCAGTTAACAAACCCGACTAGCATCCGTGAGGACGTGGGTTCGATCCCTGGCCTCACTCAGTGGGTTAAGGATCCGGCGCTGCTGTGAGCCATGGTGTAGGTCACAGAGGTGGCTCAGATCCTGCGTTGCTGTGGCTGTGGTGTAGGTCGGAAGCCACAGCTCTGATTAGACCCCTAGCCTGGGAACCTCCATGTGCCGCAGGTGTGGCCCTAAAAAGACAAAAAAAGAAGAAGAATGTAGATGGGTGGTTGGCAGGGCACCGGAGAGGGGAAGTCAGGAGCAAGGCTGTAACTGGTGTGGATTTGCTTTGGAGACGATGGAAGGGTTGGAACTGGATAGAGGTGGTGGTTGCACACCACGGAACGGACCTGTTCACTCCCTGTTAAAAGGTTAACTGCCGCTTGTGTGGATTTCACCACAAGGTGATGTAAAAGTCCCATAAAAGAGCTGTGATTGGCCCAGCTTGCGTCAGGAGCCCACTCTGGCCAAGCCTCAGGAACTAGCGGTGGCTCTGCAGAGATAGCAGCTCCCTCGGCGGTCACATGGCTGCAGGTGGGGGAAGTCACATTTCCTGAAGAGACAGGAGATGGGCTGCTCTTCTGAGAAAATGGAACTTTAGTAAATAAGAGACTCTTCAAAGATCAGAGCTCAAAGAGAATTGGACAGAAGCTCTAACGCCGTCCCATTTATAAAGGCAACACGCTTGGTGCATACAGTTTAGAAAACCTTGACAAAGAGTAAGAAAGAATAAATACCACCAGGACTGTCGTGACTCAGAGATTTTATCCCGGTTGACATTTTATAGACAGGTCGATAGATAGTGTCCTAGGAGGCTTTAAAAAATATGATTCCGGTTATAGACACATATACATGGGTAAAAATGCCTTTAATGCATTTTATTCTGTCTCCTGCTGTTTTTTCGCTTAATCTATTTTGGATATTTTATGTCATCACATGTAGATTCCATGCCATCGTCTTCCATCGTTCTAATACCTGTGAGAGATGACTTTTGAGTGGAAGGTTCGGAAAGGCTCCTTCGATGAAGTGGCATTTGAACAGGCCTTGAAGGATCACGAGGCAGACGGAGGCCAGGGCTTCTGCAGCAGACGGGGCAGTGCGGACAAACGGCGGGTCAACGACTGTCCCGTCTGCCCACTAGGAGCCGGCCTTGACGGCTGAGGCCACCAGAGAGGGCGGGTAATTTTGCGGAAGGCAGGCAATGAGTCGGTGTGGAGGGGGAGACTTGAACCCCGGGCCCCAGCCCCAGCGCAGGCTGTGGCCTCCTCGCGCCGGCCCTTGAGGCCCTGTGTCACCCGGTTCTCATCCACTGTGGTCGCCTTCCCTGGGGGATGGCCGGTCGTGGATTATACTCTGCCCCCTGCTTCGTGCCCAGATGGGGACACCGAGGCCCACGGAGGGAAGGGCTGCCCGAGGCCGCGGAGCCAGAGGGTTCCATGGCTCCGGTGCAGAGAACCACGTGGCAGTCGGGCCCAAGCCAGGGGTGGCCTGGCCCGCACCCGGAGACCCTGTCTCCATCCTGAGAGCCGCGCCTGCACCGCCCCCGAGGCACAGAGGCCAGCCTGTCTGCTGTGAGTCAGCGGCATTCTTCGGGGCTGAGAGCACCGCGCGGCCACAGGGACCTGCCCTGTGCCTCGGTGAGCCTGGCACGTCCTCCAGCTGGGCTGCATGTTCGAGAGTCAGCCAGCTGGGGCCTCGGGTCGTGGCCTGACGGCCTGGTAGCTGACCTGTGGGGCCTCTGGCGTTTGGATGACTCAGAAACCGCAGCTGCCTCTGTGCTGCCCGGACGCAGGGCGCTGACCCTGGACGCCCTCTGTGGAGGGGCCTGGAGTGGGAGGCCCCGGCAACTGCCTGGACTGGGAGAGGAGGGGTCGGCGAGAAAGTCCTCTGACCTCCCCTCGGCGTCTCTTGGGCGAGGCGCTCCCCACTTCTGGGTGCCGGGGTGGGGACAGTTCCACGAGACAAACCCGGTCTGCCATTGGAGGCACAGCTCTGCCTGCCTCCATGTGACCTTGGCAAGTTACTGACTTCTCAGCAGCCACCTCGCAGAGCTGCGCAGGCCTGGAAGCTCACGGCCCCTTGGCCGAGGGGACGCTCTTAAGAATCGAGTGTTACACGGAGATACAGGAAGCATTGCCCCGGCTCTGGCCTGGCTTTCTTCTTTCATTCATGCGCCCATTCGTCCACGTCACCACGACTTACTGAGCCCTTACCAGGTGGCACAGAGCTGGGAAGAGGGCTTTCCAGAGACGGGAAGTCACCTCGCTGCTGAAATTCACGGCTGAGGCCCGGACAGAGCAGAGAAAACAGGGACCGGGACGGGGACGGGGACAGGGATGGAGACGGGGACAGGTTCAGGCACGGGGCACGGGGACGGGCGTGGTCTCCACCCTTGCAGACCGACATTCTAAAGAGGCTCCCCGGCAGGTAAACAGGCAGGCAGGTGATAAGCAGGAGAGTGACAGACCTAAGTGAGGGTGACCTGGGGAGGCCACTTAGATGGAGGGCCGGGGCGGCCTCTCTAAGGGAGGATGCTTCGGCTGGGATGAGAGGCTCAACTGTGAGAGGCCAGCTTTACGAAGGGGCAGAGGAGGGGGACTTCCGCCAGCGCCCGAGAAGGCCTGCTGGTGACGGAAAGGCGAGGACGTGGGGGGCTTGGGGGGCCCCCCTTTCAGGCTGTGTTAAGCCATGTCCACTTCTTAGAGATCAATGGAACAGAACAGAAAGCCCCGAGATAAGCCCACGCACCCATGGCCAATTAATCGATGACGAAGGAGGGTTCCCATCGCGGCGCAGCAGAAACGACTCTGACTAGGAACCATGAAGACGCGGGCTGGATCCCTGGCCCCGCTCAGTGGGTTAAGGATCCGGCATTGCCGTGACCTGCTGTGTGGGTTGCAGATGCGGCTCAGATTCTGCGTGGCTACGGCTGTGGTGTAGGCCGGCAGCTGCAGCTCCAATTGGACCCCTAGCCTGGGAACCTCCAGGTGCTGCAGCCTGTGTCCCTGTCCAGGCTGCTGTGACCCTCGGCCCCTCCCAGCACCAGCAGGACTCTTGGCAGGGAGCCCCTCCCAAAGCAGGGAGAGCGAGCAAAGGCGCCCACGCCAGGCTATTTCTGACAGGGGCGGGGGGTGGAGGGGGAGTGTCCCTGGACACGGTAGCTGCGTTCCCAGAGCCGACCAGCCTGAATAGTTGGACCTGCGGGATGCAGAACCCCCCACCCCGACACAAGGAGACTTCTTGCTCAGGCCCCTAGAGCCAAGCTTTGCGGGGGCTGGAGGTCACTTGATTCCTGCTGTTTGTGATTAAGGCCTTGGCTGGACAGAGAAAACACAGCTGTCAGCCAGAGGCCCAGCACGACACCTGCAGGGAGGGACCCGGGGCGGGGACGGCAGGGGGCTTCCAGGCTCTCCGGGTCCTCGCCCGCCTGCAACATTCAGTCACATCAACATGCAAGGGCCTGCATCTGCAGTGACTCCTACGCAGGGATGACAGCCCGCTGTGGGTGGTCCCCTGAACCCACCTCCGAGACGGACACGGAGGCCGCCGGCTGGATCAGCACAGCCACGAACGCTGAGAACTCATCACGGGTCGGCCTGGTGGCCGGAGCTTGACTGACACCACACAGCAGCCCTGTGACGGGGCGTCTCGTGTTACTGCTGTCTTACAGACAGGGAAACGGAGACTTAGGGGGCTTCGGTCACACAGCCGGGGTCACTGGGGGGATCTGGAGCCGAACACAGGCCTGCTGACTCTAAAGCTCACTCCAGGTTTTTCCCCCCTGGTTGTGATTTATTCACTTAAATTAATTTTTTTTCTCTAAGGAAACTACTTATTACTACTATTAATGAACAACCCATATGGGCCAAAGGCAAAAAAATAAATGCAATTAATGCCAAATACCGTGAGTAAATTCTAACAAAATACTGTTGCTGTTCAAAGATCTGAGCCTGCGAGCTGCTCTCAACCGATGAGAAAGATGAACCGGTGTTAGTCAGGTGCCCACGTGCAGAACGGAAGCTTCCCGCGGAAAGAATCGGAAAGGCTGAGGGCAGAGGGGCCAGGAGGTCTGTTTTCACTGCGCACGGCCCTGTCCCTGCCGCGGCTCGGCCGTGAGGTCCCCACTAGCACGGTTCCCCAGACAGTTCTGGTTCCTGCCCCCCAGGCACAGGAAGGAGGACACCTCCTCTGGGGGCGATGGGGTCGCGTGACCCGTTCCGGTTCTGCATTGTGCACTGTGGGCTGCAGCATTTAACTGCGTGTGCCAGCTGCTCCAACACTCTCTTTCCCACTAGGTCCCGGCGTGAGGGCAGTGCTGGGAAACGGAGCTCCCGGGGGAGCCGGACGGAACAGGTAACGTGGCAGGAAAGAAGTCACTGAGGCTCTCAGGCTGCCTCTTTCACACAGCGTCACCTAACCATCCTGGCCGGCACGGCATGTCACCCGGGAAGGTCCTAAGGACACAGCCCTCCTTCCAGAGCGCAGAGCCTTCGCTGCCGTGAGGGGCCGACACTGGCCACAGCGAATCCTCGCGGCAGCCGTGCGAGTAGCAGGGAAGGATGCTCTTCCCTTTGCCAGGCCTCCCGCCCTGGGGTCACTGCCTTGAAAACGAACCATTCCCCAAAGTGCCCTTGACGCTTCCCATCCCCCAGGCTTTGGTGGTGCATTTGCCTCCGGCGGGAATGACACACACCGCCCGTCTCTGCCCCGGACGGTGTCTGGATCTGGGCTCCGCTGGTGGTCAGCTGTGTGACCCTCGGCCGTTGCTTCCCCTCCCTGGGGATCGGTTTTCTCATCTGTCACTTGGAGAGGCAAGAGGACTCTGCTCTTGGCTAAATATTTTTATTCAAGTCTGGCCGATTTATACTGTTTTGTCACTGTCTGCTGACAAGCAAAGTGACCCCGTCCTGTGCTCCCACACGACGGCACATGCGTGCTTCGCCTCCATCCTGTCCCATCGCAGGGGACTGCGCAGAGTTCGCCGGGCTGGACGGCAGGACGTCATGGCGTACCCATCCTGCGTGTCAGAGTTTGGGTGGATAAGACGAGAGAGTCTCTTCTAAGTGAAGCAAATCAGGAGGAGCTGGACAAATAGCCCCTGACGTGTCACGTATGTGAGGACCCTGCTACTCCACGCCTGCCGCGAGGATCCGCTGTGGTCACAGACGGGACGCATGTGGAACCATGTCTGGGCAGAGGGCGCTACACAGACGCACGTCTGCCGGCGTCTTCCCTGCTCGGGGGAATCCTGCCTTGGCTTCGCTTCTGGCTGGAGCACGGCAGGCCTGGGAACCTGCCCCTGCTGCGGAGGCCCCTGTGCACGCTAGGCAGGAAGGCTGGGTACCCCGTACATGGAGAAAGAGCTGTCATAATGTCGCATCAACTGGGGTGCCTGCAGACAACAGAAATTGACTCTCTCACAGTTCTGGGGCCTCAATATCCAGCATCAAGATGTCCACACAGCCACGCTCCCTCTGAGACTCTGGGAGGAAGCCTCACCACCCGTTAGCTTCTGGCGGCCGTCGGACCCTGCCTGCCCTGCACTTGCGGAAGCGTCGCTCCAGGCCCCCGTCTCCGTCGTGTCACGTGACGTGCTCCTGGAGGGTCGCTGTCCTCACGGGGCATCTTCCCTGGGCGTCTCTCCTCTTTTTATAAGGATGCCAGTCCTGTTGGACGAGCCCTCGATCCCAAGCCAGCACGGCCTCATTTTAACTTGATCTCATCGGCAGGACTCTTTCCAAACCAGGTCACATTCACAGATACCAGGGTCAGGATGTCAACATGCTGGGGGGGGGGGGCACAATTCGACTAAGACACCAGGAGGTGGAGATGTGGCGCTTGGACCCCCGGCTGTCTCCCTGGGGCCAGAGACGTGAGGACACAGGAGGCGGGCAGGAAGCGTGGTCTGCTGGACCAGTGCACCTGGATTCTACCTTTAGCTGCCAGCGGGGCCCTCGGCACTCCCTTTCCTGACCTCCTTCCTCCCGTAGGACAGGGAAAAGCATCTCTAATCCCACAAAAGGGGGCATCGCAGAGCTGGGCGGGGAGCCACAGAGGGGCTTTGCAGCCCGAAACCCCTGCACGGACGGAAGACGTGCTCTCCGGCCTGGACACCCTTCCTCCTCTCCCAGGATTGGGTAGACACAGCCCTGCTGCTGACTCTGCCGATGAGACGACGAGACAGGGCGGAGGCTGCGCCCTCAGCCTGCCGCCCTCTCCGTCCCTGGGCTTCGCTCGGCTGGGTGACACGGCTCCCCAAGTCTCGCTTTCCTTCTCTGTAAAGCAGGAGGATCAGCTGCCACCCCCATGTGCCTGGTGCAAGGATTAAATTTAGAGGCAGCGCAGTTAAGTCAGCACCGTGGGCAACACGCGGTGAACTTGAATAAACAGGCGTTCATGTCAATTTGGTCATCACCGCAGGGTGACAGCGCACACGACACCCAGAGGGCGCGTCAGCGCCGCGACGGCTCCCTCGCCCTGGGCCTTCACGCAGGCCTTCATCCAGCGGCCTTGTAATCCAGCCCCTGCCCAGAGCCTGGTCAGCTTCCAAGAGGATGGATCTGGTTCGTGTGGAGCGTGCCTGGCCAGGCTCGCTGTGTGGCCTGGGAGACGGGCCCCTCTCTGGTCCATGGCCTTGTCATCGGCACAGGGTGGGCCCGAGGCTGCCTGGTCTCTGTGAGGCCCCGCCCGCTGTCTGCTTGTGTGACTCCAGCCTGTGGTGGCCCCAGACCAGGGGGTGCTGAGGGTCGGCACAGCCGCAGCAGCTCCAAGGCCTGCACTCGGGGTCGGCCTCCTGCTCTGCCCCTGACATCCTCGGGCAAATCCCTCCCCATTTGGCGGGGGGTCCTTCCTCCTTCGCTGCCAGGAGGACTGCCCTCTGGCTCTGCCTACCGCTCCCCTTTAGGACATGCCAGAGCGCCCTCGCCGCCGGCCTCGCCGCCCCCCGGAGCCCCCCTCCCTCGGGAGGCCCCCACGTACACATGACGCACGGTGACTCTTATCTCCAGGGCTCAGCAAAGCCTCCCCTTCCCGCCCCACGAGGAACTACACGCGTGCACGCGGCCCTGACGCCGCTCTTCCCCTAAACACTGATGGTGAACCGACATCGCCCGATTCACCTGCTTCTAGCTTTTTCTTTCCAGGCGCCCCTCCAGACTGGCAGCCCTGTGACAGGGACCTTCTCCTTCCCTTTCCTCTCTGCCCTCCAGTACCTAACCGAGGGCGAGGCCTAGAGAAGGTGCTTGACCCACCATGGGGGCGGGGGGAGAGGGGAGGAGGACATGTTACCTAAAACCATAAATGTAGCCAAGATCCCCTAAGAAGCCTCTCCTTTCTCACCATCGCCTTTGCTGACAGTGTCTTTGCAGCCTGTGTTTGTATCTGCTGACCCGCGTTCACTGCCGGCAGCTCTGGCCCAGGTGTGGAGCTGAGCCCAGGCCCGTGGAGGTGAGCCTGCGGTGCCGGCCCGACTGCTCCTCCTCCGAGGAAGAGCCCGCTCGAAAGCAGGTGCGCGGTCAGAGGTCAGTGCAGGCTGGAGAGAGGGCCCCGCGTGGAAGGAGCACAGGCCGGGGGCAGGGAGGCGTTAGAGGAAAGCCTCTCAGAGGCAGGGACTGGGGACCCCCATCGTCGCTCTGGGGGCGGGGAGGGAGGCTGGGGACTGGTCCCTGCTGTGAGCCATGGCCCCTCCAGCAACAGGGCTCAGCTGGCCCCGCAAGTCCCTTCTCTCTGAGCTGGCCTTATCTCCTGGCAGACGGGCACCTGCCTGACCGCCCCCCTGGGGTCGGGCTCCAGACTCCCTCCCTGACCTGCGTCCGCTGCAGCATCCAGCCCCGGCTCCTTTCCCTCCGGCCCGGCCCCTCCTGAGTCCTGCTCTTTCCTCTGACCCGTCTTTTCTGTCCACGGAGGCCCGGGTGCAGCCCCGGTTTCTTCCCAGAGTCGGTACCTGGTTGGCCCCAGGGGACGCCAGGGGACACGAAGGAGGCCCCGTGCAGGCAGGCTGCCTGAGGAAGACGATGACGAGCACGGAGAAGGACGAGGAGGAGGAGACGGGCCCCCGCACCAGGCCCCTCCCGAGCGTCTCCCCTGCGCCCTCCCGAAGCCCGCTTTGCAGACGAAGCTCAGGAGCCCCGGCCTCGCCTCGGTAGGCGGGGAGCAGGGCTCTCAGCCAGGGCACCGGCCCCGAAGCCCGCTCTGCTGCCTCCCCCCGTGCCCCCCCGGAGAGTGGGGGCGGCGGACCCCCCAGCTCTGCACCCCGTGCCGGGCCCTGCCTGGGCCTCCGAGGGAGCCGAGGACCTTCTCCCTCCCCAGGGAGCCCAGCTGCTTCCCCTGACGGGGGCGGGGGCGGGGGCTGCGGGTGTGAGGAGATCGGCACTGTGGGCACGGCCTCGGGAAGGGTGCGAGACGTTTTCACAGACAGTAACAAGGCCCACAACCACCGTGTGTCGGGAGCTTTTCATCCCCAGGAGCACCAGGCACCCCTCTAAGCAGGGACCCAGGCGTCTTCCCCGAAACAATTCCTCCCACTTGACAGATGAGGAAACTGAGGCAAAGCAAGCCCGCACCTCTGCCACGTGACCGTACTGGGGGTGAGGCTGGGAAGTTCGCGTGACGCCCCGAAACGCACCCGATACAGCCTTTCTCGGGCGCAGAATGCCCAGGCCCACGCCTGCCCCTCGAGGGAACACACGAGGGCGAAGGGCCCAGCCATCGCAGCCCACGTGGACCCCCAGCCCTGGTCCTTGACCTTCGGAATGTTTGTGCTCCAGACCAGAGGCCTTTCGGGAAGGAAACCGGCGGTTTCTTTTCCGCCCCGCGGCCCGCGTCTCTCCCCCTCCTCCAGCCCCCGTGTTTATTTCGGCAAAGAAACGCCTTTGAAGTCCTTATTTTTGAAAACGGGGAGTGAGCGGGAGGCTCCCAACCTCTAAAAGTAGGTCCACACCTTGGTTGGCAGCAGGAATTTTTTTTAAAGGATGAGTGACTGTTTTTGGAAACCACAGACCCCGCTGCTCTTTCAAGGTGAAAAAAATAACCCCTTGAATGTCACGGCCGTCAGGTCTGGGGGGAGGCCCGCAGGGGCGGAGAGCCGTGCCAGCGTCTTCAGGCAGAAGCAGGCAGCTCCGAATCGGGCCCCGGGGGAGGTCTCAGGGGTCGGCAGCAACGTCAGAGCAGGGATGGTGCCAGTGCTTCTAAAGCTTCTTTCACTCTCTGTAAAGGACCGTCTGGGGCTCAGGTGCCAGGCCCTTCCGGCTTTGTCGGGTGTCAAAAAGTCCTTCTTTAAGGAAATGACCGCTTCATTAAGCAATAATCTGGCGAAAGAAAACATGGCAGTCCCACCTAGCCCTCTAGTTTTTAATTTTTTATAGTCTTCTTATTACTGTCGATTTATTCTGTTCTGTCAACTTCTGCTGCAGAGCAAAGTGACCAGTCACACATGCATGTGTGTGTGTGTGTGTGTATATATTCTTTTTCTCACATTATCCTCCATCATTTGCTGTCACAAGTGATTTGATATAGTTCCCTGGGCCACGCAGCAGGACCTCATGGCCTGTCCCCTCCAGTTGCAGCAGTTTGCACCTGCTGACCCCGAACTCCCCGTCCATCCCTCTCCCTCCATCCGCGTCTGGTCTATGAAATCCCAGGTCTAAGTGCACCGCTGAGGAAGAGGAAAGATCCGGGCACAAGTTATCACAGTCCAGGTAGAAACAGGGGCCTCGTAAGACACGGGTCGAAACGCCAAGGGCTCCAGATGCAGGTGCCAGGAGGGCTTCTCAGAGGAGGGGGCGCCGGCCTAGGCCAGCAAGGGCAGGGACCCTCGCACACCCAAGGCCAAGGGGCTGCTCCAGGGAGAGGAGAGGGAGAGAGGGAAGCCGAAGAGGAAGACGCCGAGGGGAACCCGAGGGGACCCCTGCCTGCCACTCCGCCCAGGAGCTGGTCTCGGGCACCGCTCACACCAACCCTGCAAAAGCCGACTCTGGTTACTCCCATCTGCGCCCCCGGGAAAGGGTTAAAGTCACGTGCAAGGGGGCGCAAGAGCCCAGCTCTCTCTGTGCTGCCGCTTTCCATCCGTCGGTGGAGCCAAGTTCAACAGAGAAGGCTGAACCCAAACCTGCATTGTACCAAACTGGTCATCCGAGGCTCTTTAGGGAGATGAGACCACGGGTGAATTTTTTCTGCTTTCTGTAGAACTCGTTTTTCAGAGAGTGTGATCTCTTTGAGAAAAGAGGTGGGTGCTTTGCTTCATGGTTGTAGTGGCCTTGCCCAAAGGACAAGAAGGTTTATGGAGCTCCCTGCCGTCCTGAGCTTCCCTCCCAGGCCCGCTTGCTTGCTCTTCGGCTGTCACATGCCCTCTGGCCGCAGACCCTCCCAGCCCTGCCAGGGCCCCTGGCTCCCCGGCCGACGGCTGTCAGGACCAGAGTGTACGGTGAGAAACCAGAGCTCACAGACCGGGGTGGGGACCACAGGCCGGGTGAGGAACCAGATCTACCTCTTGCTCTGCCGTGAATGTGCTGTGTGGCCTTGGGCCAGCCCCTTTCCCTCTCTGGGCCTGATATGACAGGAGGAACCTTTCACAGAGCGGCCTCTAGCTGAATTCCTCAAACGGTCAAGGAGGCAACAACCCCAGATCACTTCTCGAACTCCCTCCTTTTCCACAAGGAGCAGAGAGGGAGGGACGCGGGGCAGCGGGGGAGACGCAGCGCGGCGGAGCGGGAGGAGCGCCGGCCTTGCCCCCTGCAGCTCTAAGTTGGAGGGTCTCTGGGAGGGCAGTATCTGGAGTATTCCACCCCACACTCCGTGGCCCCTGAGGAGGTCGCTCCCCTTCCTGCCACGGCCCCACGCCATCCAGCTTGCGGCCTCCTGCTCAGGGCCGCGGCCTGGCCCTGCCTGCCCTCCAAGCTCCCACGCCCGCCGGGCCTTGGCACCGCCCCGTCCTCTGCCTCGAGCTCCCCGCCGAACACGCACAGGCCGCCTCCCCCTGGAATCCCGAGCCGCAGCTGAAATGTGGCCTCACAGAGGTTCCCCCAGCCCCGGCGCCACCCCGCGGGCCCGTGGCAGCGTCTTCACGGCCTCGTCATCATCCGGACACGTCCTGTGTCTTCATTCGCCCGTCCCCTGTCCGTGTGCCGCTCCCCTCCCGTGACCATCAGCGCCACGCCCCTGCAGCCTCAGGCTCAGACACTCAATAAATATTTGATGACCGGGCAGAAGGAGGACAGAAAGGCCTCAGGGTGCCTGTCGCCCCGTGAGAAGGGGGCTTATCAGGAGCTCTGGTCACAGACACTTTTTCAAAGGCACTAAGGCTCAGGCATCGCCGCCCCAAGAAAGCTCAGGCATGGCATTTTCATCCGGTTGGGGTGGGGGGGTCCTGGGCCCCTTTGATGCCCTCCGCAGACTCTCTGATCTTGCTGAGGTTTGCAGGTGCGGGAAGAGGAGGAGGAAGAGCAAACGGCCAGTCCTTGGGTCGAGAAGGGGTCGGGAATGGGCGCCCTTCTTCGGTGGGGTTTCTATTTCCCCGTCTGGAGGCCGAAGCGCCCTGGTGCCCCCGGCCCCCCGCAGTTTGGGCCCCTTGTTCTTGCTCTTTGAACGCTCTCCGGTCCCTCCTGGCCCGCTCGCCTCCTCCTCCTGCCGCTAGGATCTGAAGGCCGCAGGCTCGGCGCCCCCTGCTCCCGAGAAACCGTCCCCTCAACACCAGCGGGGCCCGTCTATAGACCCTTTCAACTGCATCAACTCCTAACTGCAGAAACCTGTCCAAACGTTCTGGGCGGTTGGGACTATTGCTGTTGGCTTGCAGAGCTGAGCAGCTGCCAGGGCCCTAGGGAGGAAATGCTCAGGAGCCCCAGCCCAGGGTAAGGGCCAGGCAGCCGGGGTCCCGCCCTTGGGGGCCAGGGCGGCTGAGCAGGCCTCTGGGGCCCAGCGGCCAAGACAGGCCGTGGGGCGATCTCCCAGCAGAGTGACATGGACTTGATCCTGTTACCTCGCGCGCGGGAGGCGGGAGGAGGCGGGGCCGGGTCAGAGGCGGCAGGACAGCGGTCAGGACCACGAGCTTCGCCAGAGCTGGACTTTTGTGAGACCCGCGTAGCCAGACAGAAGCAGAAAAGCCCCCCCCCCCCTGCCCAGGCTGGGACGTGCTGTCCCTCCGTGATGAACGGGGAGGAAGGCTCCAGCCCCCCGTGGGTCCTTTGGCCTCCTCCTCGGGCACCGTCCGGAGGACGGCGGGCTGGGAAGGGACAGTGGTGAGGGTGGAGCTGCTGCTGGGCGGCTGGAACCTCCAGGAGAATCCCCATCACTGGACTCTCGGGGCCTGGGCACCGGAGGAGGGCTGGGGCCTCTCGGGAAGCGGGGATGCTGAGGTCCAGCCAGGCACCGACGGAGCAGCCACTGCCTGTGGGGTTCCCACCTCCCGCCACATGAAATGGTTCTCGGGGCAGAGGAAGAAAGAACAGACCTCAGAAGTGGGTGTGAAAATCTGGGCCCGGCCAATGAGCTGCCCCCATGGGAAGCGCCAGCCCTGTGGCCTCGGGTCTCCCGGAGCCTTAGTGGGAACGGGTTCCCTGAGGTCTGGTCCTCAGAAGAAAGGGCGCGTGGGCTGTGGGGCTGAAGGAACCTGCCACCCCCGTGACCCCCACCAAGGCCCCCCCACTCTGTACAGAAGGGCTGGGACCCCCATGGGGCCGCAGTCTGTGCCCGCGGCTCGGTGTGCAATTCTAAAAGCGGGGTCTCCAGAGGCGCTAAGTGATCAGCCTGTCTACCCTCCGTCCACGGCCCCGCCTGTCACCAACATGTCAGAGCCCCAGTTTTCAGGGCAGCAATTTCCAGGACAGCCCATGCATTTCCGGTGCCTGCAGAAAGGAGGGCCCCTCTCGCAGGAGCCGGGGATCGGGGATTTTCTCAGCACAGCGATGGGTTTCTTTCCCTTCTTCCACCAACGGCTCCCCAGGCCTCGCCTAAGGTCCTGGTCCCCACTGAGACCCAGGACGCCCCTTGGGATGGAGGCCCGCTGTCTTCACACACAAGACCCTAGGAATACTGCTGATAGCTCTGGGGCGTCAGGAAAAGCCTTGTTAGATTCCTGACTATTGGACAGAAGAAGAAATTGAGGCCCCAGGCAAAAAGCGGAGTTAGAGTCATAAAGCGGATTTTCCCTCGGAGGCCATCGCCAGCACACTGGCCTGGCAGGTGGGAGCCCGCCAGCTCCGACAGGCTGAGCCCCCCGCCCTCCCTGCCTACAGCCCACTGCCCTGGACGGTTCCCTATGCCCAGGACGCCTGAACACGGCCTCCCGTTCCTTGGCTCCACCTCTGAAGGGAGCCGGCAGGCCGCCCCCCAGTTCCCAGCAGAGGCTGGGCCTGGGCCAGAGGCGCCTCCAGAAATCTGTCCCAGCTCAGGGGACAGCAAAGCACCAGGTGTAGGCAGGAGTCCCAGGTCTCTGCTAGAAAGCCCTGTGACTCTGGGGGACCCCCCCCCCAAATATCCACAGCGTTTGAAGAAGGCGTTGTGTTTTACGAGGCTCTTTCACACAGCCTCTTTCATTCTGTCCTTGATCTCTTGGGGACTCGGTTTCTCCACATCGAAATGAGGCACCAAACCAACAGATGGCTGTAAGGCCTTCTGCTCTGTGCGCTAAGGTTTTGTGAGAGCCTGTGCCTCACAGGCTCTCATACATTTCACATCGTTCCTTTCAGGGTGGATGGTGCTAAGGCTCTGTGTTCTGGGATTCTAGAATCCCGGGCTTCTAAAACTCAGTGGTCTCGGATTCTGAGACTATATGACGGTTTTGTTCCACGATGGCATGTGTCAGTATTTCCCAAGTTTCACCAGGGCCCTTAGCTCCCTTACCACGCAGGTCCTGTCTGCAAACCACCTGTATTATTATTCATTTAGTATTGCGCTTTAAATAGACTCCTTTTAACTTAAACAAATGTCTTTAAAATGGAAACTTTATATCACTACTGCGAATGGAAAACCAGTCTCACCTCCCATAAATAGGACCTAAAAGTAAAAATAAATACCATAAAAACAATGTTATTAAATTCTAACTAGATACTGTTGCCTGCCAAAGGCTCCCAGCCCAAGGCCTGATTTAAAAAAAATTTTAAACAGTGTGTACACACACATACACACACACGCTAGCAAGGCTCAGAGAGGTCTGAGGACATGTCAGCATCCAATGAAATCAGTATCACGACGAGGCCTGAAAATACACGTCAGGGGCTCGGCGGGCAGTGCCGCCTCTCGTCGCCACCCATGCTCGCCACAGGAGTGGGTCCCGTTCCTTACGGCGCGCATGGCCGGGCTGCCCTGCACGCCGAGCTCCCAGGCCACACACATGCCGTCCAGAGACAACTGGTCTCTTCTCTTGGGAGCTTTGGGCCAGGTCCTCCGCGTTATTGCAAAACCAGGCCCTCAACTTGAAGCCTGGGCCTCCTTCTGCTCGTCAGCCTCTGGCTGAGGAGGGGGACTGGAGACCCTCGAAGCCAGCCCCCCAGAGACTCCTCCATGGCCTGGAGCCGCCGGCAGGACGCAAGTCCGATGCCATCTGGGCCCCCGGCTGGTGCCTTTGCCTGCGGGGCGGCGTGGGCAGGCGGCACCCCCACATCAGAGGGCAGAGGGCCACGGGCACGCCTGGCCTGCTGGAGGCCGTGCTCTCTCTTTGGGGACGGCCACGGAGCTAGAGGCCCCAGGCCAGAACCTGACCTCTGGGCCAGAGGACCCAGGTCCTGGTCCCCCCAGTGCGGAAGCACCGTGGGTCTTGGACAAACCCCTCCGCTGTGGAGCCACTTCCTTGCGGTAAAATCAGCACAGACGCACTGGCTCCAACCACCACGTCTGACTTCTTGCTGGCGCACAACTCACATGTTTGCATCCCCAATAAATGGCTCTGGCTTTGTGGTTGTAACAATAATTATGCTCTGGTGCTCGTGGTTCTTTGGGGAAGGGTGGGATGGGCAGCGGCTTTCCCCCAGATGGCGTCAAGGCGTCTAAGTGTTTGGTAGGTGGAAGCACTGCATCCATTTGATAACAGCTCTGTCTCCCTCCCGCCCGGCCCCCTGGTCCCTGAGGGCAGCACCTGCCTCTGACCCGGCTCAGTTTCTGCAGCTGGACGCACGACCACCTCTCCGTGACAGTGACCTCGGCCTCACATCCACGGCCACCTCTCTGACTCTGGAGCAAAAGTACATGAAAAGCCAGGGCTGCCTTCCTCCCTGCCCCCTTCGGCCTGTGTGTCACCCCCTCTTGCTCTTGTGCCCCCCCCCCCCCCCCGCAGCCCCGGGCTTCATCTACCCTCGGAGCAGCTCGGAGACTCAGGAGGTGGTTCTGGCTGGAGCCCTGATGGTCTGATTTCTTGGAGACCCGCGGCTGCCAGGGGCCTGCTTCCCTGCATGAAATACAGCGTCAAACTGAACGGCCTCCGAGTTCCTTCCGTGCCTGGCACGGGGTGTGGCAGGTGCCGTAGCACCTGCGCCCGAGGAGGAAGTGATCCCGGCTAGGTGGACTCCCCTGGCCCCACGCGGATCTGCTGGACTCGCGGTCAGGAGAACAAGGACCATCGGCTGGATGGCCTCTAAGGGAGGTGAAGAGCCATCGCCTCTGCAGGCGACCCGAGGGGGGGGCCGTGCGGGTGCTGCACCAACCCTCCGATCCTCAGCACAGAAAAGGGGCTCCGTCAATCATCGGATGAATGCGTGTATGCTTGAAACGTGGTATATCCTACGTGTCATTATTAGCAACTGAAGTTGGACTCAAAGGACACCAAGTTAGGCTCCTTAACCTTGAGGTCCAAAGAGAGAGGCCCCTTAGCACTTCTACTTTCTCCTCCAGGCACAAACTGCTGCATCAGCCCCATCTGGGCATCTGGGCACACAAATCCCTGAATTCGTTTTCCCTTTTTTTTTTTTTTCCTCCTTAGGGCCACACCCGCAGCACATGGAGGTTCCCAAGCTAGGGGTTGAATCAGAGCTGCAGTGGCCGGCCTACATCACAGCCCCAGCCGTGCCAGATCTGAGTCACATCTGCCAACTACACCATAGCTCATGGCTTTGCTGGATCCTTAACCCACGGAGCAAGGCCAGTGATCAAACCCACAATCTCAAGGTTCCTAATCAGATTCGTTTCCACTGCACCATGACAGAAGCTCCGTCCGTCTTGAATTCCTAACAAGAGCAGCACACGAGTTACTAGGAGAGGCTAGAGATGCACCGGGGTCAGTGGGTTAGGAATCTGGGGGCCCCCAGTCAGAGAAAGGAGGCGAGGGGGAAACGGGTGGAATAAACCGTGAGCCATCTTCTCTGCTCCTTTTGTAGACCAAGCAATCCTTCCACGAGACCAAACTCATAAGCTCCAGAACACAGACGAGGAGAGCCTCTTAAATCATTGGGGAACCGTCGGCAAATATAATTATCGGATTAAATTGTCTGTTCACAATAAAGACAGAGCAGGCTGAGAGGCCCCAAGCTCTGTGACTGCATGTGGCAGAGCAGAGAATCAAGAAGGGCCCCCGTCTGGAGGAGACCCCAGCCAACGGTCCTGCTTGGAGGCAAGACCACCAGCTCGAAAACCTTCCCCATTTCCACGGACGTGTACCTCGGGGTGCTGGAAACTTGGTGGCATACAAGGATTTAAAAAGCGAAAACATGCTTTTGATCTTTGGGTGGTTCCTCGTTTTAAAAGTCAAGGCCAAAGCTTCCAGCACGGCAATTACTCCCAGCAGTCTCACAGCAAAGGACAAAAGACTCAAAGGCCAAGTGCAGTTTGATGGAGGCTGTTTGGCGGCCAAGGGGGTCGACCCCCTGGGTGGCTTTGAGGATGGAGACAGGCTAGGGACGGGGAGGAGGCGCGCGCCACTGAAAATGGGCTCGTCCCACCGGAATGTACACGTGACACACCTGGGCACCTCATGACACTGCAGATTCCGACTCAATAGCTCTGGAGAGCAGCTGAATTCCTGTTTCAACAAGCTCCCAGGGGACGCCAGGCATGCTGGTTCTCAGGCCACACGTTGCCAGCGAGGTCTGAGACAACAGCCAAGACAGCAGAGCTCGGCTAAGCCCGTGAACTTTGGGGAAAGACAGACCTGGGTGCAAAGCCTCCTTCCCCATCCTGCTGGCTGAGTGGCCTCAGCTACGCAGCGGCTTCGGCCCCTTATCTGCAAAGGACGGATTAGAGGCAGGAGTATCTGTTCATTGAACAAATATGTGCTTAGCATCTGCTCTGTGTCATGTTTGTGCTGGGCCCTAGGGACGCAGTGGGAGTCCACTCAGGCCCAGTCCTGCTCTCGTGGGCCCGACTGTGTCAGGCATGACGGATGTGCAGCAGCAGCACCTGGCCTGGTGCAGGCTCAGAGCTCAGCCAGTGAGTCTATTTTTATGAGGAAGGGGGCGATCAACCATTCACGTGGCCAGAGAGAGCGCACCCGAGTTAAATGCTGAGGGCGTGAGAGGGCTCGGGCCTCCTTCTGCGACCCAGGGGATGCCGAGGTGACGCGGCACGGTCCCCTGCCCCGAGGACCCCCTGGGGTATCGGAAAGAGGGCCGTTTACCCTGAGAGCCCCTGCGAGCCGCCCGGCTCCCCCGACCACACGAGTTAGTGGTGGCTTCACTCTGTTCGCACACTCGGCCCTCCCCCTCCAGCCTCCGCCCCTCTGCCAAGCTGCTTCCTGTTCTTTCTCGATGGCCCCCACACCCCCACTTTAGTTTCTTCTTCTTCTTCTGCATTTAATCTGCTCCTGCCTCACCCCTTTGACCCGAACAATGCTGCCTCCCCACTCAGGATGGATCCTGAGCTCCCTCTGAACACCCCCCCCCCCCCCGCCAGACAGCCTGAGGACCCCCCCTCCAACTCTGAGCTGGGTGCCACCCCCGGGCCTTCCTTTCAATCTACACACCAGTGGTGTGGGTTCTGGGCAAAAAAGGGACGAAGACTCAGAATGCTCTGGAATCTGCGTCCTGTCCTCAGGGGAGGGGCCCTGCGGCGCCCGAGAGGCCTCATCAAGAGGCCGGAGTTGGTGGCCTCGCGGGAGGGGCGACAGCCTGCCTCCCGGTGGGCCTGGCTGCGGTGCCTGGGCCTGCCCCCCTGGGGCCTCCCTGCTGGCACAGGCTCTGCTACGGAATCAAACACGAGGCCGGAATGAAGGGCAGGGAGAAGGAACGGGGCCAGCTTGCAGGAAGAGCCGTGCCGGTGGGCTCAGAGGTCGCCTTCCGCTTGAAACAGGCGGCAGATAACTGACACTCGCTTGTTAAGACACAAATCCATGCACCACGAAGAGTGGGGCCGAGTCAAGCCCTCACGGGGCTTCCAGGCTGTGGAAGAAAGCCAGCGAGGCATCAGGACACGCCAGGAGACGCCGTGGGGACACATGGACCCATGAGAGACCAGCGGAGGCTGCCCAGGAAGCAGTGCGTTAGGGGGACCTCAGGGAGAAGGAAGCGGAGGCCGGAGAGCTGGAGGCCCAGGGCCTCCGCCAGGAGGCTGGGGCAGAGGTTGCTCCGCGCCCCCAGCGAGGAGACCCAGCCACGAGCCACGAAGGGCGACCTTCTAAGGAACACACCCACTCGCCTCAGGGCAACGGGCCACAGAAGGTTCCACAACACGACGCAGCCGCACAGCCGTCCTCCCACAGCTGGCCCGGGGTCGCGCAACCAGAAAGTCGGGGCCAGGATTCAGCCCCAGCAGACGAAGGCCAGAGCCTCCCCTCAAGCAGGCTCTTAAGTGCATATGAGATATAAATCCACACGTGCTTAAGGGATTTTTTTTAAAAAAGGGCCTGCACGCAGGGCACAGGGCTCAGCCAGGGCCCGTCCCCAGGCAAAGCTTATTTAAACCCATTTAACAAGCGTCTCCTAACGATCTCATTAGCCCGGACAGGCCCTTAGGAAACTTGAGGCGAGGCCCTGCGTTAAACGGGGCTTCTTTGAAGGGGCCCCCACCTGAGGCAGCCACCTGAGAGGGGGGAACAAAGCCAGCCTGTGAGCCCCGCGCACACTCGGGCAGGCGCCCCGGGGACAGCTCCGACGGCAGGACGGGGCCTCGAGGCTCCTGGCACCTTGGTTTCCAGAAGCTGGCTCCCAGCCGCCCTCTCCACAGGCTCGTGCAAGGGCGAGCTGGCTGGC
This sequence comes from Phacochoerus africanus, assembly GCF_016906955.1. Classification (NCBI taxonomy): domain Eukaryota; kingdom Metazoa; phylum Chordata; class Mammalia; order Artiodactyla; family Suidae; genus Phacochoerus; species Phacochoerus africanus. The sequence goes on from NC_062547.1 coordinate 151,277,942, forward strand.
CCCAGATGAGGGCATGCATCGGGATGGCAGCCCAAGGGGCCTGCCCCGGGCCGCCCTCTCTCAGGTCTGGTCTGGCGAACTCCTCTGAGCCCTGGTCTGGCTCGCGACCCTGGGCCCCCATGGGTGGGGTCTGCCTGACCCCAGGCTCTGCCTCCCCCTCCCCTCCAGTTCCTTTCATCAGTTCTCTGCCCCCGTTTTTTTTTCTTTTAAAGGCCACACCTGCTGCCTGTGGACATTCCCAGGCTAGGGCCCGAGTCGGAGCCAGCCTACACCACAGCCACAGCCAGGCCAGATCCGAGCCTCGCCTGCAACCTACACCACCAATCAGGACAACACCGGATCTTTAACCCACTGAGCAAGGCCAGGGATTGAACTTGTGTCCTCATGGATACGTCGGGTTCTTGACTCTCTGAGCCAAAAGAGGAACGCCTCATCAGTTCTCCCGTTTCTAGACTGATACCTCCCTCCCTTCCAGCCACCCAACTCCCGTCTCTCGGTGGCCCCCTTCAGGGTGGCTGCCTGACCCGCCCTACAAGCGGCTGTGGAGACCCCGTCTGCACAGGCGGCTGCTCCTCGGGCCGGCTCTGAGTCCCCTGGGCTCCTCTCCCCCTGGCTGCGTCCAGCATGACCAGCGACCCCACAGAGCCCTGCCTCACACGCTGCACGCTGCCCCAGCCAGGCCTTGGGTGACTGGCCTGAGCACAAGGCGTCTTGCCAGCTGCCCCAGCACGGGGTGCCCAGACAGGCAGAAGGAACCGATTCACCTTTCCAGAGCTGCATGCCGAGCCTCCCGGCGGGCGGCGGGTGCGGCGCGGGCCCTGCCTATTAATAGTCAAATAGCTGTTTGCCGCCCTGAATGAGACTCTTTATTGCAAGCGGCGTCGACAAAACAGAGCCCGCTCCTTCCTGCCCAGAGTGTTTGGGGGTGGAGGGGCCGTGGGGAGATGTCCCTTCCTTCCAGGAAGTTGAGAAGGTCAGCGCGCAAGAGACCTCACCCCGGAGGCCCTCAACCCCGGAGAGGCCAGCCTCGACCGCAGCCCTCAGCTCCCCGGCTCTTCCTCACGCTCCCTCCCCACCTGTCCCAGTCCCACTCTAGAAGCCTCGGGGTCAAGGCCTCGGGCGACTGTCCCCCTGCTGCCGTCCAGGCTCCCATCTCCCGCGCCCTCGCCCTTCCGCCCACAGTGAATGGGCCTCTCTCTGCAGGTCCGGCCTTCACCCTGCGCCCTCCCCTGCCCAGGGCTCCCCTTCCCCACCCTCTTCGGTCGCCTAAAGGTCCCAAAGGCTTGTCTTCAGGAAGCGCCGTATTGGCCTCAGCCGGCTTTCGAGCGCTGCTGAAACGTCCTTACCTGCGGTGCTGAAGGGGCAGTGAGGTGGGGGTTCCTCGTTGTATTTCTCCACCAGCCACCAAGACTCCGTGTAACGCTGACCTGAGTCACAGAGAGGACGGGGAGTTCCCTGTTAGCCCTCGGCCTGGGGACTTCGGCATGCGCCGCAGGGTGGTCAAAAGAGGACAGGTGCACGCCCCCGTCCTCAGCCCTGGACCCCCTCCCGTCAATCAGCAAGTCCCAGTGACTCACCCTGGCTGAGCAGAGGCGCTCTGGAGACAGGCCGCCTGGGTCTGCATCCCAGTGCTGCCTCTCAGCAGGTGAGAGCCCTTGAGTAAGTCACTTAATCCTTCAGGGCTTCACTTCCCTCACCTGGGAGGTGGGAGCCAGCCCCCAGGACCTGCTCCGAAGGCTGCGCCAGAGGTCAAGCAGAAAACACTTGTAAAATGCTTAGCCCAGCGCCTGGCGCATTCAGCGACTGTTAGCCGCAAAAAAATAACTCACCTCAATGTTTCGCCGACGGCAGAATCTCTCCTCCCCTCGTGACCCACCCTCCATGCTGCCGGGGGTGCCAGAGCTCACGCTCTGAGAAACGCCCATCTAGGCTGTAACCCTCCTGCTTGCGGACGGTGAGGGCCGAGAGGCAGGGAGGCGCCGAGGAAAGAGCCCTGAACCGGAGTCCGGCCCTGAAGGGTGGCTGCACATCTCCGGCTTGGCCTGGGCGGCAGAGTTGGTGACCACCTGTGGGCCCAGGAGCCTGCCTGGCCAGTCTTCCCGGAAGGACTGGCCCCGGGGACCCCGTCATCTTCACATTAGAGCAGCCTGGGCATGAGTTTGGGGTCTTCCAAAGCCCCTACAGGTGCCTAAAACATATTTGTGCACCAAGTGAGAGGAACTTGTCCCTTCCCTGCCAGTAGAGAGGTCGCGGGGCGGAGGCAGAAAGAGCGGAGGACACGGCACTCACGCCCTGGACAGAGCCCGCAGGAGGTCGGCTGCCTATTCCTGCTCCCCTGGGCGTCAAACCTTTTTTGCTTTGTGATTTTTGTGTTTTTTTTTTTTTTTTTTTTTTTGCTTTTTAGGGCCCCTCCCACGGCGTATGGAAGTTCCCAGGCTAGGGGTCAAATTGGAGCCACAGCTGCCAGCCTGCACCACAGCCACAGCCACGCCGGATCCGAGCCGAGTCTGTGACCTACACCACAGTTCACAGCAATGCTGGATCCTTAACCCCCGGCAAGGCCAGGGATTGAACGCACAACCTCACGGTTCCTAGTCGATTCATTTCCGCTGCGCCACGACCACACGTCCCAAACCCTCTCAAGCGGTCCTCAGAGGGGGCTGCTTCGGCCTGTGTCTGCCGCGGGATTTTCAGCCCCAAAGCACATCCGGCTCCATGATCTCCCTTGATCTCTTAGCTGCCCAACCTGTGAGCAGCAGAGGGCTCTCCCCAACTTGGCTGACGGTGAAATTAAGACTCAGAAATTGGGGCTTGTCTAAGGGCACAGAGTGCGGGTGTGACCAGGCCGAGGCTGGAACCCGCGTCGCCCGCCCCTCACCCAGGGCCCTGACGACTGGGTCTGGCTGCAGGTCAAGGCTGGTGGCAGAATGTTCTCTGGTGTCAAAGAGAACATTCTGGACACGCATGTGACACAACCCGCTGCTCCCGGCCGGAGGAGACGTCCGTGGGATACTGATTTGGCAGATGACCTGTTACTCTATGTTAAAGCCTTGGTCATTCCCTTCCCTGTCATCTAGCAATTCGCCTCCTAGACACGCACACACCCCCGGTGTAGACACGCCAGCACCCACTGTTGTCACCATTCTGGTTCTTAACGTCTTGAACCGACTCCGCGTTGGTATGAGCAGCCAGCTCATACCAGCTGGTCATGAGCTTCTGCTCCGAGTCTCTTCTCAAGCCTTCGCCGTGGCCCTGGTGCCCCAGCTCTCCCCCGGGGACCCCCTAGCTGCTCCGTGATCCAGCACCTGTAAGGTTAACCCCTGGCCTCTCAGGATGCCTCCGGGACCGGGCTCCAGCCCCCTGCTCGTCACCCTAGGGAAATGCACATTTTTCCACATTTACCAAGAGCAACGCAGTGTATTCATAGCATCGATGTTCTCGGTAGAAACAACCACCACAATAGCAAATCAGCTCTAAATAACTCGATGTGCCTGCGCAGGGAAGGGTCCGAGCCGCCGGCTCCTGCTGGCTCAGGGAAGCAGCTTGGGCTCAGGGCAAATGGAGGAGACGGGCCCATCCCGAGGCCCCCGCCCGCCCCCGCCCCCGCCCCGGTCCGATGGCCGGCTGCTCCAGGCCGGAGCTGCGCGCGGTTACTGGACTTCATCTCATTTGAAGGAGGAGAAGGGCAGGTGAGGGGCTCGTGCAAGGTCACGTGCTGTGTGTGGAGCGGGGGAGGGAGGGCATGCTCGTCCACCCTCGTCCGCCCGATTCCGAAGCCCGAAGCCTTCTTCCCACCGCGGGCTCCTCTCCGCAGCCTGGAGGTTTCTGGGATGCAGGACCTTCTCCCGGCGGGATCCCCAGCATCCAGCCCAGAGCCCGATGCGTGGAAGACGCTCAGCGCGGAGACGGAGACGCAGTACCACAGACGGTCACCCGCTGCGTTTGACCCCCGGCCTCTGCTCCGGCCCCACTCCCTGCTCCCCACCCCCTGCTCCCTGAGATCCGGGCCACCGGCAGTCTCTGCCCTGCTCTGCCCTGCTCTCTGACCTGATTTCATTTTATTTTATTTTTGCTTTTTAGGGCCACAACCGCAGCATACGGAGGTTCCCAGGCTAGGGATCTAGGAATTGAGCGGTAGCCGCTGGCCTACACCACAGCCACAGCAACGCCAGATCTGAGCTGCGTCTGCGACCTACACCACAGCTCACAGCAACACCAGATTCTTAACCCACTGAGAGAGACCTGGAATTGAACCCTCAACCTCATGGTTCCTCGTCAGATTCGCTTCTGCTGAGCCACGATGGGAACTCCCTGATTTCAAACGTGCGTTTGTGAAGCACGACGTCTCGGAGAGCCCCTCGGAGTTTTTAGCCATGAAGAAGGTGATGCCACTCACTCTTCCTCGGGCTCTAAACACGGGTTGAGCGCCTCCTGTATGCCAGGCCCTGAGCTGAGCTTGGGGGCACTGTGCTGGCCAGACGTGGTCCTTGCTTATTTTACTTCTGAGTGTTTTGAACTGGAGAATGGACCAGTTGCAGTGTTGTGTTAATTTCTGCCGCACAGCAGCGTGGGTCGCTTACACCTCCGTCCTGTCCGGTACTCTTTCCCGTTGAGGCTGATCCCATGAGAGCGGATAGAGGTCCCTGTGCTGTGCGCTGGGATCTTGCTGTTTACCCAGCCTGCACGTAGCCGTTGGCATCTGCAACCCCAAGCCCCACTCAGGCCTTCCCCCGTGCCCCGTGGCCACCGCACGTCTGCTCTCCACGTCTGAGTCCGCCTGTTTCACAGACAGGGGTCTGGGTCATTTGTGTCATGGTCTAGGTTCCGGTATGAGTGACACCACATGGGATTCGTCTTTTCTGACTGACTTCACTCAGTGTAATGATCTCCAGGTGCATCCACGCGCTGCAGGTGCACAGTGCCTGCTTTCTGGGGCCCACAGGCTGCCCCGGGGGAGCCGAGCCTGGAGCCGCGTCCTCCAGAGCAGCAGCTGCTGAAAGGAAGCCCACGTGCGCGGCTCAGCGAGCCTTCGAAGTGTCCGATGCCGCAGGGCTTGCCTGGGTGCTCTGTGCCCATCCGCCTCTGGTCCAACCTTTGGCCCAAGGAAGAGTTTGGTTTTGCTCCGGAAAGAGGGGTACAGCTGTGGGGGGAGGGGGGTTAATGTGCTCATTTATTTAACTTCCTTAATTTAATCTCTTTAACAAATAAAAATAAAGATAGCATGTTTGCCCAAAGAGTGGCAGGCCCCACCTGAGCCGTTATTATTACACTTTCCTGAATTAGAATCCCACCGTTACCGCTTGTGGCCTGGGTGCCAGGGCCGTGGGGGGAGCGCCAGGTGGGGTCAGGAGCCCAGGTTCCTGGCCCCGCTCTGCCGAGAGCTGATGCTGGAAAGGTTGCACTCCTCAGGCCTCTCTCCCTCCTTTGTAAAATGAGAAGGCTGAGCACACTTGTGAAAGCTGAATTTTCACAGTCACTGTCTCATTGTGCCTTCAAAACAGGCTGCGAGGAAGGCACTTTGATCCCTGTTTTATTGATGGGGAAATGAAAGCAGACGAGACGGAAAAGTCCAGGTGACCCAGCCACTCGGAGGCAGAGGCAAGACCTGCATCCAGGCTCCCAGCCCTTTCCGGCATCCTCTTGTTTCTCCAAGGTTTCTGGGACCCGAGGGACGTACAGACGCCTCCGAAAAATGCTCACGGATCCTGAGAAAATGTCCCGGGACCTTGCCTGCAGGACACAATGCAAGAGCCTGCTCAGCTGCATTACAGGACACCCTTGGTGTACTCGGGGGCCGTGGAAGCCCTGACTCTCCCAGGGCCGCGGGACCGTCCGTGCAAACACCCGCACAGGTGGTCCCGCGCCGTGGGCAGTGTTCTCGGACAGACCAGACGATGCAAAGATACAGTTTTAATCACTTGAGATTATCGTTCACATGAGCATAAAACATGAAAGGGCTAAAGAACTCGTGGAGTTCCCATCCTGGCGCAACGGAGACAAACCCGACTGGGAGCCAGGAGGTTGCGGGTTCGGTCCCTGGCCTTGCTCCGTGGGTGAAGGATCCGGCCTTGCCATGATCTGTGGTGTGGATCCTGCGTTGCTGTGGCTGTGGCGCAGGCCGGCCGCTGTAGCTCCGATTGGACCCCTAGCCTGGGAACCTCCATGTGCCGCAGATGTGGCCCTAAAAAGCAAAAAAAGATCTTGCGGTGCCTCCCCCCCCCGTCTGAGATTCTCTCAGGCTGCCTGCGCGGCGCCTAAAATCCCCTCCCGGCTCCAGCATTCTTGGAGTCGCCCTGGCAACCACGTGCTGGTGGAAACGACAATTAAGCTGCTCAGCTGCCCGGTTCACTGAGCTCCCCCGTTTCAGCTCCGTGCCAGCGTCCAGACGGCCCGCGTTTAGCCCCCTGCAGCGAGATGCCAAAGTGAGAGAGGGCATCCCACGCGCCAGGACCGTCTCGAAATCCCGAGGGTGAACGAAGGGCCCGAACCTGGGCCGGGATTCTCCACTCACCCACCACCCCTCACGAATCCATCACGCCTGCCTGTGACGTGTCTCAGGTGCTCGATGGGGGAGACGAGATAGGGTGGGGAAACAGTTAAGGTCTGGCACCGTGTGTGCCACATGCCACCAGCCACGGCATGTCCGGACACACGCGTCCCTGCTCAGCAGCCGCCGTGCCTCCTCCTGGGACTCGGGGAGGCTGGGCAGCTGGGCGACGCCCCTTTTCTCATCCCTTCGTACCTTTGCAAACGTGCGCCCTGTGTGTGTGTTGCCTGCTCCACAAATCGGTTTGCACGTGAGCAACGCTCCTGGCTGCCCCCTGCCCCTTGCTGCGGTCCCTTGCGCAGGCTGAGCCCTCCATGTGGTGACCTGCCCGTGGTGGTGACTTGGGCTCAGGAAGCGGGCTGAATGAAGAGCCCTGCTGACCGTGGCTCTGAGTGGGGAGCGCTCAGCTCCCCTCAGCTAGATCCCCGAACCCAGCAGGGTACCGGGCCTGGGATGAATGAAGTAATGGGGTCACCCCCCAACTGCGGCCTCCAGAGACCTGTTTGCGTGGGCTTTCCTGTGGCCAAGCACGTGTGCCCCTTTCTTCCCCAGACTCACGATCCCCTGGAGCCACGGGGTGTGCTCCCCAGCCGAGGTGTCATGGCTGTCATGTGCCTCCTCCCTCCTCTGAGACCAGGACGGCCACTCCGGAATCACTGAACACGGCTCAGGACCCAGGGGTGGCAGATGCGGGCTCCCCACGCCCATCTCCTCCAGAGACCCCCACCCCACTCTGAGATGTTGGAGGAACTGTCCGGGTCCTTTTGGGCCACACAGGGTTGGGGCAGCCACCCTGGATGGGTCTCAGGTGACAGCTCCTCCGGAGACTTTTCTTGCTGAGTCTTCCCTTGGGCCTCGGCACTCCTGCCACCGGCCCCTCCTCCCAGAGAACTGGAGTCAGCCCTCGGCCCGACGTGCAGGTGAGGAGGCTGGGGCCAGAGGAAAAGTCACCTCCTCCCCAGGTCCCCAACCTGCACACCTCCCTGGCTGCCTTCCCCCCACGCGGGCCCAGCTGGAGAAGCCACCAACCGCTCCCTCCACTGCAAGGCCTCGGTAGGCCTGCACGCTGGCCTCGGCTTCTGCAGCCCCGGGAAGCCCAGACCGAGGGGAGAGGCCACCGCTGGGGGTTCGCCTAAAACGTAAACCCTTCTGCACCAAGACTCCATCAACAAACCGAAAAGACAAGCCACTGACTGCAGAGGGTTGCGGCAACAGACCCAGGAGTGGAGCAGTCGCGCAACAAGAACGGTGCCACGGGCGCGCCAGGGAGCGCGGGCTGGGCTGCGAAGGCGACTCTCTGCGAAGGAAAGCCAAGCGTCGGTCCAGGGATGAGACGCTTCAGCGTCACTGCCCGGAGACGCGCACAGTAAACAGGCGAAGGACACGCATTTGGCGCCTCTCAGAGTGGCAGAAACTCCAAAGCCTGGCAATTGCCAGCCCGAGGCGGGATGTGGAGCCGCAGAAAGCGTCCAGGCCTTCAGACACACCGGTGCCCACCGCAGTGTGGTTTGCACGGTGGGAAACTGGGAATAACCCCGCTGCCCTCCGCAAGAGCGCGGATTAACACGTGTCGGTGGGGACCCTGAAATGGGTTAGAAGCGTGACAGCGTACTCCGCAGAGCTCTCCACGCGGGTGTGGACGAACTTCAGCCAAGATGTGCGATGACTCGGTGCAGAAGGAGCTGCACAATATACGTCATCCACAAACACCGAAAGATCTGCAGACCATGCTTTGCATGTTATGAATACACACACGCGCGCAAAAACGTGCAGACGTGTGCAGGCTGGTTCCCAGCAGCCTCGGGGCCGGCGGGGACTCTGGGAGGGGACGGAGTGAGAAACCCCCATGGACGTGCCGTGTCTTGCTTCACAATCCAGGTCCAGAGAGCACGGGAGCTGTATGTATTTGTCCCTGTGTTTTTTCATGTTCAGGGTTTTACGGTCAAGGAAAGCGGGAGCTGGACGGATCTCCAAGGTCAGGTGGCTCCCAGGTCATGGTCACTGTCCGAAAATTCCATCTGAAACTGGCATTGCTCCGACTTCCCTTCTTTCAGGACCCCGAGCGAAGACCCAGAGACTGGTGGCATATGTCCCCAGCGGCTGCTGCCCCCGGCAGGCTCGTCGTGCAGATGGCCGCTGCAGGGAGAGGCCCGAGTGCATCTCCAGCCCTCCTCCTCTGCCCCCCAAGCCCTCCCAGCAGTCGGCCACTCACACGGCATGTTCTTTTGTGAATGTCCCTGAGAAGCCCAGAGGCAAAGGAGGCTCAAAGAAATCACACCACCCTCGCCAGCGGAGCTCTCTCGGCTCACCGGCTCACCGTGGCCCGGGCTCCACAAGGATGCCCGGGGCGAAGAGCCAAGCTGAGAGTCCAGACATCTGCTGTGGGTTTGCTGGGTGCCTCTGGGGAAGCGACACAACCTCTCTGAGCCTCAGTGTCTACCCAGGTACACGGAGGGCCAAGTGTGGTCTAACGTGGTTGTTCCAAAACTGGAAACGTCAGCACTAACTGGGGAGCTTTGAAACGCACGGGCACAGGGGCCCCAGGATGGGAATTGCCTGAGGTGCGGCCCTGGAATGGAGTGTCCACGCAAGCCTGGGATCCGAAGTCGGTCATTCGGGGTTGGACGTTCACGTCTGAGGAAACTCTGGCCACAGGGCTTTCTGCTAATGTTCCCTCCCGCCCCCAGGGCCTTCCTGCATCCCCGTTAGTCATCCCCCTGAATAGTTGATGCCGAGTGGGGTGCTGGTGAGAATGAGGGAGCAGATGAGCTTCCCGAACACGGCCTCTCAGCCTCCCACTCCCTAGTAACCGCAGGGAAGCTGAGAAGGAAGGCGGGGAGGGGGCGGCACACGCACCCTCCGTGGGGAAAGGCGGGGCCGGCGGCGAGGACACGGCCCAGGCGCCCCAAGACCCAGCAGCCCCGCTCCTTCCTCCCCGCTCCACCCCCGGCGAGGGCAGGAGCCACCGGGAATCACAGAATCCCGGACCGCCGGAGGCCGACTGCTGCTTCCCGATTGCCTCCATTCACCAGCATCTTAACCACTGCACTATTATCTAATTGACATGCTTACACTGACTCACTGGTTTTTTTTTACTTGAATGCTTCCTTTAGTCCCACTCTAAGCAACAATATCTGTGAAATAACAGGTTTGAGGTACTAGTTATTTCTTGTCTATTACACTTTAAAATAAATACCGAATGATTTCCATTTTTACTGTCCATCTATTTCTCTCCTGAAGTCCCTGGTGCGTCCCCACACGTTGCAGACACGCTGAACTGGCCCGTCCTCTTTTACAGACACAGACTGGGCGCAGGGAGGGGCAGGCTCCCCAAGGTCACCCCACGGGGTGGAACGCGTCTTCCCACAGGCGTCCACATTAGGGGGTACCCACCACAGGCCCCCCCGGGGCTCCAAGCCCACCGATGACCGTGACCCTTAGGGAGACTTTTCTTCGGTTGCGCGCTGCCCCCTCCTGGCCAGGCCTCCAGCCACGTGGCTCCTCCCGGCAGGAACAGCCAGAAGAGGGGCCTCCTTCAGAGGACAGAGCGAGATGAGAAGCCAGGGTGATCCCGGAAGGCGTCCTTGAGGAGGTGACCTTTGTGCTTGTTGAAAGGTGAACAGACTGGAATGGATCTGAACGCCCGTCGGGAAGCCGGGCCTTGTCCCACAGTCAGGGGCTCACCGAGCGGAGGTGTGCGAAGCCGAGGAGTGACGGACGTGAGGCCAGGGCGGTGCGGAGAACAGCCGGGGAGGGGAGGCGAGGGCCGAGGCCGCGCCAAGGGGAGAGCAGGGTGGCGACGCTCCAGGCCAAGGCCGCCCTACCCGGAGGGGCGGGCCCTCGCCAAGTCCATTCCCACCTCTGGCCCCTTGCCCTGGGGGCGAGGAGAGAGCTGGGCTCCTGCTCTCCTGGGCCCCTCGACGCTCGGAGAACTAACACCGCAGAGCGAAGAATCGTGTCCCTCGGACGGTGCATTTGCCACGAGCCTTTTGGTGCTTGATCACACTTCAGCTATTGAAGTAAACCCGGCATCTCCTCTGGCCTACTTTTGAGAGCATCCCACCAAAACGAAGGCTCCGGTCTGCACGACTGTATCTATTCAGCTGCTTAGAGCAGTGCTACTCATGAGGCAGCAGCTAGAAGGGACTGAGCCGCGTCGTGCTGTCTCCCGCCCCCGCCTGCTCCCCGGTCCCACCAGGGATGGCAAAGGACACCCACGGCTGGAGCGCGTCCGAGTCCCACCACGCGGGCTGCGTGGCCTGGGCCCTGACCTCTCCGAGCCTCGGTTTCCTCATCTATAAACACAGCTGATAACCAGGCACGGGCTCGCTCGGGTGCACGGCACCAGCCCGTGGTGCCCACTTTGCCAACGGGAGCCGTTCCCACCCCTCAAGAGGCCAGGGCCGATCCGGACGTCTGGAGAAACGGCTGGGACGCGCTAGTAAACGGAACAACGACGCAGAGCCGCGAGCCTACAAGGACCGCCTTCAGTAAAAGCAGACAGAGGACACGGGGTTGCAACCCAGCGAGGGGTGTCCGTCTGCGCAGAGGGAGGCGGGAAGGACCTGACCCCAGGCAGGCCCCTCGCACTGGTCCTGGGGCGGAGGGGCTGAGGGTGGGGAAGGGGCGGGAAGATGAACTCCGTCGTTGTGTATCTATCAACTGTGAGACCTGCTACTTCGGGACTGACTTTCAATCTTTTACAACCTTTAAAATCTCCAGTGAGATGGAAAAAAAAGGAGAGCAAGTGTCATTTCATGAGAGGGAGGGGAGCTGTGGGACCCAGCAGCCCTCTCTCTGCTCAGGGCTCGGGTGTCCGCTGAGAATCCAAGGCGACTTGGGCCGCTTACCTGGGAGGCGCTCACCGTTGAGGGGTCTGGAAGCCTCTGGCTCCTGCCGCTGACAAAGACACCCTTTTCTGACTGTTGGGGGAAAATGCTCTGAGGCCAAGGTTTTCTTCATGCTCTGTTTTGTTTGCTGCTGTCTTAATTGTTGCTGTCTTATATTTCATCAGTTTAGTGCTTGATTCTCTGCTTGGGCCCCAAGGCAGCTCAATGAAGGGCACGATTTGGAAAATCAAGGAGGTTGAGAAATTGTCCAGAGAGGAGGCAGCCTCCCAGGAGCCGAGGACAAAGCCCGAATGCCCCAGATGAACTTCGTCAGGAAGAAAACAGAAGCAAACAGTCTGCCGCCAGACCAAGGGCGTATACGACCATCCTGATTTGCTGTTTTTTAATTTAATACCAGTTGTCCATTTTTCCCAAGGTCAGCCAAGGACGAAGACCCAGTGTCTTCCCACTGCCCCCTAGAAGCCTCCGCATTTCCGCCCTCAGGCCTGGCCCCTCCACCCTCCTCTGGTCCGGAGACTGGCGAGCAGCATCCTGCCTTGGGAAATTTCCCTGCTATCCAGGCAGGCTCTCAGCCCGGGCCTAACGCCCCAGGGGATGAAACCGGTTCCTGGAGGAGGAAAAACTGACCTTCCCTGTGATCTGCGGGAGCCTCCCCCTGCCCCTGTTCAGCGAGTGGCCCACCAGCCACATCCAGTCCGTAACCAGGGCCCCGCTGCCATCCCCTCGAGTGGCTGACCCTCCTTGAGCTCAGGCTCCTGGTCCCTGACCTCTGGGCCGCCCTGTCCGTCAAGCCTTCCTGCCTCTCCCTGCAAATGGACCGGGTCTGTCTTCATTTCCCTCCCTCCCAGCCAGAGCCCCGGGCTCAGAGGCTGGGCATCTCTTTTGCCCACACTTCAAACCCCTGTGCCCCCCCCCCCAATCTGGCAAAGCCCTGGGCCTGGATAAGCCCCACTAAGTATTGCCCCCGCTTGCACGTGGGCAAGAGTTCACTGAGCCCGTGGGGCAGGACACACATGAGGCAATGACTCCAACCAGCTGGGTCGTCAGCACCGTCAGGCCCTTGGGGGTGTGGCGGACAAGGCTGCTCCCTGCTCTTGGAAGGCACCCTCTGCTCCTCCCTCCAGGCTCCCCGCCACCTCTCCCTCCTCTCAGCACAAGACCTCGCCTCCCACTTGGCGGAAAAAAATAGAAGCGCAAGATGCAGTCTCCCTCGGCAGATCCCACTGCGGGCCCACCTCTGCATCTGCACCGCGCTCCTCCTCGATCCTTCTTCTGGTTCCAGAGACGCCAGCCCCCCTCCGCTCTGAGAGCAGCCCCGCCGCCCACACGCCTCCTCCCGTCCCCTCGCACGTGCTCGTGCACGACGCTCGCCGCCCCCCCCCCCAACCCCGGCCCCCGCCCTGAACGAATCCTGCCCTTGGTCGGCCCGGGAGCGAGCTCGGGTCTCCTTCCCCCTCCAACAGGCCTCCGCCGCCACCGAAACACACTCCGGCCCGCCACGGCCTCCCTTTCTCCCCGGTCCCCACAACCTTCTCGGCGCACCCCTGCCTCCCTCGCCCGCCTCGCTGCTCAGGCCCACGGCCCCCGGACCCTCCCCGTCGCTGCAGAAACAGCGCTTCCCAAAGACGCACGTGGGCCCATGTCCGCCTGACCCGTCCTCGTCCTTCGGTCCCTCGGTCCTTCGACTGCCTGGCCCATTCCCCGGGACGCCTCCCGCTCTCCTGACACTCGCTCCGTTCCTTGGGTTTCCTTGGCCGCGTCCACTCTCCCAGGTCTTCTCCCGCCTCTGGGGCCCCCTCCTCAGCCTCTGCAGGTGCTTCCTCCTTCGGGAAGGGGGTCCCTCACAGCTCCATCCCGCTCCTGCTCTTGCCCCTGGGCAACCCAGCCCTGGTCCTCAGCCTCAGCACCACCTCTCTGCGGGCAGCTGCCCGTCCTCACGTGAGTGCAGACCCAGGCCCCCAGGGGCCTCCACAGCTGTTATGCACATCCCAAAGGCCCCTCCAGCTCAACACATCCAAAGTGGGACTTGCCCCCTCACCCCCCCACGCCCTCCCCTCCTTGCTCAGCCCCCCAAGTTTTCCGCATCTTAGTGTGAAGCACAGCCTGCCTGTTGGCACAGAAACCTCAGAGCCCGTCTGCTCCCGGGACTCTGTATTCCCACGCACCTCGAGGACGATTTTACTTCCTGATAATTGGAACCTTTCCAGCTCGATGCCAGCAGCATTGCCCCGTGACGTTCGCCTGGAGGCCCGCCTGTGCTCCTGGCCCTAAGTGTCCTTCTGCGGCTGCACACAGCTCCCCCTCCACTTGGCTCACTTTAAAATGCACCTGTCATCCTGTCCTTCTTGAACCTCCACTGTCAGGGGCTTCCCATCACTCTGAGGATGAAGAGAGAGATCCTGGCCTGGCACCGGCCTCGGCCCCTCCCCTGCTCTGCCCTGGGTGAGCCCCCACGGCCGCGCCTTCCGTCTCCGGCCCTTTGCACAGGCTCTCTCTTCCGCCTGGGATTCTCCTCCTACCTGTCCTCCCCCGCACACAGAGCTCTTATTTATTTACTTATTGCTTCTCCGGGCTGCACCCGCAGCATATGGAGGTTCCCAGGCCAGGGTGGAATCGGAGCTACCACTGCGGGCCTACACCACAGCCACAGCAACGCGGGATCCGAGCCGCGTCTGCAACCTACACCACAGCTCACAGCAACGCCAGATCCTTAACCCACTGAGCGAGGCCAGGGATGGAACTCGCAGCCTCATGGATTCGTTTCTGTGGCACCACTTCGGGAACGCCTCAGTGTGGCTTTTCAACAATCTACTCTTCTTCAAGAAAAGACTCTCCTTTTCCTTCCCGCCCTTACTCACCTGACGCTGTGTTTGTACGACTGCTTGTTTAGCTTGTGTCTCCCCATTAGACTCTAAACCCTGCTGGGATACAGACAGTTCTACCCCCAGCTGTAGGCGCTCAACACGTATTTGCTAAACAGCCGAATGTGCGCGAGTCTCCTCCCCCTCCTCACTCACCACCTTCCATCGGCCACCTGGTCTTGTCCCCGTTTCTTCCGCCGCAAAGATTAGGTGGTTTGGCCTTCCCGCTGTGGCTCAGTGGTTAACCAACCTGACTAGCATCCGTGAGGATGCTGGTTGGATCCCAGGCCTCGCTGACTGGGTTAAGGATCCAGCGTTCCTGTGAGAGCTGTGGTGTAGGTTGCAGATGCGGCTCGGATCTCACATTGCTATGGCTGTGGCTTTCGCTCTGATTTGACCCCTAGCATGGGCACCCTCCTTCCATGTGCCGTGGTTGTACCCCCTAAAAAGACAAAAGACCAAAAAGAAAAAAAAATTAGGTGGCTTATGCTATCCTCAGTTTCTCAATGGATCCACTAAGTGTCAAGTTAGGAGCTTTTTTTTCCCCTTGGCTGTGCTTTTGCACCATGCAAAAACGCCTTTGCGGAAGTTAGTTCTCATGTGGAAGTTGCCGGGCCAGGGATTAAACCCCCACCACGGCGGTGACACCAGATTCTTCACCCGCCGCGCTACCAGGGAACTCCGCAAGATCCATGACACGAGGAACAGCCGATTCAGATATCCCCAGTCTAGCTCACCCTCTCCCTGAAAACCTCCCCCCACAACTACGTCTAGTTTTGTGCTCCACAGATCCATCCCCCGTGCTTTGGTCATAGCAATCTTTTAAAAACCCAGATCACCCTTCTGAACACAACCACCCGAGGGTATTTACTGCCCTTGGAGCAAAGTGCAAGCTCTGGCTGGGGGAAGGGGTGCTCTGGGCCCTGTTAACTTCTCCATCCTTTCGCGTCCCCCTTGTTCCCCCACCCTCCCCACCTTACAGCACGTCAGCACTCCCGGGGGCTCATGTGTGGGTTTCCCAGCCTGGACCGGGGTGGTTTCTCCTTCTACACTCCCGCATGCCCTGTGCCTGCGATGCCAGCCTTCTCTTCTGCACCGAGAAATCCCCACTGCATTGTTAAGCCTCAGCTTAGACCTCTCCTTGGGGTTAGGGACCCGTCCTTCTTTCTCCCACAGGCGTGCCTGTCCAGGACAAGGCACAGGAGACATTGAACCATAGCTGCTGGGTTACTGACTGTCCCTCTTTCTCCGTGAGCTTTGAGGGCAGCTTCCGTATCCTATCCATCTTTCTATCCCCCGGATCCTGGCCAAGCACTAGCTCAAGGAATGATGCTCAGTGACTAGTGGTTCACTGAATGAAAGAACAATTTCAATTACTACTTGGTTCAGGGGTTCTAAAAAATGCGAAGTGAATAAATGAGTGGGGAGCTGAAAGTTCGGGTCTAGAGAGAGATACGGACTGGGAAGTTCAGAGACAGCTAAACTGACGGCCGATCCCTTGGCGGAGCGAGTCTGAAGGATTTCACCCGGAGTCATTCAAATCCCAGCGGCCCAGGGGCGGGTCCGGGTCTGACCACGCCCCTACCAATGGGAGGTCTCCCTGCCCTCCTTGCCCCGCCCCTTTCACCCATCGGGGCGGGACCGGCCCCTTCCGAAGAGGAGACTACAAGTCCCGGCAGGCCGCGCGGCGCCCCCCCCCCCCCCCCCCGCCCCGAAGAGGAGCCGGAAGTAGAGAGCGCGAGGTCTAAGGGCACGAGGGAAGTGGCGGGCGGGGACCGAGGGGGCGTGCAGGTAAGCGGACCGGCCTGGGGTCGCCGGCATGGCAGAGGCCAGGAAGCGGCGGGAGCTGCTTCCCCTGATCTACCAGCATCTGCTGCAGGCGGGCTATGTGCGCGCGGCGCGGGAAGTGAAGGAGCAGAGCGGCCAGGTAAGCGTGCGCGGGCCGCGTGCAAGATTGAGGGCGAGGGGCCCGCGCCCCCTGCTCTGGCCCGGGGCCGCCGAAGGAGCCGCAGCCTCTGCCTCCCACCCCCGCGCCCCCTGCTCTGGCCAGGGCCGCCGAAGGAGCCGCAGCCTCTGCCTCCCACCCCCGCGGCTCTGGTTCCCCTGGGCCTCAGTTTCCCCTCTGCGCAGTGGGCGGGCCCGGACGCGAGATCGGACGCGTAGGGCTTTAGAATTCCCGCGCCCGTTACCTCCACCCCCTTCCTGGGAGCGGCCGTTTAAAGTTTCCCGAGTCTCGGGCCACGTGGCTCGGCGCGGCCCCCTAGAGCAAGAAGGCTGCTGCGAGTCCGAGGAGTGGATTAGGACCCGCCCTGGAGGGGGCAGAGCACGGAGAGAAGGGGCCGGAGGCGCCCTGGTTGAGCTGGAGCCCAGGCCCTTAGCCCTGCCGTCCCGAGTGGGATAGCTGTGGGACTCGAACTCGTGGTGCGGTCCTTTCTTACTTCATCCGTTCTTCGAACAGCTGTTAATCTGGCGTTCAGGGTGGGCGCGGTCCCCAGCCGCCATCCTGGAGTCTAAATCCAGTAGGGGATGAGTCAAAGAACCCCCAAAGTTCTGCAGCCTTAACACTGCCTTAGGTGCCGGGAATGAGGCACAGGTGCTAAGGCAGGACCGCAGACGGCCCTTGTGGGGACACCCAGGGCAGCTCTCCTGCGGAGGTGGATGCTGGCTGCTGTGAGATCTGAGAGAAGGGAGGTGGGTCCGCCGAGCAGAGGCCTCTGGAAAGTTTTCTGGGGGCTGAAGTGTGGCGTGCAGGGGGAGAGGGTTCCCTGGGGAGGCAGAGGTTGGGGAGCTGATGGCAGCTTCCCTTGGGTCTCATTGGAAGGGGTGACAAAGCCACGGGAAGGTTTGCAGCTGGTATGGTGGCTTCTGACCCCACGAGTCAGTGTCCCTTCAGCTGTGGCGCAGGCTCTCTGGTCCTGATGCTTGAGACTGACGGGGGGACGGCCCCAGGACAACGTCTGTGCCTCTCCTAATCCTCTCTCGACCTCAGTAGCCTTTTCTTTAACACCACTTGATATGGACAAGCGGGCAGGAGCGTCCCCATCTTCTCCGGGTGTTTGCCTGGGCAAAGGTACCCTGCACTCCCGGAGCACACTTCCAGCAGGAGCAGGCGGGTGACTGTTTTTTTTAAGTTAATGGAACAGTGTGTGGGGTGTTCGTAGCTGCGGTCCAAGTAAGGCCGGCAGGGGCCCAGGGCCACTCACTGAGAAGGCTACTTGAAGGACGCGAGGAAGTGAGCCCTGCAGTTGGCAGGAGGGAGCCTTCTAGATGAGCAAGCCCTGAGGGAGGGGTTCCGGACCCTGTGAGGAGCAGCGAGGAGGCCGTGTGCCTGGGGCCCAGGAGCGTGAAAGTGACACTCGCGGTCTCCCTGTTGCTGCTGACGTGTGGGGCACTGCCTAGGTTGTCTCATTCGGGCCTGACAGCAGCGAGTGCTGTGGGCACCGCGGTCACCCTGTGTTAGAAAGACCCTGGCGTTGGCAGAGGTGAAGAGTAGCCGCTCCAGGTAGCAGGTGCTTCCCTGACTCCAGGTGCCCCTCCTGGCCTCCCTGCCCAGACCCCTGGCACTGCTCACTCAGCCTCCTTGGGGCAC
This sequence comes from Phacochoerus africanus, assembly GCF_016906955.1. Taxonomy (NCBI): domain Eukaryota; kingdom Metazoa; phylum Chordata; class Mammalia; order Artiodactyla; family Suidae; genus Phacochoerus; species Phacochoerus africanus. Next base: position 151,295,789 of record NC_062547.1, read on the forward strand.
CTGACGCCACGGGCTCTTGACATTTGCAGGGAGAGCAGGCCTCTGATCCAGGGCCTCTGCTGCTCCCAGAGGACTGGTGCCCTTTGGTTCCGGTCTCCTGCCGCCAGGTGCGTGGACTGTGCGAGTGTCTGGGCTGTGGTTTGAACCGTCCTGGGGAGATGGACCAGCCCGGCCTTTTCAAAGGTCGGAGATGGGGAAGTCCTGGCTGGTGGCCCCAAGCCTGGAACGTGCTGAGGGGGCGGGGGATAAATGCTGGCCTAGAACATTCCACCTCTACTCTCTCAAGGGTCCCTCTCACCACCATGTTGTCTTTGAAGGTTTTAGCGGGAGGGCCTGCCCTGCTTGTCTCGGGAAGGCTTGGCTGCTGCCGGCAGGACCAAGCAGGCGTATTTCCCAGAGCAGACGGATCCCCTTCTCAGAGTTCCCGTCGTGGCTCAGCACCTTAAGAACTCAACTAGGATCCATGGGGATGCGGGCTCGATCCCTGGCCTCGCTCCGTGGGTTAAGGATCCGGCGCTGCCGTGAGCTGTGGTGGAGGGCGCAGACGCGGCTGGAATCCTGCATTTCTGTGGCTGTGCTGTAGGCCGGCAGCTGTCGCTCCAATTGGACCCCTAGACGGGAGCCTCCATACACCGAGGGTGCGGCATCCAAAGCAAACAAAAAGGATCCCTTCTCAACCACCCCCTGCTGGGGATCACAACGTTGTGAGAGCAGGGCCCCCGGGCAGGACCCTTGCTGTGCTCCACGGTTAATTGCTGCTTCCCCTTTGTTTCTCTGCAGAAGAGCTTCCTGACTCAGCCTGTGACCCTTCTGGACATTTATACGCACTGGCAACAGTAAGTCCGCGGGCGCCGGGGACCGAGTAGGGAGACAAGCCCCCCAGCTCTCAGCTGGTCTAGAGCTGTCCCCATGCCCCCTGCAGATTCTGTTGTCACCTCCAAGAAGCCAGATCCCAGGTGTGGGCGTCTGGTCGTGGAGAGGATGCTGAGACCTGGGATCAGCACCTCTTAAGGACGAAGCTTCTCAGCAGCTGGTCCTCCTTCAGTCAGTCGGGTCTGTCCTAAGTACAGAGATGCTGTCCGGAGTGAGACAGGCCTCAGACGCTGAGACGAGGGCGGGGAAGTTGCGGGGCGGTGAGGATGGGGAGAAGCAGTGTCTAGGGCCCGGCCACCTAACAGCTTAGCGTGGCCTCTGGGCTTTGATGTGACCGCGTCGGGGCGTGGGCAGTGAACTAGGCGGTAGGTTTGGAGAGGCCAGGCCCTGGCGGGACACCTGCTGGCGCTGAGGCCGGTAGCAGCAGGCACAGAGCAGGCGAGGTCAGCGGGGCCCAACCCACGGCGCGAAGGCGTGTCTTTGTCCCCAGAGCCGTGGGAGCCACGGGGCGGGGAAGCCGCCAGGGGGGAGGTCGGCGTCCCGACAAGAGCCACTGGGTGGGGGCGGCGGGGGCGCCGGGTGCCCCCGGGTGTCTGGCTCGTACACCTGCGTGGAAGGAGCCTGATGGGGGGGAGAGCGTTCAAGGGCACGTGGAATGTGACGAGCCTGTGCCACATGTACAAGGAGGAGGGGTGATGGGGGACAGCAGAGGAGTGGTTTGAGAATGACGCGGGGACAGTCGTTCTGCCCGTGAAGCGGCCCAACCGCAGCAGCTCGGCTGTGAAGGACCTGATCGTGTCCCCTGAGGAATGACAGGGGTACAGGAGGTCCGAGGTGGAAAAGGCGGCAGAGAGGCAGGTGCGGGACCAGGTCTGCCATCTCTGAGGACGGAGAGCGTGGGGGGTCCTCGGGGGCCCCAGAGACTGAAGTGGGAACGCACGTACCTGCTTGAGGAAGACTGGCTCCGCTTCCGAGTGGAAGCAGTGGGTCTCAGAGTCGCCACGATGAGGGCGGCTGCTGTGGAGGGTGGGCTCCCCGGCCTCGGGTGTGCCAACAGGGCAGGCTGGTGTCGGGGGCCCCCCTCGGGTGGAGAGCTCGGCTCGGGGAGAGCTGTCTTATCTCTGCTGTGCTGCTAGGTGCGCGGGGGCCCCCCTTCCTCCTGCCCGGTGTCTGGGCGTGGGCTTGGCACTTCCTTTCCCAGAGAACTGCTTCAGCGGGCCCGCCGCCACCCTTCCCTGCACAGGCCCCTCCTTGGGTGGGGGGCGCTGAGGACCAGAGCCCTCCTAGCTAGTGGTGGGAACCCAGGGACAAGCTGGATCACCGTGGACAAACTTGGCCTCCCCAAGTCCATCTCCACCCGTGAAATAGAGCAGAGCAGATGACGCGCCACACCTGCCGCCGGAGGCATGGCCACCCCACCCCCACCCCCAGGGCTCACTGAGCACCTGCCTTGCGCCAGCGCTGTTCTTACCGTAGCTGGGAGCGAACCAGACAAAACGCCTGCTTCTGTGCCGCTTGCATTCTGCTGGGAGGAGAGAGGCAGCGAACTGGGCCTCAGAGTAAACGAACCTGGTTTTGCAGAAGATCCCAGCAGGTGGCCTTGCCGGGAACATGGGGCCCGAGCAGCACACCCCAGACTGTGGCAGAGCCGCGTCTATCCCAGCCGGAGACCATGGGGCACAGACAGGGACTCCCTCCGGGCAGGGGGCTGGGGTCAGAGGCGACACGGCTTCCGAGTTCCAAGTTCCCGCGACTCGGCCGTCTGGGTGCTCACCCCCTCCCTGGAGCCCCAGCCTTCTTCCTGACCCTGGGCGCGTCACTTAGCCTGCGCTGGGCACTCGAGGGGCTGTAGTGAGGCGCGAGGGTTCCTGCCAGCAGCCCCCTCCCAGGCCTGCCTGTACGGGGGCGGGGGTGGGGGGGCGTCGAGCAGGAAGTGGGTGAAATAACAGGAGAGAAGCATGTGACACAGGACGGCAGGGCAGAGCCGGTCTCGTGGGAGGGAGGCCTCTGAGGAGGCTGTGCTGGAGCCGAGGCCAGGCCAGGAAGAGGGCAGTGCAGGCGCCCCCGCTTTGGAGCCCCCAGAGCCCAGCCCGACTGCCGTGCTGTGTCCGCAGTGCCGGCCCAGGGCGCTCAGGGACAGTGCGCTGCTGCTGCTGCTTTGAAGACGCAGAGGTGGCTGTAAGGACGCGATGGCGTGAGATTGCAGACCCCAAACTTGCATCCACAGTGTTTCATGCCTGTGTAGCTTCACACACGTTTCCTCGGGGGCGGGAGGGTCTGGGAGGGTCTTCCTTTTTGACTCTCCTGGGGTCGCCCTTGTCCCTCGGTGGAGCAGGTCAGTCACCCTTGTCCTGCAGAACCTCGGAGATTGGCCGGAAGCGGAAGGCAGAGGAAGACGCAGCCCTGCAGGCCAAGAAGACCCGCGTGTCAGACCCCGTCAGCAGCTCGGAGAGCTCGGAGGAAGAGGAGGAGGAGGAGGAAGCGGCCGAAGCCAGAAATGCCAAAGCCAGTAAGTCCACTGTGCGGGGTGAGCCCAGTCTGGTGCCTGCTCCTTGGGGAACAAGCCACTGATGCCAGATTGTTCCAGGGGGCGGGCCCGCCGCCCGCTTCTCCTTCAGTGCGTGTGCCCTGGAGGACCAGGCCTCTGGAGAGGTTCCGTCAGACGGGCCCCTCATACCTGTTTTAGTTTTTTTTTTGGTTTTTTTTTTTTTTTTGTCTTTTTAGGGCCGCACCTGCGGCATATGGAGGTTCCCAGGCTAGGGATCTAATCGGAGCTTTAGCCTCCAGGGCCGTAGCAACACCAGATTCAAGCCACGTCTGTGACCCACACCACAGCTCACAGCCACACTGGATCCCTAACCCACTGAGTGAGGCTGGGGACTGAACCTGCAACCTCCTGGTTCCTAGTCGGTTTCGTTAACCAGTGAGCCACGACGGGAGCTCACCTGTCTTAGTCTTGACTCGAGCGCTTCCTCTGGGCTGTCGTGTCCCCGGTGCTGGGTGTCCAGTGGCGAACAAAAGCATAGCTGGGCCCTTGCATCTGCTCTGGTCAGTGCGGCCCAGGAACTGCACTGTCTTTTATTTTTCCCTCCTTTTTTTGTTGGGCTTCTTCCTCCCACAGCTCACGGAGGTTCCCAGGCTAGGGGTCCAATCGGAGCTGCAGCTGCCGGCCTGCACCACAGCCACAGCCACAGCAACGCCAGATCCTTCCCACTGAGCGAGGCCAGGGACCGAACCCTCGTCCTCATGGTTACTAGTTAGGTTCTTTACCGCTGAGCCACAACGGGAACTCCAGGAGCTCCGTTTTCACAAGCCCCCCAGGTGATTCTGATAGCGCAGGAAAGAAGCCCATATTTTGAGGAGAGCTGCTGCAAGGAGATTTCACAGAGGGCGGCGGGCAGGCCCCTCCTGTGTGTGTCTGGGCCGTGTTGATCTTGGTGTGTCTGGAGGTGTGCAGCGTGGCCGTGCCGGCACTCTGGTTCCAGAGCATCGGCTGGGGTGACCGCCTGAGGCCCGGCCGCCCCCCTCCCCGTGTTCTCAGAGCAGTTTGTGCTTAACCAACAGCAGTCGTAGCTCTGCCGGGGAGTTAGCGTTCTTCTCTGCGTTACTGGTTTTTACTTACACAGAAGGTAATTTCTTAATTTTTAAATACATTTCCGATTGTAAAGGAAGTACAGGCTTCATCATGGAGTATTCATTATAGAATATGTGAAAATCCTTTTTTAAAAAGGTGGGGGAAATTACCCATATTCTTACCACACGTAATTTGGCAAATTATTCTTCCATTTATTTTTCTGAGCATATTTCTTCAAATATGTGAATCATACCGAACATGCATTTTATACCTTGCTTAATCGTTTAAATGATAATGCAAAATAAGAACTGTACAAAAGCAAAGAGAAGAAAAGTGAGAGCTTTCTTCCTCCCCCTTGTCTGCTCCTCTCCCACTCCCCGAACCCGCCTGCACCCCCATTCCCGAACCTGTCTGCACCACCCCCATTCTCCTAACCTGCCTGCCCCCTTCCACTCCCTGAACTTGCCCGCACCCCTACTCCCCGAACCTGCCTATACCCCCTCCACGCCCCGAACCTCCCTGTACCCCCTCCACGCCCCGAACCTCCCTGTACCCCCTCCACGCCCCGAGCCTGTCTATACCCCCTCCACGCCCCGAACCTCCCTGTACCCCCCTCCACGCCCCGAACCTGCCTATACCCCCTCCACGCCCTGAGCCTGTCTATACCCCCTCCACGCCCCGAACCTCCCTGTACCCCCCTCCACGCCCCGAGCCTGTCTCCGGCGGTGGGGGTGGGGGGAGCCCGAGGACACGCTCCTTTGTAGCCGCCCTGGTGCAGGGAGACACCCACACATGCCCACACCTGCAGACCATTTGAAGCAGAAATTGTGAATCTCTCTACTGACAGTCTGTTCAATGGTGATGAGTTTTTAAAGCTACGCGATGAAATCAACAGAGATGCTCGTAGAGCCTTCATTGAGGGAAACTTCCCGCGCTGTCTGTGGGCGACATGCCGCGCTGTCTCGTGATGAGTTGTCTCCAGAGTGAAATGCGCAGCGGGGCGGCGGGGGCGCCGCTGAGAGGAGCTGGGCCACGAGGTGCCAATCAGTGGTTGGGGCCGCTGGTTTAATACACTTCCTACTTTTGAATGGGCTTAAAATTTTCTGGAATCAGAAGCAAAGGAGGCGTTCCTGTCCTGGCTCAGCAGTTAATGAACCCGACGGGCCCCCACAAGGACGCAGCTTCCATCCCTGGCCTGGCTCAGTGGGTGAAGGATCCGGCGTTGCCGTGCGCTGGGGTGTAGGTCGCACGCGCGGCTCGGGTCCCGCGTGGCGGTGGCTGTGGTGTAGGCCGGCAGCTGCAGCTCCGATTCGCCCCCTGGCCTGGAAACTTCCGTACCCCTGGGTGGGGCCCTAAAAAGAGGTGAAAGCAAAAGTCAGGAGAAGAATCCGATGGCATCGCTCACCTCGACAGCGTCTCTTAGTGTCTCCGCGTCGCGTCCCTCGCGGTCTCTCCCTAATCTGAGCTCCCAGGAGACCGCGCTCTGGAACAGAAGCCCAAGAATCCGGAAATCTCAAAATCTGACTGGGTCCCAGTCTCGGGGGCAGCCTCGTCTCCACTGAGAAGCCCTTTAAGTTCCGAGGCGCTTTCTCTGCGGACCTGGGGCTGCCTGCCTGACCTCCCGTCTTGCTGAGGGCGTGCAGGTGCAGGTGGCCTGGGGGTCGCGTGGGGCCCCGGCTAGTGTGCGGCAGGATGGAGCCTTTCCTCTGGAGGCCTCGGCATCTCTGCCACAGGGAGGGGCTCCACTGGGGATGCAGACGCGTGACCTCCGCGTTGCTGCTTGCTCTCCTCTTGGGGATGCGGCCAATGCGGCACTGAGCTCCTGCTCCGCCTCCCACCCTGCGGCTGCACCGGGGGGCCAGTGGCATCCTCGGGGGAGCGGGAGGCTGCCTGTTCACCGGGCTTCCGTGAGAAAGGGCTCGTGGGGCTCAGCCCGGCGGCGTTTGTGTCTTGCAGCCCCCGGACCCGCGTCTACCAACTCCTCAGTCCCGGGCCCGGTTCTGCCCTCAAGCATAAAGGATGAAGGCGCGGTGAGTGGCCCGGTCCAGCCGGATGCCAGCCCCGGGGCCCTGCTGAGTCTGCTCACCTCCGTGGGCCGCAGTGTATCTCCTGGGAGGTGGTTCCGCGCCCAGACCGGACGACAGGCCTCTCCAGTCGTGACCAACGCAGTTCCACCCCAGGCGCAGGGGCTGCCGGTGGAGACACGGGGGACGCAAGACGCTCCTGGCTCTGAAAGCTCTCCGGCCTCCTCTAGACTGGAAAGCGCCTCAGACTCGGTGTCGCTTCTGGTCCGTCCCAAAGCAGCATCACGGACGTGTAAGGATCACGTCCCGAGATTGCCTGGCCGGCTAGCAAAAATAGGCAGAAATACGAAGCCATGGTAGCGTCACAGCAGACAGCTGCCCGCTGCTCAGCAAACCTGCCGGGTCCTGAGACCCGCATCTCAGGCTGCGCTGACCCCCCACCACACACACACACAGCCACCCCGCTGCGAGGGCAGCTGCCCAGTGCAGCTCCACCGTGCAGGCCAGGAGTACAGGCCAGGAGGCAGTGCGCCCGACCTCCCGGGGCTGGGACGTGGTGGAGCCGGGAGCAGGTGTGGTCCTTGCTTTTGGTCGCTGGGCCATACCCCTGGGTCTGTTCCCCCGTTCCCCGTAGGCAAAGACCAAGAAAGCCAGCCAGACGGGGAACCCCACGGCTCGTGCTGCCTCCGGGAAGCCCGTGGCCCAGCTCCTCGGCCAGAAGTCACCCAGGAAGGCTGCGGGGCCCTCGGCCAATGCCGTCCTGGCCTCGGAAACCGAGGAGGAGGGCGGTGTCTCCGCCCTGAGGACCGCGGCCAAGCCTGGTGAGGAGCCCCGACCCCCGAGGGCGGGCTGGGAGGCAGGCCTGGGGGTTCTGGCATTCGGGGGTGGTCTCCACGACAGCCAGGCCCCGTCTCAGGCTGCTTCCCTCCTCTTGGCGAGGGAGGGCGAGCTGCGGGAACACCACAGGCTGCCGGGGGCTCAGCGCTTCTGGTTTCTTGCTCTCAGGTGGGTACAGGGCCCCCCAGGGCCTGAGGCTACACCGGAGGTCTGAGGTTGCCTCCATTTCCCACGTAAATTGGCCTTTGCCCTGCCTGCTTCCATGAGATGCTGCATGGGGGTCCTCTGAGCCGTCACGTGCTGGCTCAGGTGCGTCAGGACGTCATTAGCAGGCTTACCTGGGCTCAGGTGTGCTGGAGCAGAGAGAACGTGCTACTCGCCCCCGCCGCGGGCCTTCCAGAGGGCGGGTGGCCACGGCTCTGTGTGGGGCAGGCCCTCAGTCCCCTCCCTGCTCGTCCCTCAGGAATGACGGCCGCCAGCCAGGCCCACAGCTCCAGCGAGGACACCTCCAGCTCAAGTGATGAGACGGACGTGGAGGTAACTGGCCCCCACCCTCAGGAGCTGCCCTCTGCCAACCGCTGCCCTCTGGGGGGGCCTGGCCGGGGCCTCACACACCAGTGGCATCCATTCAGCAAGTGTCTCAGGGTGACCAGGACCTGGAAAGGCCGAGGCCTGTGGAGGGAGGGTGCCAGGGGCTACTCTGGGCAGAAGAAGGTTCAGGAATCCGGGGGGAGAGGCCCCATCCTGCCTTGGTGGTGAGGGAAGGCTTCCTCGGAGAGCTGGCGCTGCACTGGGGCCTGGACACACGGGCCTTCGGCCGGGTCGGGTGTTTGTGGGGGCGGGCCTTTGAGCAGGAGGAGCTGCACGAGCAAAGGCCCGGGGCGGGGCTGTTGGGGGGCCGCGTCGGGGTGACTGGGTGAGCTGCTGAGGAGCTTCTGGGCCTGCTGAGTGCCGGTCCTTGGCCCTTGGCCAGAGATAGGCGGGCCTGGTGGTCTCTCTGTGGCCTGGGAAGCATCCCCACGTGTCACTCCTCTTGTGCACCTGCCAAGGGCCTTGGGACGCAGTGGTGAGCAGGGTGGGCGGGGCTCCCCAGAAACGCCCCGCCGGTGCGGTGGCTCCTGTGAGGAGAGCCGTGAGGACAGTGACAGGCGTGACGCAGCAGAGGCACGGGGTGGGCAGGGGTGGAGACGGAGCAGGTTTGGTGCATCTGAGGAGCAGGGATGTGCAGCTTCCGGAATGAGGGACCGTGGTACAAGGTGAGGTCGAGGCAGGCAGGGGCCGGGGCCGAGCCCGACCCCGACGACCTCCGAGAGGAGTTTGGGTTCTCTCCCGGGGACCGTGAGAAGCCATTGCGGGGCTGCAGGCACACGGGTCAGATGACTTGATTTATGGGAGTTCCCCGCTGGTCCAGTGGTTAAGGATCTGGCATCGTCCCTGCTGTGATGCAGGTTTGAGCCCTGGCCCAGGAACTTGCACATGTCACGAGTGTAGCAGGAAAAAAAAAAAAAAAAAGATGGCCTGATTTCTATTTCAAAAAGATTGCTGGTTGTGTCCTGGATGGGATGGTGCCGAATAAAAGCAGCGAGATGTTTGAGGGGCTGCAAGCAGGAGATGCTGCTGGCTGGTCCCAGGGCCTCGGGAGAGGTGTGGAGGGAGAGCCCCCCCGGATTCAGGGCTGGCCGTCCTGGACCCGTGGCGTTCCCGCCTGCCTCCCCGCCTTGACAGGACCCCGCGCCTGTGGGGCCCTGCTCCCGTCTACCCCAGGCCCAGGTGCGGGCTGCTCCCCCCACCCCGTCCCCGCCGTCAGGCCCTAGTTACGGCCGCAAGGACGCCCTGGGCAGCCAGTAGCAGCCACGCAGCCTCACTGGGCCTGAGCCCAGGAATCTCAGCCAGTCGGTGCCCGGACCCGAGTTGAGGTCCCGCCTCCTGGAGGGGCAGCCAGGTCTGAGCTGCCCCAGTTGACAGAGGCTGCCCCTCTGCCCTGTGTGCCAGGGGGCAGAGGGGCATCATGGCTTGAGAGTCCTGCTTCAGAGCCACCCAGACAGGGGTTCCAGGTGCAGCTCTGCCCTTCGTGTTTTTTTGGTTATTTTATTACATTTTAATGTCTACAGCGTCGCCCATTTCACTTTCTCATTCACGGCGTTGGGGGCACATGCCTGTTTTCCTTTTTACTGCCTCACCTGCGGCACATGAAGTTCCCCGGCTGGGGTCCAAGTGGAGCCACAGCTGAGGCCTATGCCGGAGCTCGAGAAAACGCCGGATCCTTAACCCACTGAGTGAGGCCCGGGGTGGAACCCGCGTCCGCACAGAGACAGCGTCGGGTCCTTGACCCGCGGAGCCACGACGGGCACGTCTGTCCCTTGGTGTTGGTGTCGAGCGACCTAACCCCCCTGGGCCTCCGTCCTTTTCTGGCAGTGGCTTGTAGAGACACGCTCGTCTCGGGGGCCTCAGGACGGGGCCTCGCAAGCTGTGACGGGTCGGGACGGTCACCCCCTGAGTCTCCTTTCCTCCCAGGGGAAACCTCTGGTCGCACCAGCGCAGCTCAAGGCCTCGGCGGCCACAGCCCAGGAGCCTCCGAGCAAGAGGGCACCTCCGACTCCTGGGAAGGCAGGGGCTGGGACACCCCAGGGCAGAGGAGGCACCCTGACCCCAGCCAGCAGGGCCAAGAAGCCGGAGGAGGTCTCGGAGAGCAGCGAGGAGGAGTCTGAGAGTGACGACCAGGCCCCTGCCAGCACACCCAGCCAGGTGAGGCCCGCCCTGCATCCCCCGGCAGCTGGACCTGGCCTGGCCCCCGAGACGGTGGAGCAGCCGTGCCCGGGCGCCTGCCCCGCCCGACGAGACTGGCCCTGCGGTTTGGGGAGACGGAGGTGGGGCGAGGGCAGCTCTGGAACCCGTCCCTCCTGCCCGAGCAGTGGCCTGGAAGGCCTGCTCCCCAGGGGGCTGGTCCTGCCCCCCAACCCCCCACCCGGCGGGCAGCCACTCCGTTCGCCTCCCTCAGTCCCCGTCTCGGGAGCGGCCCGCAGGCCTCACCCCGCCCCGCGAGCCCTGCTCTGGAGGGACCCGCGGGTGTCACGACTTGCTCCTCGGGTGTCTCAGGCCAGCCCGAGGCTTGTTAGCAGACGGGGTGTCGGCTTCTCCCCTCTCGCTGCGTCCCCCCCGCCCCCGCCTCTGCGGGTCCCCAGAGCCCAGCCCGAGCCTGCGCTCAGGGAAAGCCGGAGGGGCCGGGGGGCTGCTGCCGTCAGAGAGCCCGGAGGACGAGGGGGCGGACAGGCGGGGAGGCCCCGGGAGGAGAGGTCCCTCCGTGCAGCCAGGCCTGGGGCAGGAGAAGCAAGGACAACTGCGAGAGGCCCTGGTGGCGTCTGGGCCCCGGGTGGGGATGGCCCCAGGGGGAGGCGGTCGGAGGCGGCTCAGCCGCCTTGGCGGGTGCGTCCCTGCGGCCCCGGCTCAAGAGCGTCAGCAGAAAGTGGGCTGCTTCCTCTTTTGTACAGGCGAAGGCCTCTGAGAAAACGCAGGTCCGAGCCGCCTCGGGTCCTGCCAGGGGGGCCCCTGGGAAAGGGGCAACCCCAGCACCTCCGGGGAGGGCAGGGCCCGCGGCCGCCCGGGACAAGGTGGTGAAGCCCGAGGAGGGGTCGGAGAGCAGCAGCGAGGAGGCGTCGTCATCATCATCGGACAGCGAGGAGGAGGCGCCCGCTGCCAAGACCCCGCCTCAGGTGAGGCCTGGGGGCGCGCCCTGCCCCCCACCCGCCCCCGTGCCCCGCATCCGACCCCGTGCCCCGCATCCTCCCCCATTCCCCCCCCACCCGCCCCCGTCCCCTAACTGTGTCTGTTGCTCCAGGCGAAGCCCCCGGGGAAGGTCCCTGGGGTCAGAGCCACTTCGGCAGCCCCCACCAAGGAGTCCCCGAGGAAAGGGGCCCCCTCGGCCCCCGCGAGCAGGGCAGCCCAGGCGGGGCAGCGGGAGGAGGACTCGGAGAGCAGCAGCGAGGAGTCAGACGCCGGGGGCCAGGCTGCCGCAGCTGCGCCCCAGACCTCGAGCCCGGCTCCGGTGAGGCTGGGGGGGGGATGCCCGCCCCGACCCTGGGGCCTCGCCCGCTCTGGACCCGGAGCCCGTGCCTCCCTTTGCCCTCTGACCCCTGCCTCCCCTCGCGCACCCCCCTCCCACCCCCGTAAGCCCTCTGTCCTGACCCTGTCCCTTGTCGCTCCCAGGCAAAGTCCATGGGCCAGAACTCCCACGGCAGGGCCCCCCGAGCCCCGGCAGGGAAGGGTGCAATCCCTGCGCTGCGGGGGCAGGCGGGGCGGCAGGACTCGGGGAGCAGCAGCGAGGACTCGGACTCGGGGGACAGCGAGGAGGAGGCAGCCACCACGGTGAGGCTCCCTGACTCCTCTCCCTCTCCGCGCCTCCCCCACCCCGCACCGGGCCCCCGCCCCCGCCCAGAGCCCCCGCCCTCTCTGCTCTGGCATCTGCAGGGCTCACCATCCTGGTGTCTCACTGCAGGCGAAGCCCTCCGAGAAAGTCCTCCCAGCCAGATCGGCCTCGGGCCCCAGCACGGGGCCCCCTCAGAAGGCCCGGCCTGCAGCCACCCAGGTCAAGGCCGAAAGGTCGGAGAGCAGCGAGGAGTCCTCGACAGACAGCGAGGAGGAGGCGCCCGCAGCCGCCCCTGCAGCCCAGGTGGGGTCTCGGCCCCTGGGGAGCTGTGGGGCGGGCCGCCCTGGGGCTCCAGCCCGAGCAGAGCAGAGCAGAGGGGGCCGGAGGCACGGGCACCCCCTCCAGCTTCTGGCTCCCGTGTCCCCTCAGGCAAAACCAGCTGTGAAAACTCCTCCGACCAAGGCCTCGCCCAGGAAGGGCGGCCCTGTCACACCTGCCTCTGCCAAGGCTGCCCCAGTGCGGGTAGGCACCCCGGCCCCCTGGAAAGCAGGAGCCACCACGGCATCCCCAGCCACGGCCAAGGCCGCCCAGAGACCGGAGGCGGACTCTTCGAGCAGCGAGGCCTCGGAGAGCGAGGAGGAGGAGGAGGAGGAGGCGCCTCCTGCCGCAGCAGCTGGATGGGTGAGGCCAAGGGCATTTGTCTGGCTCAGATGGTTGTGGCCTCGTGGTCCCTCGGCCCCTAGGGCGCACCCTCCCCATGCCACTCTGGGCCGGGTCTGGAGGGAGGAGCCTGCCGGTGAGAGCTGCGTCTGGCCCCCGAGGGGGCCTCCGGGAAAGCCAGGGCCCGCGAGGCCCGTGTCCAAGCCACGCCGTGGGAAGACTCGGAGCAGCAGGGGGCCTGGCTGGGCCCGGGCCCACCACCTGCTGCTCTTGCCCCAGGTGGCTTGGCGCAGCAGGGACACTGGGGCTGAGGTGGCAGTGTGCCCAGGCTAGCGGAGCACGGCAGGTGGTGGTGTCTGGGGCCTTTTCAGGAGAGAGGGCCTCTTGGAGGAGGTGATACGTAAACTGTGGGCTGTAAGTTAGCAGCCAGGTGACGTGCAGCTCCAAGCAAGGGTACGTACCAGCTTACTCCCACGGCGGGCGCGTGGGGGACAGTGCCTGGCCAGCAGAGGGTGGGGTCCTGGGAGAGACTGGGTGGTGAGGACAGATTTGGGGGGGGTTGGAGCCAGGCTCCCTGGGTTCAAGTCCAGCCCCGTGACCTAGCAAGCAGTTGGGCCCTCTGTTACCTTGTCTGTCGGCTGGCACTCAGTCTGCACAGGGCACAGGGTCAGGGCCTCTGAGCTGTGCCCTGCGAGCCCAGCAGGGGTCCGCACACACGCGGCGAGTGCCCCTCCCCGCGGGAGCAGCGTCGGTTGTCCAGCCTGGCGTCCAGCCTGGCAGGCCAGGAGCAGCGGAGGCGGCGCGCTCCTGCTCTCAGCTGCCGTTTCTTGGTCTGCATTGTCTGTCGCTCTCTCACGAATGGCGCGAATCAGCCCGTCCTTGTGGCCTGGGCCGAGCTCGCTGGCGGCCCTCCTCCCCCGTCTCCTCCGGAGGGATCTTCGTGGGGTCTCAGCTCAGCAGGGCCTTTCTCTGCCAGAGCGGAGCCCTGCAGGTGTCCGTGCGCTGATCCAACCCCGTAGACGCCTGTCCTCCTGCCGCCCCCCACCCCCACCCTGTGCTGTGAGCTGCCTCTTCGTGGTCTGGGGCTCGGGGGTGGGGGAGGAAACAGGCGCTTCGAGGAGTCGTTTGGGGACCCGCTCCCTCCGCTGGGGTCTGCCAGGCCTGGCCGCTTCTGTCTGCTGCGTCCTGGCCAGTGCCTGTGCAGCCACAGGAATGGTCATGCTTGGGAGCCGTGGCTTCTGTCAGGGTGAAAGCGGAGTAGCCAGGCCGCGTCTGGGGGCTGCCCCGTGGGAAGACGCGGAGTCTCCCGCCGCGGGCCGTCTGAGGCGTCCCCACGGGGCTGGAGGAGGGTCTCATAAGCCTCCTCTTTCTCCACCTTCACCTGCAGGGTGGGGTGGTACCTGCCTCTGTTTGGGGATTAAGCGAGACCGTGTGTGGCCTTCAAATGCTGTGCACGCTGCCTGGGTTCCATACTGCCCGGCACTGCCCGGATCAGAAATGAGTCAGCGGCTCCGATCTGCTCGGAGATACCCAGCAGCAGCTCAGAGTAAACCATCCAAGTGGGAGTTGAGGCTCCAAACAAAAGAAGTAGCAAAGACGGGATTAGTTCTCGAAAACCAGATGTGCCAGGGACTCAGGAACGGGGGGGTTCCGGACTTAAATACCACAGGAGGACAGCCCCGTTGGAGGGGGCGGGAGTGATTCTCAGCGGTGGTTCGGTGACTGTCGGGCAGGTGGTGGGAAGCTTCTGCCCCCGGCCCTGCTGGACGTGGGTCTTGGTCCTGTGACGTGGGCGTGACACTTGCTCAGGGTTCCAGCGGCTCGTGGGGGTTCGCCTGTAGGATTTCAGCGTGCAGGTCATAGCTGCACGTTAAGGACATTTGACTTTCTTTGATTTAGGTGGCTTTTAATTCTTTTTCTTGCTTTACTGCAGTGGCCGGAACCCCCAGTACACTGTGGAATAGATGCCAAGAGCAGACAACCTTGCCTTCTTGCTAATCCTAGGGGGTGAAGCCCTCGGTCTTTCACCGTGAAGCATGGTCTTAGCTGTAGGTTTTCACAGAAGCCCCTTTTACTTTTTTATTTTTAATTTTTTAGGGCCACACTCCGGCATATGGAGGCTCCCAGTCTAGGGGTCGAATCAGCGCTGCCGCTGCCGGCCTCCACCACAGCCACGGCAACGCGGGATCCTTAACCCACTGAGTGAGGCCAGGGGTCGCACCCGGATCCTCATGGATTCTGGCCGGATTTGTTTCTGCTGAGCCACGAGGAAACTCCCCAAGTTGATGTTATTATGTTCAGATTTTTTCCTGAGTCCTTTTATGTTTTGTGCACAGTTGATACTCGGTGTGGAAGACTTGTCCGTTTCCCTCTTAGTTGCCTAACTTACTGGCAGAAACTTGGCAGCAGCTAGTCCGTTCTGACCCTTTGAACGTCCGGGGTGTCTGAAGTGGCGTCCTGCGTTCTTTCCTCATTTTTGGTCCTGGGTATCTCTGTCCCGTCTCTCAGTCGGTGTAGCTAACGACTTAGCAATTTCATTCTTATCAATGAAACCGAAAGTTGTTTCTTTGAATTTTCTCATGTTCCTGTTTTCTGTTGAATTAATTTCCACCGGAGACTTGACGATTGAAATCTCCTTTGAGTTGGATCTGCTCTTCTTTTTCTAGCGTCTTAAAGTAGAATCTTAAATTGTCTCTTTTAGCTCAAATGTAAGTATGTCAAGCTATCGGTTTACCTCTGAGGCCTGCATGCATTTCATCGCATGAACCCTGAAGTCCAGTTTTTACTCTTTGAACCCTTTGTTGGGGAGAAGTGGGTTCGTGTCCGAAGGTAGGGAATTATTCGGAATTTTTAATTTCTAACTTAATTTCGTTGTGGCTGAAAAATACAGTGTGTATGATTCTGGTCCTTTTAAACTTCCCGAGACCTGTCAGGGCAGCTCGGAGCCCGTGTCTTGTCTTGGTCTCGCAGGCCCCTGGGGAAGCCCCGCTCCCTTGGGTCGCCTTGGCGTCCTGCGCTGACAACCACCGTGGCCCTCGTTCTGCAGCCTGCGCTTTCAAGGACGTTCTTTCTTGAACTCTGACTCAGGTTTTCACTTGCTCTTGTGGGTGCGAAGCTGGCGTTGGCGGGGGGCGGGGGGGGGGCACTGATCACGTGGCCTCTGGCGGGGTGGCGGGGCCTTGACTCGGACAGCGCCGCCGCCCCGTCGCGGTTCGCATCAGCGCAGCTTCCTTTCGCGCTCTGGGCTGGGATTTTGTCCTTGTGTCTGTGGGTCTGCATTTGCCGGAGACCCTGACAAGCTTCTTGGGGATTCCTTGGAGGTCCGTCTAGATGAGGTTAAGCTGGAGCTCCCGCTGTGGCTCAGCGGGTTAAGGCCCCGACGTCGTCTCCGTGAGGACGCAGGTTTGATCCCTGGCCTTGCTCCGTGGGTGAAGGACCCAGCGTGGCTGTGGTTGTGGCAGCTGCAGCTCGGATGGGACCCCTAGGCTGGGAGCTGCCCTAGGCCTCAGCGGGGCCGTGAGAACAAAGAGCCGAAGCGAGCAAGCCCCGCAGCAGTGGTTTCCGTTCGGTTCCGCCAACACCCTCGGTGCTGGGCTTTCAGTCCGAGACCAGGCTTGAGCGCCAGCTCTTGCGTCAGCCTCGCAGCGGGCAGAGGGGACGAGGGCACGTCTCCTGTGTGTGTAGAGACGCGCGTGTGTGGGTGACTTAACTCCATCGGCCCCAGGTTCGGGACACGGCCACCTCGCCGAGAGGGAGCCTGGCGCCCAGCTGCGCCCCGAGCCGCCTCGGCTTCGCTGACCGCAGGCCGGAGTCGGGGCTCCCCGCGTGCCGGTCGGCGCTGTCCGCACCCGCGTGGCCGGGCCTTGCTTACGGCTCCTGTTTTCCAGAGGAAGAAATCGAGGCCCAGGGCAGTCAAACGACATGCCCCGCTTCCCACAGCCCTTAATGGGGGGCCGGGCCCTGGGTGCAGGCATCCGCCTCCAGAACCGCCTTGCTGGCCCTCTGCTCGCTCTCCTGACCCCGCTTCTGCGACTCCCCTTTCTCCTTCCAGATGAAGAACTCAGTGACAGCCCCTCAGACCAAAGCCACCCCTGCTGTCCCCAGAGTGGCTTCTGCCAAAGTGGCAGCATCAGCTCCTGGAAAAGGGGCCCCTGCAGGTGCTCAAGCCACCCTGGGGTCCCCGGCCAAGGCAAGTAGGGCCAGCGCCCCAAGAGGTGCCGGGGTGGGACGGAGAGGGGACCAAGCCGTGGGCCCCGCTGGCTGAGGGTCCTGCCGAGGCAGGCGGGACCTCCCCACACCCGAGCGCACGTGCGGCTTCGCTGCAGGGAGCACGCATCTCTCTTCATCCCCCAATCCTGTGCCTCCTCATGGGGCAGGTCAGGCCGCCAGCGAGGACCCCCCAGGGCAGGCCTGGTGCAGGGAAGGGCCCGGGGGCCGTGCCAGCCGTGGGGAAGGCGGCGACGACGGCAGCCCCCCAGCCAGGGCCCGTCGGGGAGGCTGAGGACGACTCTGAGAGCAGTGACGGGGACTCGGACAGTGAGGAGGCGGCGCCCGCACAGGTGAGGCCCCGTGGGGGGTCGGGGGGGTGGTGTCCCACCTCCACCTGTCCCCACCCCCACCTGTTCCCACCCCACCCCGATGCTCCCGCTCCAGGCGGAGCCCACCAGGAAGACGCCCCAGGTCAGAGCCGCCTCAGCCCCCAGCAAGGCCTCCCCCAGGAAGGGGGCAGCCCCGGCTCCCGCTGGGAAGACAGGCCCACCAGCCACCCAGGCGGGGAAGCGGACGGAGGACTCGGAGAGCAGCAGCGAGGAGTCGTCAGGCAGCGACGGGGAGGCACCCCCAGCCCAGGTGAGGCTTCAGGGGGAGGCGGCCGCAGGGCCAGGCCTCCCGGCCACCGCCACCTGCGCCTGTGTCACACCTTGCGTTCAGGGCCGGGTGAGGAAGGGGGAGCAGGTTAGGGTGCCGACCCCAGGGTCCTTTTTCTCTGCGTCTGTCCCCTGTGTTTCCTTAGACAAAACCCCTCACTGAGACCTCCACAGTGCAAGGGGGCACACCTGCCCCCTGGAAGGCTGGACCAGCACGGCCCGCCAAGCCCAAGAGATGTCACAGTCTGAGAGCCGTGACAGGGCTTGGACTGTGTCGCAGGTGCCCTGGGAGGCCCTGGGGAGCTGAAAGAAGCCACATCCCTTGCCTGGGCCTGGCCTCCTGCAGGCACGTGTGTCTCCCGGGAGAGCTCTCCCAGCTCTGAAGCCGGGGCGGATGCTGTCCTGTCCGCTTGCTCACGGCAGCAGGAGCGGCCCCACCCTGTGCGCTGAGGGTGGCGAACTCCAGGACTCGAGGCTCAGGCCTGGCGGAGGTGTTGGGTGGCAGCTGACACGGAACCTGGGTGTCCCGGGAGACGCGGGGGCGGTGGGCACCAGGGCAGACTGCGGAGCCCTTGTTGCGACTGGAGAGGTGGTCCCTGTGGCTCCAGCCGGTTGTGACCAGGTGGACACGTCCCCTTCACGTGGCCAGATCTTCCACTTCTTAGGAGAAGCTGGAGGGCCCTCTGCGGGCTGAGCTCCAGCCGGACTAGTTTTGTTTTCTTCTGAGCAAAACAGAGCAGGCGCCAAGAAGCACGGACACCCCGGCCTCGCCTCGCTGCCCTCTGTGCATCCGAGCACCTGTCCTTCGATCGAGGCGAAGGACGAAAGGCGGCAGTTCCCCCCGAGGAGCGTCTAGTGTGTTGGGCAGGACAGGGTCACGGGATTCTTGGAGCCTGTTCTGGAGCCGCTGTGTCTGAGAGGGCGGAGGGGAAAACGGAGCTGAGCTAGAGGAAGCCTCAGACCCCACAGCAGTGGCGCCGGGCACTCCAGCTTGGGGAGCCGAGTGTGTGTCGTGGGGAGGGGCGGGGAGGTCAGGTGGCCTCAGCGAAGGCCAGCTGTCACTTGTGTGTGTGTGTCTTTTTTGGGCCACACCTGCAGCATGTGGAAGTTCCTGGTCTAGGGGTCAAAATGCACCTGAAGCTGCCCGGCTACACCACAGCCACAGCAACACCAGATCCTTTAACCCACAGAGCGAACCTCATGGATACTAGTCAGGTTCTTAACCCACTGGGCCACAGCGGGAGCTCCCCATAGGCGGCCGTCAGGAGTCTACTTGCTTGTTACCAGTTACATTTTCGGAGCCCTAAATGCCCAGCCAGGACCAGGGGCCCCGCTGTGCTTAGTGAGGTTGTAAACAGGTTGTCAGCAGGGTAGTGGCTCCGTCAGGATGTCCTCACGTGCAGGAGCAAACCGGCTCGGCAAGGGCTTAGCGGGAGGCCGTGGGCTCTCGGTGCCCAGAGTTGAGGGTAGGGCTACGGGGAAGCGGGTTTCTTGAGCTCAGCGGCCTCGGGACTCCGCCTTCTCTGCTTCACCTGCCTCGCTGCCACAGCAGGGCTGCAGCGTTTCCTGAGGAGCTAGGAAGTCCCCTCACCTTGTGCCCCCGACCAGCCGGAGGCCTGGGCTCTGTCTGCCCCACCCCCGCCCCCATCCCCAAAAGCCACTTTCCCATGAGGCCGCAGGTTCCTTTGCTTGGCCGGGAGAGGGGCCCCCGGAACAGTCAGGGCTCTGCTAGCAAGGGGGGACACGGGCACGGCTCTTGCAGTGTTTATCGTAGTTGACCCGTTTAAAAAGTGGGGAAGTACACCCGCAGATCAGCAGCTTCTCGCCGATCTTGGGACTTGGCGACTAGCAGCCTGGCTCCCACTTTGCTGGCTGGGCCGAGCGGAGCCTTCGCGCCAGTGGGCAGCGGGCCGGCTGCTGTGTGTGCGTCAAGGGGCCCTTGCTCGCTGGCCGCGGTCGCCCCCCGGCCCGCGGTCCTGCTCCCCTCGGCTGATCGGCAGCCTCCCTGTGCTCGTGCTCCGCAGGGAGGAGGCTGCAGCCCCGCCAGCGGCAGGCCACCGGCCGCCACGGCCTCAGCAGGGAAGGCCGAGCAGAAGAAGGCCAAGGAGGAGAAGGCCGAGGGGCCCTCCGCCAGCAGCGACGACGAGCTGCCGGCCAGCCAGGTAGGCTGGGCCTTGGCCCTGAGGATGCTCGGGCTCTGAGCTGGGGGAGCCGGCCGGGGGCGGGCAGGTCCACCCCAGGGGCCTGCGCGCACCCCTCTCGGGTCGCCGAGCCCTCCGCTCCGCATGGATGCGGTCCCCTGTGCGGTGGAGCGGAGGTGGGCGGCAGGGCCAGTGGAACCGGCGGGGTGACCATCCTGTTTGATGGCGCGGGGACACGGCGTGCTGCCTGATGAGGGGCGGGGGCGAAGCGCCAGGAACCGTTTCCCCACATTCTGAGAACCCGCACGCAGCCCGGAAAGGCGCAGGCGCTGGCCCCTGCGTCCTGTTCGGGGCCAGGATCCCTCGGGCCTGGCTCACACCTGCCCCACACCTGCCCCCCGCGCCCCGACTCTCCCAGTGGGCGGGGGGGAGCCCCCCCGGGTCCAGCCCCAGCCCCAGCCCCAGCCCCAAGCTCCTAGAAGCTTCTCCGGGCCCTTCGGAGCCGCTGTGGTCCAGAGCGCCCAGCCCGGGGCCGGCTCTGCTCACCCCTCCCGCAGGTGCCATGCCCTGGGGCCGAGCAGGCCCGCCGCTGTTGCCCAGCCCAGTGTGGGGTGTTCACCGCCTCTCCCGCCGCATGAGCGCAGCTTATTAGAAGGAGGGGCGGGCCTGCCGGGGACTCTGCGGCACCCCGTCCTTGGGGTCCTGCGCTTACTCCCCCAACAGCCCCGAGAGAGCAGGGCTGCGTTTATTCTCATTTGGGGAGAAGGGAGTGAGGCCCAGAGACATGGGTGAGCTGCCCCAGTGTCACGTGGCTGTCACAGGGGACAGACGGGTGCCCCCCCCCCGCCACTCGCTCTGTGGGGCTTCTTGGAGGCCACCGCCCCCCGGGCAGGATCTCGGCAGCTGCCCTTCCCTGCGGGGCTGGACTAACCCAACTCAGGCGAACGTCGGCTTAAGCTGAGCCATTTAATGGGTACGTTAGTCCCGAAGGTTCTGGAGTCCCTCTTGAGACAGTCAGCACTCGGTGGGGCCCCCGGAGGCTCAGCCCCGAGCCCCGAGCCCCGAGCCCCGAGTGCTGACTGTTGGCGCATCCTGAGGGAAGGGTGGGAGCGCCCCAGGCCCCCTCCCTGTGCCTTAGGCCCCACCCGCGGGGGCCGGGGGCTCTGGGATACCACGGGGAGGTCCGTGCCGGGCAGGTACCAAGTTAAAAGACCAGGCCCGGCCTTCAGAGGTTCACACTGAGGCAGAACGAGGCGGCAGCTAAGAAGGTAAACCAGGGCTGCATCAGAGGCCTGGCCTGGCTGGTCCTGGAGGGGCTTCTGGTTGCTGAGGACGAGCTTCCGGCCTTGGCTCTGAGGCTGGCTTGCTGGTCACCCTGGGCGGGGCTCCTTGCCCTCTCAGAGCCTCCGCCTTCTCGGCCCCAGGGGTAAGACACCCTCCCCTCTCCCCCCTCCCCGGGGTCAGGTGAGCCGTTAAGGCTCCAGGCCACAACCCCAAGAGCAGGGTGGCCCTGGGACGTTCTGGGAGAGGCTTTGCAGAAGCGCCACCCTCCAGGGCTCGGTGCAGTCAGGGCTGTGTCCTATGACCCCAGGGTCCGCGGCTGGGCCAGCCTGCCCCCAGCGCCCCACACAGGCATGAGGTGATGTTCGGTGGGCTGGTGGCAGGGGCTGGTGGCAGACCCTGGGGCTTAGTCCTGCAGGCGTCAGACCCTGCGGTAGGAGGAGGGCCCTCCCTGCCTGTGCCCTCCAGGGAGGACCGTCCGTTATGCTCAGGTGGCCTCACTTCCAGGGAGTCCCTTCTGACCTTGTCACCTCGCGTGTGCTGTGTCTCGTGGTCTCCAGAGCCCACCAGGGGTCCTGTGCGGATGGAGCCCAGTCTGGGGCTGCTAACGGCCCTTTGGGCAGGTGGGAGACGGGGGCTGGGCTGCACAGGGAGCTCCGGACCGAGCTGGGGCCAGAAGCGTGTCCTGCACGCCCTGGGCAGCACAGCCCACCTCTTGAAGTCACCTCTCTGCTCTGGGCGCAGCCGCGGTCCCCTTGCACCCCGCCCTGTCCCCCCAGAGGCGGGGGCGGCGGCCGGGGGGCGGCTTCTGCTGCTTTTAGCAGCCCAGACGCCATCGTTTGCCTCAGTGGGTTCCTGCCGCTCTCGCCCGACAATCTGTTCCTCTGTCTTCTCACGTATATATAGATCTCCTCCGCTGGGGGCCCGCGCCCACTCTCCGTCCTGCTCTCCTCATCACGCGGGGAGGAGGCTCTGGAAGCCGCAGCTCAGCAGGGGAGGAAGGGCCCAGCCCCGTGGAGCTTCCCCCTCGGGCAGCTGGCCCTGGGTCCCCGTGGAGGGCGCGCCTGACCTTGGGCAGAGGCTCGCCAGGGGCCTCCTGCCGCGGGCAGGAGGCAGGCAGCATGCGGGCAGCGCTGCTGTCTGCGCCTCATGCTGGCCAGTGTAAAGCAGCCCCGGAGAGAGAGCCCAGGGCCCCCGTGGTGCCCGCAGCCGCAGCAGCTCCCAACTGCAGTCCTGCTCTCCCAGCCCCGCTGGGCTTCCCTTTTTCTCTTCCTCTTTTTTTAAATCCCTGACAAGTTGCCCCGCACGGTCAGCGTCCCCGTCTCCACCCTTGTCTCATGGATGAGCTTTTCTGCCTCTGGCGCGGTCATAGAGTCCGCATGAGGCCTGCGGGGTCCCCTGGGTCTTAATTGCTGGTCGCCCACGCAGTTGACCTGTTGGAGACATGGGCTGCCGTCCTTGGGTGGCGGCGTCAGAATCTCGGGGGCAGGGGCCGCTCGATTATGAGTGACTGCCAGGGGCTCCGAGCGCCCCACTCAGCAGGTCTGGCTCTGGCTCAGCCTCGGCTACGCTGTGGGACCTTGGGCGGCTCTCCTCCCCTCTCTGAGCTGGTGGCCTTCCCGTCTGTACAAGGGTGCCAAGCCTGCTGACCTCGGGGTTCAGTGGCATCAGATGGGCTCCTGTGAGCCGCAAGGCGCTGTGCTGGCTCCTGCCCAGGGGGCGGCTGGCAGTGGCCCGGCCGCCTGCTGCTGCCCCGAGCTCTTTGCCCCCCCCCCGCCACCCACCCACCCTCGCCTTCCCCCGGCCAAGCCGTTAATCACCGCGGGCTGTGTTCTGTTTTTGTCTTTCAAGGTGATTAAAACCCCTCTGATTTTTGTCGACCCTAACCGTAGTCCAGCTGGCCCAGCTGCTACCCTCGCCCAAGCCCAGGCTACAAGCACCGGGAGGAAGGCCCAGGCCTCAGAGAGCACGGCTGGGAGCTCCTCTGAGAGTGAGGACGAGGACGTGGTTCCCGCCACGCAGCGCTCAGCCCCCGGTGAGCTCGGGCCCCGCAGGGCCGACCCCCCTGCTGCCACTGCCAGACGCACGCCCCCCACACCCACCCCTGGGGCCCAGGAGCCAGAAGACGCCGCGTGGGACGCTGGCCGGGTCCCAGCCAGTTGCTGGTCTGGGGCGCTGGGGGCCAGGTCTGGGCCCAGGCTTGGTTCCTCTTGATGGGGGGGCTGGCTCCAAAGGCCAGGACCCGGGCCTGAGGCTGGAGGCCGAGGGACCAGGCGTCTCCATGGTCGGAGGGACGAGCCTTGTGACCTCCGACGCCTGAGCGGGGGAAGGCCTGTGAGGGAGTGAGCCTCCTGCTCCTGGCGGCATGTACGGGGGTGAGGTGGCCCCTAAAGAGAGACATGCAGGGAAGAGCCTGGACACGGGGCCAGATCTGGGATATCTGACTTCTGACAACCCGTGGTCTCGCCGTGACAGCAGGAAAACAGTTAATTGCTGTTACTGGTAGTAGAACACCTTTTAACGAGGCTGTTAATACCTGGTCTGGGTAGGCTCATTAGGAAACACATACTAGGTGCACCTGTTGTGGCGCAGCGGGAAGCGAATTTAACCAATATCCGTGAGGATGCGGGTTCGATCCCTGGCCTCGCTCTGTGGGTTAAGGATCCGGTGTTGCCGTGAGCTGTGGGGTAGGTCGCAGACATGGCTTGGATCGGACGTAGCTGTGGCTGTGGGGGTAGGCTGGCGGCTGTCGCTCCAATTGGACCCCTAGCCCAGGAACCCCCATGTGCTGAGGGTGTGGTCCTAAAAAGACAAAAAAAATGCGGATGAGCCTGAAAGAAACAGCGTGACTGTCCTCCCAGTGTCCAGAGTCGCTGCTGCTGAGTCACCCCTGTGAGCCCTCCCTGCCCTTGCGGCGAGACCATACCGCACAGGTGCGCAGCCACCTTCACCCCACGAGGTGCCGCCTCACGCTGGCAGCCGGGTCCCTCTGGGCGCCAGAGCGGCTGCTTGGGTGCGGCTCCCGCGCTGTGTCAAGCCGGAGCCGTGGGGCAGGAGGCCGGGGCTGTGCCGGGCCCTTGGGACGGGGCCTCTGCCCGTGGCCGCGGCTGGTGCCGTGTCTCCCCCCCCCGGCGTGGGGGCGGGCGCCGTGCCAGGCTTCTGCGCCTGACGTGCCCCGTCCCACTCCTTCTCAGCTCTCAGAACCAGCTCGGCGACCGCGCCCCCAGCGCCCCCGAGGACGGCCCCCAGGACCAGCAGTGGCGAGGAGCCCGGGCGGGCGGCAGAAGGCAGGAAACCGGAGGCGCCGGCCACCCAGGTACCTGGCGGGCGAGGGGCCCTGGCAGCGTTGCCAACAGCAAGCTCTTGGTTGGGTCTCCCCCCGGCATTGAGCCGGGCTGTTCCCCGGGCGCGCTAAGGTTGCTCCGGTCGTGCGCCCCAGGCTTCCCTGCTTCGGGTCGTCCTTCCTGCTGTGATCCTGCTGGCACCCAGAAGCCTGGCAGCGAGGAGCTGACAGCTCGTCGCTCAAATGCGGAGCCTGGGCCTCTCCCTCAGTGAGAGGCTGGACCCAGGGCCAGGGTCAGGCAGCGGCGGCAGCGGGGCCCTGGCTCCCAGCCCTGCTCCGGGGCGGCAGCGGCTCGCTGTTGTCCTGGCCCGTCGCCCTGCCCCGTTCCGAGAAGGCGCCTCAGAGAGGGCACCTCTGCATGGAGGCCTCGGCCCACAGGCGCTTCCTGGGGGCGCGGGTGCTGAGTGGGGCTAGGCTGTGCTCCCCGCACCCCACGGCCTGCCTCCGCTTGGCCGTTCAGCCGGCCGGGGTGCTGAGCGTCTGTCCCCACGGGCACGGGGTGCGGCGGCCGCAGGAGGGTCCCTGTGCTCGGGGACCTCTCAGGTCGAGGCGGCAGCCGCTACACGAGGACACCCGGAGTGGAAGCCCTCACCAGCGGGGACAGTGAGATGACCCGCTTTAGAAAGCCCGGGCCGGCCTCCCTGGGCACGCGGGGGGCACGGCAGGCAGGTGGACCCGGTGCGGGGACCTCGGAGGAGGTGCTTGGGGTGCAGGAGTCGGGGGAGGGTGGAGCGGCCGGGGCTGAGCCCCCAGGTCTCAGCAAGGTCCCGCGGCCACTTCTCTCCTTGGCTACTGGCGGCTGTGGGAAGCAGGAGACCGCTGAGGCTGTCGCAGCCGCCAGGCTAGAGGCCCAGGGCCTCCCCAGTGAAGGCTCCCATCAGGCCTTGGGACCTGGGGCCCGAGAACGAGAGGAGCTCACGGCCCCGCTTTCTGCCCAGGTGGCGGCAGTGCTCCGTGCCCCTTGGTCCCACGTTTCCTCCTGCAGCTCTGGGTCCCTCCCCCTGCTGGGCAGGAACTGGCCCCGGGTGGCCTGGGTGGCATCTGGAGGACCTGGGAGTCTTAGGCTGCCTTCGGCCCCGACAGGTGACCAAGAGGAGCCCAGCTGACCTCCCGCTGACCCAGGCCGCCCTGAAGGTCCTCGCCCAGAAAGCCAGTGAGGGCCGCCCTGCTGCCGCCAGGACCCCATCCTCGTGTGCGGTGAGCTGGGCAGCGGGGGTGGGCAGGCCCAGCGCGGAGGGCACAGTGGTCCGAGACCACAGGGGGACCTGGGTCCCAGCACCAGCACCTAGCTGCCCGGGGGCCCTAGTGCCCGCACCCGCCTGCTCGGCTTCTGCCGCCCGTCTCAGCCACGGGGGTTCAATGAGCCCCATGTGCAGAGCAGGTCACACGGTGCCTGCCCTTGACTGAGCTGCTCAGCAGGCCCTGATCCTGCCCCCTGATTGTTCCTTCCGCTCTCTCTCCAAACTAGACCGACGGTCTGGGGACACTCCCCACGACACGTCCCCAGAGCGCCCCTGCACAGACCAGAGGGGCCAACGAGCTCAGAAAGCCTGGGGTTCCTGCAGCCCCTCCCTCAAAACGCCCCAAGGCCAAGGCCTCTGGGACATCAGAGGACAGCGAGGATGGCAGCAGCAGCAGCTCTTCGGGGAGCGAGGACGACGCTGCGGGGCCCCGGGTGGCCCCGGGGGCCCCCGGGCCGGGTAAGGGTCCTGGGGCAGCCTGAGGCTCAGGCCTCTGCTCTGCATCTCCACTCATCCGGTGGCCAGCCTGGGCCTCCACGAGATGCCAGACACCTTTGGGCTTCAGGCTCCTGTCACTGACCCCTCAGGTCCCAGGGCCACGCCTCCCCTGGGAATTCGAAGCTTTGGCATTCAGCTGCCTCACCTGAAATGCTGTGAGTCGCAGTTAACCTGGGAAGGAGCAGTGGGAGCAGATGAAGCTGCGCACAGGGCCCAGGCTGTCCCGGGACCCCCCCAAAGGGCTCTCCGTGCCCAGCTGGCAGGGGTACCCGGGACTCCAGCAGGCCACCTGTGCTCCTCCGGTAGGTGCAGCCCCAGCCAGGAGCGAGACCCTGGTGGAAGAAACCACAGCAGAGTCGAGTGACGACGACGTGGTGGCACCTTCCCAGGTAACCTCCTCTTCCTGGGGGCCCTGGCGGGGGTCCTGTCTGCGTGGAGCCAGGCTGGCCCTCCCCGAGGCCCCCTTTCAGCGTGAGGTTTGGGAAACAGACTCTCGGAGTCTGTAGCAAGGCTTACCTTGATTTTAGGAGATCCCCAGATAAAATTGTTGACAGGTGGGGTTTCCTTTCCGGTCATTGTCTGTACGTGGCGCGCTAGTGCTTTTCCATTTGCAGCAGTGATAGGATGGCAAACCTTCCTGTTTAAAACGTGTCTCGGTGAAGATCGGCCGATGTGCCGCCTGCCCAGGGGTCCCCGTCCTCCTAACGGGCCACCCTAGGCTGAGGGGGGCAGCCTGGCAGCTTTCACACGGGGCTTCTTCAGTCTCTCCTCTCAGGTTATGTGACCCCTGGACTGACTCCAGGCACCTCCCAGTCTTCAAAGACCACTCCCAAACCAGCCCCCAGCCCCTCAGTTTCGTCTCCTCCGGCCACCAAAGATGCGCTAGGCGGCAAGCGGGGGGCCGAGGCCCCAAAAGCAGCAGGCACCGCGTCCCCAAAGTCAGGTGAGCCGAGGGCGGGAGGGACAGGGCAGTGGACCCCTCCCCCCTCGCGTGCAGTACCCCCCAGCGTGGTCCTGTCTGCCAGCAGGGCCCCCAGGTGGGGCCTGGCGCCCCACATCAGGGTGGGTGCTCAGCAGTGGGAGGGGCCCACGCGCTGTGGGAAGTGGGCGCCCGCTGGGAGGCCGCGCCCTGGAGGAGGTGCACCTTGGCAGGTGGGTGCAGGTGGAGGGACGCAGGGTGGCTCAGACAGAAGGCGGGGTCCCGTGTGGGGAGGTCTCCAGTACGTGGCAGTGACCCCCAGTGATAGACGATGCTCTCTCACGCCTCAGACAAGCTCGTGGCTGCCCGGGGCCTCGGTACCTTAACCATTCAGGGCAGGGCTTGATGCATCCAGCTGGCGTCACATAAAAAATGACGCAGTGGGAAGCAGTCACGTGGCATTTGGAGGCAACCGAGTGCTCGGGTCTCCTGGCTTAGGGCAGGAGCCGCCGCTGCCTCTGCGGGCACGAAAGCACACGTGTCAGGAGGGGACGCTCCGGGTTGCAGGGGAGGAAGATGCCAAGCCCCGCCCTGCCCCTCAGCCTTTCCTCGCCGCCCCCTGTCCTTGCTAAGGAGCCAGGTGCACAGAGCTGGGCCTGCATCTGCCCCGGGACCCCGTCTGCCCGCTTCCCCTGCCACCAGGGCTCTGGCACCCGAGCTGCTACGGTGCCAACTGCTCCGCAGGGAGCAGTCCCCAGCACCTCCCGAATGTGCCCTGAGGCCCCCTGGGGGCCTGAGGCGGGTGGGGGCGTCTGCTGAGCCCCACGCCGGCATCCCGGGCACATGCGCTGCAGCTCGGCCGGTGCTGCTCACTTGCTCCTCAGAGCGGCAGCTACAGCAGGGAGACGTGGGGGCTGCAGAGGGTCTTCCTCCCGGGTAGTCGGCAGCTGTCGAAGGCCAGCAGAGGCATGAGGGCTCTAGACGTGGCTGTAGCAGGGGGCTGGAGGCAGGAGACCTGCTGGCCCGGCCGCCGTGTCTGCCACCAGCACCCGAGCCCCACCACGCAGGGCCGTGGGCCCGCTGTGTGCACCTGTGCGCCAGCTGCGCGGCCCCGTGTTGGGGACGGACGGACGGACTTAGAGCGCGGGCTCGGCGGTCGTTTGACAGACAGGGAAGCCACCCCTGGGCCGGCAGACCCGGAGCCTGGTCGGCCTCCCCATGCCGACTCCGAACAGAAGACACCGTGTCTCTTGTTCAGCCTTGACCTTGTTGGTAGATCCATGCCTTTGCGAACATCGTGGGGTTTCTGTGCATCCCCAGCCTGAACTCGGTGACCAGTGTGAGGAGGAGGCCCAGGGCCCCACGGTCAGCTCTGCGCCGAGCCCCGGCTTGCAGCCCCCGAGGTCCTCCCCAGTTCTCCCGGACCCGTGACCCCAGGTCCTCTCTCCGCAGGCAGAGGAGAGGCTGGCGCCACACCGCAGAGGCCCCGGGAGGGGCCCGAGAGCCCCCAGGCCTCCAGGCTGGCTCTGCAGCATGACATTGCCCGGCGGCTGCTGGGCGAACCCTGGCCCCTGAGCGAGGCGCACGTGCAGGCCTCCGTGGCCAAGGTGCTGACGGAGCTGCTGGAGCAGGAGAGGAGGAAGGCCGCCGATGCCGCCAGGGAAGGCCGCCGCAAGGGCCGCAAGCGGAAGCTGTCGGAGGACCAGACGGCCGCAAAGGCCCCCAAGAGCAAGAAGAAGAAGCAGCTGGCGGCTGGGGAAGGCGGGGAGCGTGCCGTCTCCCCGGACAAGGCCCCCAGGACTTGCCAGGGGAAGCCCAAGAGGGACAGGGCTGGCGGCGGCAGCAAGGAGAAGCAGGAGAAGGAGGCTCCCGGCTCCCAGGGGGCCAAGGAGAAACAGGAAGGGGAGCCGGGGATGGTGAAGGGTGAGGGAGGAGACCGGGGCGCCCCAAGGAGCAAGAAGGAGAAGAAGAAGCCTGACAAGAGTAAGTGTTCCCACCGCCCTGCTGGGAGCTGTCCCCACGCGGGCGGGCAGCCCTCGGCCAGCACGGGGCCGAGGCTGGCTTGTCCAGGGTCACGGGGCAGGATCAGCAGAGCCAGAGCCAGGTTCGGGACCACAGGGCCGCCACTGCCCAGGGGCTGAGGTGCCTGCAGCCCCGGGCATGTCCTTTCACGGAGCTGTGTGCAGCCTCACGGGTGCCGCAGCCACGCACCTGCGTCTCAGCTCGTGGACAGCAGCGCTCTGCACTCTGGCCCATGTGCAGGGCCGCCTCCGACCCTCACGCCAGCCTGGGCAATGGCGGGTGTTTCATTCCCAGTGTGCAGATAGAAAGCGTTCTGTTAAAATAGGTCCACACAGGAGTCCCATCGTGGCTCGGGAAACGAATCCGCCTAGTATTCGTGAGGACGTGGGTTTGATCCCTGGCCTCCCTTAGTGGGTCAAGGATCCCACGTTGCCGTGAGCTGTGGTGTAGGTCGCAGACGTGGCTCAGATCCCGCGTGGCTATGGCCTGGGAACCTCCATATGCCATAGGCGTCACCCTAAAAGGCCAAAAAAAAGCATTTTTTTAAAATAAATGTATAGCAGAGTTCTCACTGTAGCACAGCGGATTAAGGACCAGGCATTGCCACAGCTAAGGCCTAGGTCACAGCTGCAGTTTGCGACTGGGAGGTTCCTTGCCCAGGAACGTCCACCTGCCGCAAGTGCAGGTGGAAGAGCCAAAAAAAATGTGTTGAAGTTTTGCCAAGCGGGTTAATAGTCTGGATGGCCCAAGGAGAGGGTCCAAGGGCCAGGGCCGGTGTCGCAGAGGCCTGGCCTGAGTCGTGATGGTTCCCAAGGTTGGCGGGGGGCGGGCGGTGGCTCTAGGGCCCCTGAAACCCTGGCTTGTATGTGTCCCCAACGCTGACCCACAAGGCTCTTGTTGAGCAAGTTTATTTTCTTCCCTTAGAAAAAAAAGACAAGGAAAAAAAGGAAAAGAAGAAGAAAGCAAAAAAGGCACCAACCAAAGCCCCCGACTCGCCCTGTCAGAAGAAAAAGAAGAAAAAGGTACGATGAATTCCAGAGAAGCCTCGGGCCAGACAAGGGCCCCGGCCCCGGCCCCGGCCCCGGCCCGTGCAGCTGAGGGAGGTCTGTGCGTGGGAGCCGGGGCAGTGGCCTGTCCTGTGAAGCAGAAGGACGTCCTCGGGAGGCAGAGACAGAGGGGCGCACACACGCAGTCAGTCACACATGCACACGCAGTCACAAATGCCGACCGTCGCGCGCGCGGGGCCGGGAGGCTGTGGCAGGTCTGCAGGGAGAGGACACCATCCCTCCGCTGTGTCGGCCCCGGCGGGCAGGGGGGGCTGGCGGGCCGAGCGGGGCTGCGGCCCCTTCCACGCACGCAGCTGCCGTTCTCGCTGCGGCGGGAAGAGCCGAGCGTCTGCGCTGTCACGTCCCCTCCAGGGCGGGCGGCCTGGACAGGCCGTGCTTCGTAGGGAAGCCACTCACCCCTCTCTCCTTGCAGAAGAAGACGGCGGAGCAGACCGTCTGAGGACGCCAGGTGGCAGGTACGCCTCCAGCCCGGAGCCCTGCTGCCCATCCCTCTGGCGGGGGGGACCCTGCAGCCCGGGCTCCAGTCCCCAGGGTGACCGTGGGGTGGCCCCAGGGGAAGGGTGAGCGAGGAAGGGTCCGCTCCCGGAGGTCAGCGGGGAGCCGCAGCCTCCAGGGGGTCCTGCCGGACAGCAGCGCAGGGCAGGGCAGGCCGGCGCCCAGGTGGGGCCCCCGTACGTGCGGATGAGGCTCGGGCTCCGAGGCCGCTCGGCCTGTCTCCTGCCATCCCTCTAGGGTTTTGTAACTTGAGGGCCTTTCTCATGGGTTTTCTCCGAATCAGCCCGGCTGCTGCTTCCTGGGCGGTGGTGAAGGGGGTACGTGCTCGGCCGAGCCGAGCTGGCCCCACCTGTAAATGGGGTGATGCGGCCCAAACTGGGGACCGGCCCGGGACTGGATCTGGGCCCAGGTCCCCCCGACGCTGAGGTGCCCGGTGTGGCTCTTCTTCTGTTCTCCTTGATGGAGGGAGATGTCGAGAAAGCTCGCGTTGGGCTCTTGCCTTCTGCCGGGGTCTCGGCCGAGTGTGGCCGGCCCCGCGCCTCTCCCCGCGGCCCCCGCGCGGTGAATCGAGCCTTTAACTTCCCTCCGCAGGCGGCAGCGGCCGGCGCGGGCCCTGCAGAGCCGGCCCGGGGAGGAGGAGGAAGCGCCCCGGCTCCCGTCACTGCCCCGGCTTCTCTTCGGGCACAGGACGCTTCACGCAGACGTGTACAGTATAGAGCTATTTTTTTAAGTGACCTGCCCTCCTTCTGAGGCCCCCGGACTGTCTGCCTCCGCCCCGCGGACCCCACGCAGCTCGGCCCCTGGTCTCCCGCGAGCTGGTGCTTGTCCTTGTCTCTGCCCGTCCGTTTGCGGGCTTTTTGTAAGAACTCGGCAAATAAAGGACTTGTTGAAGTTTAGGTGCCACGTCCCCAGGGCCGCTGGGCCACCGCTGTCCCCGGGAGGGGCCACCGAGCAGGTGTGAGGTGAGCCGCCCGTGGCTCAGGGCTCGTTCGGGACTCTGCGCGCCCGGATCGTGAGGTGCCGTGTTCGGTGAGACCCAGTTGGCCAGAGGGGTACTCGGGGAAGGCCCGGTACTGAACTGGACGGGAGAAGCCTTCCTGGAGGAGGCGGCGTCTAGCCTAAGGAGGGCTCAGCAACGGCCCGAGTTGTTGCAGATGCTGGGAAACCTCGGGCCGCTACCCAGAAGCAAGACTAGGAAGGGGGTGGGGATGGCCTCCGAGTCTGCTTCGGGAGGGAGGTGGGTGGCGCCCGGTGGAGCGTGGCTGGCAGGCTCACCAGGGGCAGGAGGACCAGGTAGGGCTGACTGGCCCTCGCGTCTCGGTGACAGGGGTTCTGTGCCCATGCAGGCGAGAGGCGGAGGGACACGAACAGTGGGTCAGGGCGGCTCCACAGGACTTGGCGGCCCGTGGCCCTGGGCCCAGAGCAGCACGTGGCCCCGGGTCACGGAGCTCCCTCCGGGCCCTGAGAGGCCTACAGGGGACAGCGAGCGGCCGTGTGGCCACAGCGCCGAACCGTGGACACCTGGGAGAGCCTGGCGGCGTCTGACTGTGCCTTAGCTTGGGGTCCCCGGGAGCAGCCTTCCCCGGGGGCGCTGGTCTAGAACAGGCCGCAGAGCCGCGTCGCCTTGGGCTCTAAGCTCAGACATGGCTGTCACTGAACTGGTGACCACCTGGCAACAAGCCGCTGCCCTTTAAAGTGGGACACAGGCCACAGCCCCCACTTCCTGGCCGTCCCGACGTCGGACCGTGCAGCTGCCAGCCTGTCCCGGCACTCACGATGTCGTTAAAAGTGACCCCGGGGACGTGAGGGAATGGAGGCTGGACCCAGAGCAACGCGAGCTGGAAGAGCTGGGAGCGAGTCCGTCCGTCAGGGTAAAGGGAGTTGCTGTGCCTGAGCCGTGGAAGCCGTGTGTCCGTGGCCACAGACGCAGCCGCACGGCCCGGCCGGCCCTGCAGGCACCTGCGCTGGGGCTTCGGGCTGCCCCCCCGCCCCAGGGAGACCAGAGGCCTCCAAGCAGCCCCCAGCGAACAAGCCAGACGCCCAGAGCCACCAGACGGAGCCTCAGGTGTCCTACTCACTACCTTTTATTCTCACAGAAGCCGTGGCTGGGGGCTGAGCCGAGCCTGGCTGCGCACAGGGATGTGGAGCGGGCAGGGGGTGAGCAGGGGCCGTGGGTGGCTGATGCTGGGGACACTTAAAGGCTTGGCCCGTCTCCCCAGGTTAACGGGCAGCGAAGCTGAGGCCGCCAGGGGAGGAGACAGCAGAGCTGTCCTTGTGGGGGTTTGGGATTGAGCGGGCCCATCTCCAGGCACCTGCCCGCCTCGTCCATGGGCAGCCGCCACGTTGGAGCTCAAGGTGTCACGAGTGGCAGCAGCCCCGCTCACGGGCTGTCCCCGGGGCCCTGTGTCCCTGCTAGCGGATGGAGCTGTGGGCAGCAGGGCCTCCCTGTGTCGTTCATCCTTGGCCTTCTGAAGAGACGTGAGGTGTCCAGGGAGGACGGCGAGCCAGGTGCCAGAGGCCCATGGGACGAGGTGCAGGTGGGGGCGGCAGGGAGGGCGGGGGGCAGGCAAGCTGTGGCCACGCAGGGCTGGGGGCTGGCGTCTGCTGGTCTTACAGGATGACTGTGGAGAGAGGGGCAGTGATTTAGGGTTGGGGTCCCCTACTGTCCCTGCTCCCCCCGTCCCAGCGCCCTGTGGCCTCACCCTCCTGCGTGAGGACAAGGCCTGCCTGTCGGAGCCCCTGAGACCCCTGGCCCCCAGCCTCCTCCGCCAGACGGGTGCTGGGGGACGTCGGCCCCTCTGGGGTTGGGCTGCTGGGAGGCAGGGCCCTTACCTTGGCCGAGATCCTGCTTGGTCACGCCCAGCCCGGACGACAGGTCCTCCGTCTCCAGTGGGTCTGCAAAGGAGCAGAGGGTCCCCTGTCAGCGCAGGCCAGCCTGGGGCACCGCTGGCAGGGGCCTGGGTGGGCTCGTTCTAGCCCACCTCGCCGCAGGCCCGGCGCCTGGCCAAGCAGGGATGCTTGCCGGATGGCAGGCAGGGGCCGTGCAGTGTGGCCGGGAAGTGAGTGAGCAAGGACGTGGGTCTGGAGGCCTGGCTGCGTGGCCGGGCGGCGCTATGACGGGTACAGATCGGATCAGACAGGAGCGCGGATGTGAGGGGCAGATGGGTGGGCGTATGGCCGGGGGCTGCCCCCAGGAGTGGCCGCCTCGCCGTCCTGGCCCTCCTGGGCCCTCCTGGCCCTCCTGGGCCCTCCTGGGCCCTCCTGCTCCTGGCGCCGCGGCCACCGCTTACCGCTGCAGCTGTGGCGCCCGCGGCTCCTGGTGTGCGGGACCTCGGTGCCGTTGGGGAAGACGCACCAGCAGAAGCCAATGCTCCCGTAGCACTGGAGCGGCACGTAGTTGCCGTCCTCGTCGCACTTGGGCCTGAACACGCCCGGGTGGACGGCGGGGACACGGCTGACCTCTTCCTGGCACTTGGTCAGTGCTGGAGCGACAGGCACGGCGACCGCAGTGAGCGAGCGGCTCTGGGCCGGGGTCTCAGAACCAGAGCCCACGCACCACTGCCGGGGCCTCCGCCCTCTGCTCAGGTGGCCGTGTCCTACTACCCCCGGCGCAGACGGGGAAACAGGCCTGGGCCCAGGTCCCGGACCCAAGAGGAAGCCAACGGCCGTGCGGCTCGTTCGAGAACGGGATTCCTTCTGACGCCCGGGGCCCGCTGGAGTCTAGCGTCGCCCGAAATTCCGATTTCGAGACAAAAGCTGTGGGCATCATGGCGAGTCTGGGCTTCCCTCACCAGGGTATCCTGGGAGAGGCGGGTGCCATGTGAGGGCTCCTGGGAGGGAGGCAAACGCTGGCTGGCAGCGGGGGAGACAGCGCCCAGGGTGCCCTCTCGGAATCTGATGTGGGGATCAGAGGCCCAGGGAGGGTGGGCCGTGGGCCCCCCACCTCTCAAACCGCAGCCCAGAGGGAAGAGACGGGTCCACGTGCACAGCCCATCAGCTCCGGGATAAAAACCCAACTTGCAAAGGCGTCGGGGCTGGAGAGGCTGGTACACGCTGCCCGTGAGCCGGGAAACTCCAGGCCCTCTGCGCTGGAGCCCGCTGGCTGTGTGAGGTCCCCCCGCCGAGGGGCCGGGTCATGAGCCCAGCCCCCTCATGGGACCCTGCGGGAGGCAGTGCTGGCCGGGGACGGTCCCTGCCGTGACCCCTGGGAGGTCCTGGGTCCTCTGCAGGAGCATCCCCCGCGGGGCGGGGGGCAGTCGGCCCAGGAGACCAGGCAGGGGAGCCAGAGTGAGAGCCGAGAGCGCTGTGCGTGGACCGGGCGCCCAGAAATGCCGCATTCCCCCCCCACCCACCCCCCCGGCGCCGATTCTCTCTACCTTTTGGCGGAACCTCAAAGGGTGTCTCCTCCAGCGAGTTCTTGCTCATTTCAAACAAGAGCCACTGACGCAGCCAGTTCTCAAAGAGCTGACGGGGATAAAGGCAGAGGGTCAGGCCCAGCAGCCCCTCCCTGCCCGCCCTCGCCCCTGGGGATGGACACGGAGCACCAGCGGGCCCTGCCGCCCACTCAGGCCCACGGGCTTGGCCGCACGGCTCCTCGCCTCCAGGCACCCTGCTGCTCCGGCCCTGGGAGATGCTGGCAAGGCCGCCTCCAGCTCCCTGCAGGTGGCTTCCCCGCTCAGCCCAGCTCTCCGGGGCTGCTCTGGGCATCGGGAGGGAGGGCCCCCGGCGCAGGGCCGCTGCTGACCTTCCAGTTCACACCGTCCATGGTGTTCTTGAGGTGCTTCAGGTTTTCTGGGAGGCTCCCCTTCAGCTTCGGGTACACCCCCAGGGGATCAGACTTCTGCAGGGTCGCAAGGCGGGAAGGAGGGTTAAAGGGCTGCCAGGCAGGCAGGGTTCACGCGCCGCCCGGGCCCCGAGGCCCCCCGCCTGCTGAGGGGTGGGCCCAGGGCCTCGGGTGCCGGAGCTGCTGGGAGGAGGGTGGAGGGGTCCAGCCGCTCAGCTACGGGACCGCAGGGCTGGGACTCTGCGGACCCGGTGCTGTCAACGACCCCGGCTCTCCTGCTGGCAGGCTCCTCTGCATCTGCTTCCTCCAGGAGCTCCTCCCCCACCTCATCCAGTCCCTCCGGGAGGCTGGGCCCTCTGCACAGCCCCCTCACCCGGTCGCCTACCCCCTCTCGGGCTGGCCTGGGGTCCCCCTGGGACGGGGAGCTGGGGTCCGACTGCCCCACTGGGGGGGGGGGCCTGGAGCCTCGCACGACACCTGGCACTGGGCAGACGTGCACTAAACCCTCGGGAGGGAAAAGCGGGCATCCTGAGCGAGTCGCTTCCAGGCTGCAGGCCGTAGTTTCTTGGCTCAGACACAGGGACGCGGGCAGTGGGGGCTGGACTCCGCAGAACGCTGAGGGCCACACTCGCCTCTCCTCCCAAAGCCAGCGAGCTCCTTCCGCGTGTCTGCGCCAGCCAGGCGGATACCGGTCCTGGCGTGCAGCCTGGGGGCCCGTGGGGGTGGGCTGGGAGGCCAGGCCTGCCTGGCCCCGCTCACTCACCAGGAGCAGGTGCATCACGTGGTCCTGGGTCATGTTGCCGTACTTGGTGGCATTGCGCATAGGCTGCAGAGGAGGAGGGATTGGGGGCAGGTGGTTACCAACACGGCCCTGCAGGCCGGGCCCGGGGCAGAGCCAGCAGCGGGCTTCCCAGATGTTCCCCGGGCCCGCCCTGCTGCCTCCAAGGGGGAGAGCTCTGGCGCGGCACGACTCGCCCGCCTTGGTGTTTCTGTCACATCTGCACCCGCTTTCCCGCCCAAGGCTTCGTGGACAGGAGGCAGTCTTGAGAACAGACGTTGCCCACGTTTGACAGACACCAGGGCCGAGAAGGGACGGAGGCGCTCTGGGAAGCTGTGCTACTCTGAGCCCCCGTCCCAGGGGCCCAGGAGGCTCTCGCCTTCCCGACTCCCGGAGCGCCCCTTCCTCCCCCGCGGTCAGGAGCCCCTCCCCAGCTGTGCTCTGCCGGGGCCGCGGTGCCCCCGCCCCCCGCCCCGCCTGTCCGGCCGTACCTCCGGGCCTTCCATGGGCAGGGCCTGCATCAGCATGGGGGCGGACACCCGCATCTTGCTCAAAGGCTTGGAGGCTGTGGGAGCGGGAGGGGCAGCGTGAGTGTGGCCTGTGCCCAGGGAAGAGGGACCAAGCCGCCCCCCCCGCACAGGGCAGGGGCCAGGGTTCCAGAGCAGAGGAGGAGGAGTGGGGGTGGGGCACGCACGCTTGGGAAGCTTCATCCGCAGGTTCTCCAGCTGCAAGTTCTGGGAGGTGACCGTCAGCTTGTCCAGCCGGCCCTGCTGCTGGTACAGGAAGTAGGCGGTGGTGGCCTGGCCAGCCAGGAGCAGAGCCACGAGGACAGAAAAGCCTGTGTACAGGGCTCCACGGCTGCACTTGCTGTTGGGGGCGAGGGGGGGAGAGATGAGAGGAGAAACCGCAGAAGTGGCTGCCCTGGGGGTGAGCTGAGAGGGGGTGAGCCCCCCACGCCCAGCCCCCCGCCCTTGGCTACCCTAACAACACAGTGAGTGCCTGTGAACCTGCAGCTGGAAGACACTCCCGGAGCCTCCCTCCAGCCGCCCTGGTGGATTCCCAGGGCCTCGGCTTAGTGGAGAAGAGCCAGGGACGGTACAGGGCCTCAGTCCCACCCGTGCAATGAGGGGTTGAGGAGAGGGTCCCCTGAGGATCAGGCCGCCTCTGGGGAAGCAGATTTTCAGCCCCAACCCCCCCCAACCCTGCAGTGACATCAGAGACTGAAGGAAGGGGGACCCAGACAGCAGAGCGGGCAGCCCACCTGAAAAAGAGAAGCGAGGCTTTGCCATGTTAGGAATGGGTTGGGGGCACTGGACAATGTCTGACTGGAGCAGCGCCCCCCCCCCCTCAGCCCCACCCCCGGGAACACATGCTCCCCCAGACGCCGCCTGTGCCTCTGAGCACGTCTGCGCCCCTCTGGCCCTTGCGCCGGCCCCCATCAGCTCCCCCGGTCTCACGGAGGTCGGTCTCTGAGCTGAGATTGGACTGTGAGCACTGGGAGGGGGGCTTCCGCAGGCGTGTATGTCTGAGCCTGGGAGAGTTTTGGGGGCTGTCTGGCTGGCTGCAAGGGGTGGGTGGATCTCAAAAGCCCATGGAGCTCTTGGCCTGGGATTGCGGTTTTGAAGGCACATGTGCACAGGGGATGGTAGGGTCCTGCCCCAGGACCCTGAGTTCCTGTCCTGCTTTCCTCCCGCCCACCCCAAGGAGAGAATACTTGGACCCGACTGGAAACTGCAGTGAGACCGCACCCTGTGTGGGAAACACCTGAAGACCCTTCTGCCTAGTTACTAATGACATCACAGACATGACTCATTCTCATTGGCCCTCTGCCGGTCCTCTGATTTCTGGACCTCGGCGCAGCCCAAGGGATGGTTAGTTTGAAAGGAGAGCATCAAAACGCTGCGTGGAGAAAAGGAAGAACCCACACAGCCGAGGAAGACACGTCCTACTTCTCAACCTTCTCAAAGAACAGGGGTGGCCCGGCTTCTAAAGTGGTGATGAGTCCATCCAAGCTTGAGTCTTGCCTGGGCTCCAGCTCGTGGTCCCCCTCCAGCAGCTCAGGTTCAGTCGAGCCCCAGCTCTGTCCCCACCATCCCTTCTCTGCACCTCAGTCTCTCCCAAGGCCTGGAGGACATCCTGCAGCCTGGATTAAAATCCTGGCTCTGCCACTCCGATAGCGCGGGGACCAGGGGCAAGTCACCGAACAACCCTTAATCGAGAAGGTTGTTCCATGAGACGCAGTCAGGGAGTGTGGCGCTCTTGGGTCCACAGCCCCCGTGCCCTAAGCACCCGTCCACACCGAGCGCTCATCTCAAGGGGTTAAATAGCTAACTTGAGCATCTGGTTTCCTTCCTCTTTATGCGTCTTGATCGCCTGTCCCCTGTTTCTGGATGAGCGCCCACTCTTGTCACTCCACTCTTCACTTCCTCCTTGAGTAAGAATAACAGTGGCCAAAGTCAGGAGCCAACCAGAGCCGGCGGGAATCATGACACAAGTGTTGCCAGGCAGAAGTGTTCACGCAAG
The DNA here is from genome assembly GCF_016906955.1 of Phacochoerus africanus. Classification (NCBI taxonomy): domain Eukaryota; kingdom Metazoa; phylum Chordata; class Mammalia; order Artiodactyla; family Suidae; genus Phacochoerus; species Phacochoerus africanus. Next base: position 151,334,076 of record NC_062547.1, read on the forward strand.
GGGTCTGAAACAGGCCAGGTCAGTTTTTTGAAGCAGTGATTGAACTGAAAGGAAACTAGACTAGGATTTGATAAGTGGGCACCCTTTCTGTTCACTGAGCCCACACTGTGTCTGCAACTCATGGGGTGACCCGAGCTCAGAGGGGAGCCCCCTGCCCTCCCTAGAACATGCCTCTCGAAGATGGCAGAATGAATTCAAACTCCTGAATCAGATTCGTCTTGGGTTCAAATTCTGGCTCCCATATTCACTAGCCGGGATAACTTAGGTAAGTCACTTATTAGTAAGGGTCTCAATTTTCCCTTATATAAAAATGAGAATAATAAAAGTACCCAACTCACAGGGTTATGATAAGAATTAAGACTGAGTTGAGCATTTCGTGATATGTGCACCACACAACTAGTGACAGGAAGCACTCACAGCGACGGAGGACTAGAGACAGGTGCACAGAGAGGGACCTGTTGCGCTGGCTCCCGAGACCCGGAGAGAACGGGCAACTCTACTCCAGCACAGATCTGTACGAGTCGCCCCCGACGGCAGCAGAACCTGGACTGGAATCCAGCCCTCGTGGCCACGCGATGCCCCAGGATTTTCACAGAACACACCAGCTACCTGCCCACATGCGGTTCCTCACGACATCCCCGAGCGTCTCTCCCAGACCCCTGACTGCTTGGCAACAGCTGGCATCACACTTCCAGGTGCCTGTGATTCGCACATTATTTGGGGAGCAGGGGCCCTGGGGAAGCGGCATCCTCACCACCCCCTTTCTTTTCAGGGAGACATGGAAAGGGTCCTCGGTGGCCGTGCTGCCCCTGCTGCAAGGGAGGGGTGTGGGCTGGGCCTGACCCACAGCCCCTTGGAGAAATCTAGCCAGACCCCCCTCGGCCTTTCCCGACCCCCCAACATCTCCCCTGCCCGCCCGTGATCCGTCTGTGAAGGCAGAAGTCTCCGTTACTCTCTGGACACCTGCAGCTACAACTCCCTTGACACAAACACGCCTGCCCTTCGCGGTAACTCGGAGGGGCCTCCTGGACAATGGCTGTTGCTACCATTCTCTTTCCTTGCTTCTCCATCCTGGAGTCACAGTATTTTCAAAATCTGGTCCAAAATTTCTAGTCTAGGGTTCATGGCCCAGCTTCAGGGGGACTGTGTGAATCTCCAGTGCTCTCCTTTCAGGAGGGAAACACATGATGCAAAGAAAGTTAAAAGCCCTGCCCTAGAGGGGCCCTTATTTTATAAGAGGGAGAACCGAAGCCCAGGGTGGGCCAGGGACCTGCTCAGAATCAGCCAGCTGCTGCTGGAGCGAGAGCCCAAACCTGCGCCACCTCTAACTCCCAGCCTAGTGCTCCATCCGAAGCCCCTGCACACGACCTCCGGCCCAGGGCCAGGTGGCCCTCCTGCCGCCCACACATACCTCTCGGGGGCCCCGTGGCGCTGGCCCAGCATGGGCAGCTGCTCATGGTTGGAGATGAGGTCGCGCTGGTCCTCCATGGTTCTGGCCTGGGGTCTTTCCTAGTCGTCCTGCTGCTGCTGCTGCTGCTGCTGCTGCTGCTGCAGATGCTGCTGTGGCGGCGGCGGCGGCACGTCTGGGACCCCAAGCCCCGGGCTCGCCTCCTGAAGATGGGGCGGAGGAGCAATCTGATTCGTCCACAGGAGGCCACTCCGCCCACCTGGGAGAAGTGGAAGTGAAAGCCACAAAGCTGGAAATACCCCCACGCAGTCAAAGCTGCCTTTAGGGGAGCAGGGGGAGTAGGGGGAACTCCCCAGGCAGGTAGAAAGGCCGGCCAGCTCCCATTGGCTGCCCAGGGCCTTCATCACTTGTTTCCGGGTAGACCTTTGCATTCACAAGGCTCTGTGGAGGTCTCGAGAAACAGGCAAACATTCACTCCCTGGACAGGAAATGGCTCTGCAAAAATGCCAAAACTGTCTCCCCTCATTCACAGATCAGGGGCACGGAAAGGGGCTGCTCCCCCTTCGGGAACTTGGACAAGTTCCGCCCCTTCTCTCTGGCTCGGGTTTGTCGTCTCAAAGGCCGGGGAGGAAAGCTGGAGTCGACGCCCCCTCTTCTCTCTTCTAACTTGAGCATCGCATGAACCCGAGTCCCTGGTTCGAAGGCTCTACGACCAACACTTGCCCCCATCTGGCGAGCCGCCCTTCGGGCCAGGCACCAAGCTAATCGCTTGTCATGCTTTTTGTTCCATGGAACCTTCCCGGTGCCCCTTCGAGAGCTGTTTTATCTTCCCTCCACCTACAGACGGGGACGCCAAGACGACGAGAGGCTCTGGGCCTGCCCAGGATCACGCATCTGGGCATCAGCCTGGGTGTTGACCCCTGTACCCTCTGCCTCCTGATGCTCACACTGAGAGGGGCACCACTTTACACGGGGAAGGAAGGAGAAGGCCCTGGCAAAGGGAAGCCAGGGCAGGGTCCCGGGGGTTGGCAGGGCTTTACTTCTCACCAGCTGTGGCTTGTAGACCACACTTGCTTTATTAATCTTTTGTATGTTTAGGTCTTTTTGTATGTTCAAAATTTTTCATTAATAAAGTTGCTTTAAATTTAAAGGCTCTGTAGTTCTAAGATGCAACGGGTTTTAGATTTCAGGAGTCAGGGAGGCGGTATGTGTGTTTTGGGGGAAGGAGAAGCGCAGACGTGGTCTTTGACGAAGCCGGACGCAGTTTTGAATCTTGAGTTGCAAACACTTCTGGCTGTGTGACCTGAGCCAGTCCCTCGACTTTTTTTTCTGGCCACGCCCAGGGCATGTAGAACTTCCCAGGCCAGGGATCAAATCTGCACCACAGCAGCGACCCAAGCCACTGTGGTGACAATGCTGGATCCCTAACCCACTGAACCACGAGAGACATTTTTGAACACCTGCCTTGACATTTTTTTGTCTTTTGTCTTTTTAGGGCTTCACCTGCAAGCATACGGAAGTTCCCAGGCTAGGGGTCAAATTGGAGCTGTAGCTGCTGGCCTACACCACAGCCACAGCAACCCAGGATCCGAGCCATGTCTAAGACCTACACCACAGCTCATGGCAATGCCAGATCCTTAACCCCCTGAGCAAGGCCGGGGATCGAACCTGAAACCTCACGGTTCCCAGTCAGATTTGTTTCCGCTGCGCCACGATGGGAACTCCAAAAAATGACTTTTTAAAAAGTTTCTTGGAGTTCTTTTGTGGTGCAGTGGGTTAAGGATCTAGTAATGTCACTGCAGCAGCTGGGGTCGCTGGCATGGGTTCAATCCCTAGCCCAGGAAGTTCCACATGCCATGGGCAGGCAGGGCCAAAAACATGAATTTTAGAATTAAAAAATAAAAAGTTTTCTTAAAGTACAGCAGCAAAGAACAATAAATAAATTGTGCTTCAAAGAGCACTATCAAGAGAGTGAAGTCAGCCCACAAAACCAGAGAAAATACTGACAAATATATATATATATATATCTGCCAAGGGTACCCACAATATATAAAGAGCTACAAAAAATCAACACTATAAAGACAATCCAATCTCAAATGGAAAAAGAATCTGGAGAGACCTTTTTCCGAAGAAGATACAGAGGTGGTCACCAAGGACATGCGAAGACGCCCGGCATCACAGGCATCCAGGAAACGCAAACTGAGGCCACGAGGAGGAGCCCTGCACAGCCACTCTGCCGGCTCCAGCTACAAAGACAGAATGACAAGTGTCGACAAGGATGGAACTGGAACTCTTACTGCTGCCAGGAATGTCCAATGAAGCACCCACTTTGGAAAAGAACTTGACCATTTCTTGGAACAAGAGCTAGAACACATATATTCCTTGCTTCCTCTTTCACTTGGCTTCTGTCACTAAAATGACGGAGTTGTCTTTTTTTTTAAAAGAGTAAAAAGAGGAGTTCCCGTGGTGGCGCAGTGGTTAACGACTCCGACTAGGAACCATGAGGTTTCGGGTTCGGTCCCTGCCCTTGCTCAGTGGGTTAAGGAGCCGGCGTTGCCGTGAGCTGTGGCGTAGGTCGCAGACGCGGCTCAGATCCCGAGTTGCTGTGGCTGTGGTGTAGGCCGGAGGCTACAGCTCCGATTCGACCCCTGGCCTGGGAACCTCCATATGTCGCGGGAGCGGCCCAAGAAAAATGGCAAAAAGACAAAAAAAAAAAAGAGTAAAAAGAGATGAAGGTCAAAGAGAACAGGAGAAAATGGCAGCAGAATTCTGGAAGCCGGAAAGCAGGTGGATTGGAAGCCGGAAAGCAGGTGGATTGGAAGCCGGAAAGCAGGTGGATTGGAAGCCGGAAAGCAGGTGGATTGGAAGCCGGAAAGCAGGTGGATTGGAAGCCGGAAAGCAGGTGGATTGGAAGCTGGAAAGCAGGTGGATTGGAAGCCGGAAAGCAGGTAGATTAGAAGCAGTCCTTAGCAGAGCCCAGAAAATGCAGCCCTAATCCTAACCCCACAGGGGACTTGAGCCAGTCTACGTCCGACACGCTAGAATGGACTCCGAAATTGAGATTCGGAGGCCATGAGGCGCCAGGGCAGGAGTACAGGTGGAGCTGAGGCAGTCACTAGGCCATCCAGGTCCTCCCCCTGCCAGCTGACCCTCCCTCCCTCCCTGAGAGGACGCTGGACTTCACCCCCAGACCCAGCACTGAGGCTGAGAGCCCAGCCTGCCCCTCCGCCGGGCCCTGGGGGCCCGAAGCCAGACCCTAGGGCGCCAAGCAATAAACAACTCTGGGACCTTTCCCCGGAGAGCCTGACCACCCACAGGGAACGGCCTAAAGACTCCGGCCCTAGGGAGCAACAGTGAGATAGAGCAATCAGACACCCCTTAAGGAAGCCCTCGGCATCAGTCACAGCTTCGACTGATGTTTTATTCTTTTTTAATAATTTTTTTTGTCTTTTTGCCTTTTCTAGGGCCGCTCCCGCGGCATATGGAGGTTCCCAGACTAGGGGTCGAATCAGAGCTGTAGCTGCCCGCCTAACCACAGCCACAGCAACGCGGGATCCGAGCTGTGTCTGCGACCCACACCACAGCTCACGGCAACGCCGGCTCCTTAACCCACTGAGCAAGGCCGGGGATCCAACTGCAACCTCATGCTTCCTAGCTGGATTCATTAACCACGACAGAACTCCAGCTTCTACTGATGTTTTAAATAATCAAGGCTCAGAGGACATCCGAAGAAAACCTCTAACATAAAAGATGGAAAACAAAACAGGAGAAAAGCTATCCTACTCCAGAAGACAAAGAGGAGGCCACATCAAGAGGTAGGAGGGGGCGATTTCGTGATATAAACAACCCCATGCCCCCCGGGCGGGAAGCTCCACAGACTGGAAACTGACTGTTCACAGAGACGCACCTACAGGAGTGAGCGTTCCGAGCCTCACATCAAACCCTCACGTGCGGGGATCTGGCCCTGGGAGAAAGAGCCCCTGGAGCAGCTGGCATTGAAGGCCAGTGGGGCTTGTGTGCAGGAACTCCTTGGGACTGGGGGAAACGGAGACCCCATTCCTAAAAGGCGCACACGGACTTTCACGTGCACTGGGTCCCAGGGCAAAGCAAAGGCTCCGTAGGAGTCTGGGTCAAACCTGACCACAGTTCTTGGAGGACATCCTGGGAAAACAGGGGTGAACACGACTTGTTGTGAGGGAAGGACATTGAAAACAAAGCTCTCAGGAATATTCAGCAGCCATGCCTTTCTCTGGAGGGGGCCATTTGGGGAAAATCTGGCCCCACCCATCTGTCAGGCTGAGAAGCCCCAGGGCAAACAACAACCCAGGTGGGATCACGGCCCCGCCCCTCAGGAAACCAGCTACCTAAAGACCCCCGCCCCCAGGCACATACCTCTAATCCCATCTAGAGACAAAGCACCACCCATCAGAGGGATAGGAATCAGCTCCACCTACCAGGGGGCAGGCACCAGCCCCTCCCATCAGGAAGCCTACAGCAAGCCCCCTACCAACTTCAGCCACAAGGGGGGCAGACACCAGAAGTAAGAGAGGCTACAGCTCTATTATCTGTAAAAAGGTCACCACACCAAAAACCTATAAAAATGAAGAGACAGAGAACTATAACTCAGATGAGGGAAAAAGGAAAAACCCCAGAAAAACAGCTAAGCCATGAGGAGATTCTCAGCCTCCAGGAAAAAGAGTTTAGACTGTTGATGCTGAAGAAGATACAAGACATTGGAGATAAACTGGAGGCAAAGAGGGATAACTTACAGGAAACACTGACCAAAGAGATATAAGATAGAAAACTTAAACAAGAAGAGATGCAAAATACAATAACGGAAATAAAAAACGCACTAGAAGCAGCTAACAGCAGAATACAGGAGGCAGAAGAACGAATAAGTGAGGTGGAGGACAGATTAGAAGAAATTACGGATGCAGAACAGAAAAGAGAAAAAAGATTGGAAAAAAAAAATGAAGAGAGTCTCAGGGAACTCTGGGACAATGTTAAATGCACCAACATCCATATTATAGGGGTGCCAGAAGGAGAAGAGAGAGAGAAGGGGACACAAAAAATATTCCAAGAGATAATAGCCGAAAACTTCCCTAACATGGGAAAGGAACCACTCACTCAAATCCAGGAGGCACAACGAGTACCATATAAAATAAACCCAAGGAGGAAACCCAAGGAGACCCAAAATGAAAGACAAAGAGCAAATCTTGAAAGCAGCTAGGGAAAAGAAACAAGTAACACACAAGGGAATCCCAATAAGGTTATCGGCAGATTTTTCAGCAGAAACTCTGCAGGCCAGAAGGGAGTGGCATGATATACTTCACGTGATGAAAGGAAAAAACCTCCAACCAAGAATACTCTACCCAGCAAGGCTCTCATTCAGATTTGAAGGAGAAATCAAAAGCTTCACAGATAAGCAAAAGTTGAGAGAATTCAGCAACACTAAACCAGCCTCACAACAAATACTAAAGGAACTTCTCTAGGCAGAAAAGAAAAGACAGCAACAGGAAACAAACATTCCACAAATGACAAGGCTCACCAGTAAAGGTCTATATACAGTAAAGATACGAAATCATCCCTGCACAATTATACCACCAAAACCAGAAATCATGAGAAGAGGTGGGTACAAATGCGGGACACCGGAGATGAACTTACAGTTAAGAGAACAACAACTTAAAGCAATCTCATATATACATATATATATGTAGACTCTTATATCAAAACTTCAGAATAACTGCAAACCAAAGATATATAATTGATACACAAACAAATAGGAAACATCAACTCAAACACGACACTAAAGATAATCATCGAACCACAAGAGGAGAGAACAAGAGAAGAAGGGAAGAAAACAGAGCAACAAAAACAAATCCAAAGCAATTAATAAAATGGCAATAAGAACATACATATCCATAATTACCTTAAATGGTAATGGACTAAACACCCCAACCAAAAGACACAGACTGGCTGAATGGACACGAAAACAAGACCCACATATATGCTGCCTTCAGGAGACTCACCTCACTTCTAGGGACACGTACACATTGAAAGTGAGAGGATGGAAGGAAATAGTTCCTGCAAATGGGGATCAAAGGAAAGCTGGAGTAGCAGTCCTCACATCAGACAAAACAGACGTTAAAATGAAGAATAGTTTAAGGGACAAAGGAGGCCAGTATGTAAACAAAACAATAAGCAACCCCCCAAAAAGGAACTGTGGAGGAAACCAACAGTCATGAACAGCCTCAGGGAGAAGAGGATGATACTGTACCCGTGAACCAAGGACACAGTGCCATAAAGACAGAAGTGCCGTTAGGGGAACAGCAACAACAATCTCTCAAAGATGAAAGGAGTTCCTTGGTGGCGCAGCAGGTCAAGGATGTGGCGTTATCACTGCAGTGGCTGGGGTTCAAACCCCTGCCTGCGAACTTCCACATGCCACGGGTGTGGCCAAAAAGCAAATCTCTTAAAGGTTAAAAAATACATACAAAGATAGGAGTTCCCGCTGTGGCTCAGTGGGTTAATGACCTGCAGTTGTCTCTGCGGCAGTGGGGTTTGATCCCTGATCTGGTGCAGTGGACGAAGGATCTGGCTTTACCACAGCTGTGGCTCAGGTGGCAGCTGTGGCTCGGATTTGACCCCTGGCCCAAGAAGGTCCAGGGTGCAGCCAAAAAGAAAAAAAGAAAAAGAAAGCTACGGTGGCAGATACTAAAAAATCAGAGATAAAAGATGAAGTTTTTTTTTTTTTCATTTCCCAGAAAGTAGACCACAAAAAATAAAAGAAAGAAATAGAAAAGATATGAGAATCCAAGACAAGGCCGCCCCACAGCCAGAGTTCCAGAAATAGGGAACAGAGAAAACAGAGAGGAAGAAATCAGCGAAAAAAGTCAGCACAATTTCCAGAACTCAAAGACGTAAGTTTCCAAACTGAAAAGGCCCAGTGAATACCAGGGAAAAGGCAGGAAAATAATTTCACACCACAGCACATCAAGTGAAGCTCTAGAAAAATAACGACAGAGAGAAGATTCTACAGGAGGAATGAACAAGACAGACACAAAGGACCATGAATCGGAACGACTTTGGACTGTTTCCTTTTTTGTTTGTTTTTTGCCTTTTCGAGGGCTGCTCCCGCAGCACATGGAGGTTCCCAGGCTAGGGGTCTAATCGGAGCTGCAGCTGCCGGCCTGCACCACAGCCACAGCCACACGGGATCCTTAACCCACCAAGCAAGGCCAGGGATCGAACCCGAGTCCTCATGGGTACCAGCAAGATTTGCTGCTGCTGCACCACAATGGGAACTCCCCCTTTGGACTTCTTAAGAGCAACGCCTTCAAAATTCCACGGAAAGTTTCTAGCCGAGACCATTTACTGAGCTCCTCACTCGACAGGCATTAGGGTGTCAGGAGGATGTTTTCCGACAGTCCGTGCGCCCAAAACTTTTCCCTCCTGAGAAAGCGCTAAGAGGGTGTGATCCGCCAAACGCAGCTGTTCACTAGGACTAAGGGAAGAACTGGGGCACAGGAGACAAACCCAACTCACGAAAGGGGCTGGGGACCCCAGCTGAGGCCACAGCGGGGTCCCGGAGAAAAGCCACGGACCGCGCGGAGGAGACCCGAGGGCTCTGAAGGACAGCGGCCCGAAAGGACAAAGCTGACAGGTCGCCGATGTGTCTAATACACCCAGAGGCGTCTGAGACCTTTCCTGCAGCGGACGAGGGTGAACTGTGATCATTTCACAGGACGTGAAGCAAATGAAAAACCAAGACAACTGTTAACTCTTGGAAAACAAAAGTTATACGTGCAACCAACAGTCAGCACGTGCGATCACGCAGCTCAGCTACAAGTGCTATTTACCTTGTCGTCCACAGGGCAAACTTGGCTTCCTGCCCTGACGTACAGCGGAGGCCTGCGGGAGGGAGGGCGGGCGGCCGCGAGAGCGACCGAAGGCGACGGGGGAGGAGCGAAGGCTAGTGCTCCCCCTTCCCCAGGGAAAGGCCGGCCAAGCCCTCCAAACTGAGAGCAAGCTGTAAGTAACGACGTGAGGAGTTACTCAGAGATGTGGAGGTGGCCCCAAAAGAGTCAGCAAGAAACCTCTTAACGTCGCCTGGAAGGAAGGCTGAGGTTCCATCCTCGGCCTCGCCCAGGGCGCCGGGCACCAGGCGTGGCCGTGGCTGTGGTGCAGGTCGGCAGCAGCAGCTCTGATTCGACCCCTAGCCTGGGAACCGCCATATGCCGCAGGTGCAGCCCTAAAAAAAACCCAACAACCAAAAGATGGGCCTTTTATCTGCAATAACACGGAAGGAACGAGAGACTCTCGTGCTGCGTGAAGTGGGTCAGAAGGAGAAAGACAAACACCATATGATCTCCCTTCTGTCTGGACTCGAATACACGGCCCAGACGAACCTTTCCACAGAAAAGCTCATGGACTTGGAGAACAGACGTGTGGTTGCCAAGGGCGAGGGATGGGGAGTCTGGGGTTCAGAGGTGCAGACTGCTGCGTCTGCAGTGCACGGGCCACGACGTTCTGCTGCGTGGCCCAGGGACCTGTATCTAGTCCCTTGTGCTGGAACGCGACGGAGGACAACGTGAGAAACACTGTGTGTGTGTGTGTGTGTGTGTGTGTGTGTGTGTGTGTGAGACGGGGTCGCCTCGCTGTGCAGTAGAAATGGACAGAACACTGTAAACCACGTATAATGGAAAAAAGAATCATTTAAAAAGAGAAAAAGGAAAAAAGGAAGGGTGAGGAACTGTTTCTCAGTTTCTTCCCTTTCAGAAGGACGAGGTTCTGGGTCCCTCCAGGGAGCAGGCCGAGTCTGAGGACGGCTCCCCTCGTCTCCCCGGAGGTCACTCGGCAAGCGGTCAGGACGCCGCCCGGCCCCGCCGCCCGCCCGCGGGGCAAGCAGACAGCCGGACACACCGGGGAGGCTCGGTCTCCGCCCCGCCCGAGACCCAGCTCCCACCCGCGGCGGGTCACAGCAAGAGAGTGCGGCTCCGACGGGAAAAAGGCTCCGGCCCCGGGTCACGGGCAAGGGCGCGCAGGCCTGGGGCGAATCTCAACAGGGCAGCGCTGAGGCCGGCTCCCAGGACTCCATCCCCGGTCCCAAAGGGCAGAGCACAGGGCTGAGGAGAGAAAGCACGGCGTGGGCCGGAGAGAGCCTTCCCCCCGACAGCGAGCACGTGCTCCGAGGGCCCCGGGAGCCACGTGAAGGCCCTGCCAGCCACGTGTGAGACAATTTCGGCAACGCTGAGAATGGAAGACCCTGCCCCTTCTCCTTCCTCCCTTCCTCTTCTTTCTTTCTTTCTTTCCCTTCCTTCTGCCTTCTCTCTCTCTTTTCGTCTTTTTATAACCACGCCTGCGACATACGGAGGTTCCCAGGCTTGGGGCTGACGCAGCGCTGCAGCTGTCACCTATACCACAGCCACAGCGACAAAGGACCGGAGCCTCCTCTGCGACCTACACCACAGCCGTGGCAATGCCAGATCCTTGACCCACTGAGCGAGGCCCATGTCCTCGTGGATATCAGTCAGGTTCATTACCACTGAGCCACAATGGGAACTCCTACCCTGCCTTTTTAAAAGGAACTATATAGTTCAATCCTAGTTGATGAGAAAAAAAACTTTTTTGAGGGGGGGAGCTGCACCCACAGCATGTGGAAGTTGCCCAGCCGGGGACTGAACCCAGGCTGCAGCTGTGACCTGAGCTTAGATGTGGCAATGCAGGATCCTTAACTGGCTGCGCCACACAGGAACATCTGAAAAACTCTTCACAAAGCATGCACGCCAAGTCATGCGAAAGAAAAGACAACTCGGAAATCACCCGTCTGTTACCCCCGGTGTGATAATAACTGAGCAGGGACCACCCATGGGTGCCAAATCATGAGATGAAGGGTGGAGGGAAACAGGATACCCACACGCCACAGCACCAACCCCAGTTCCTTGCTGGGTGCCCGGAGAAAAAGCTACCCCACCACGTGCCCTCTTGCCGTCCCCACCACATGATCAAACTTGGAGCAGCCAGCACTGGAGCGACACGACCCTGCGTGTTTCCGGACGGGGCTGGTACTCACTATTGGCTGGGCCGCATCTTTGCTAAAAAAATCGTTGAACTGAATCTGCCTTGGACCGACATTCTAGCTTACAGAAGGCAGAACAAAGTAAATAATACTATGAAGAAACAGACAAATCCAGAGATAGTCTGTAGACAACTATGAAAAAAGGTAGGGGGGTGGGTGGGTGGGTGTGGGTGGCTGTGTGTGTGTGGAGAGGGTTCTGTATTTTAAAAGACGAAAGAAACAGAATCATCAAGTGCAACCTGTGAATTTTGACCAGATTTTGTTGGGGGAAAAAAGCTATAAAAGGTATTTTTGAGAAGCTCAGGCAATTTGAATATGGATTGACTGTCAGCTGATGCTTGTGAATTATTATTGCTTTTCTTAGGTACGATGACGGAATTTTAGTCTGCTGGAAAAGTATTTTTTTAGGGGCTGAAGGCTGAATACGATGTGTACTTGGCGGTAATACGATGTGACGTTTGTAGGTTATTTTCAAAATGGTTCAGAAAAAAAAGAAAGATAATAGACAAAACTAACAGTAGTTGAACCCAGGGGGAGATACGTGTACGATCATCTTCTCTGTGTGTTTGAGATTTTGAATTAAAAAATGGTTGGAAAGAAAACGGGAGGCCCTTGCGTGTGAATCCCATCGGCTCCCCCAGAACTTGCCGGCTGCTCGCAGGACGCACAGTCCCTCATCACACAGTGACACCGGGCTCTTCCGCGGCACAAACCCTCAGTGTGCCTTGTTTTCCCCCTTGACGTTTCTCAGAAACTATCACAATTCTGATTTCACTAAGGACGTGGGATGTGGAGCAGGTCCCCGAACTCCTCTGCGGCTCTGCTTCTAGAAAATGGGCCTGTGCCAAGAGGGCCCCGTCGCTGAGCCGCCGGGAGGGCTGAAGGACTGAGTTCCTGCCCGAGGCGGAGACCAAGCGCGCGGTAAACACCAGGACGCCCCGTGATGACCGGCTTCCCTGCGAATTTCCTAAGCCCGAGCCTGGCACTGCAGCTGTACGTGGAGGTGGGGGCCTCCCTGCCCCCTCTGGACCCTCCTGGGCGTCTCCTCCTGCGGTGGCCCCGTGGGCTCGTCCAGGCTGAGAGGCCTGCTCACCCTTGGTCTGAGCACCCCAGCCCGAGGCATGAGACCCTGCCGGGTTTGCCTGGGCGAGCCAGGAGGTGGGACCCCTCCAGGACCTCCGCCCACCCTGTCTTCCTCCTCGGTCCCCAGGTCCCGGAGAGGAAAGAGCCACTGCAGGTGGCAGGGTGCGTGTCCAGCACGGCCTGGCCAGCCTTTCTGTGTGGGGATCCCATGGACCCTGGCAGGCCTCGGCCCTGACAGAGGGCCGGGAAAGGGGCTCTTTGTGGTCCTGCCTCAGCTGTGCCAGGCCTGGGCAGGCTGCCTCCTTCACTCGTTTACTTGTTGAACATTTTTTTTTTTCTGCCTTTTAGGCCTATCCTTAAGGATGCCAGTTGGGTTCCTTGCCACTGAGCCACAAGGGGAGCTCTTCAACAAGTTTTAACTACACACCGACTTTGTGCCAGGCCCTGTTCTAGGAGCTCAGGCTACATCCATGGACAAAGCAACAAGTATCCCCGCCTTTAGGGAGTTTACACTCCAGCAGGAAACAGGGGGACTTGTTGTTCCAGAGCTTTGGGGGGACGGGGCGGCTGCGGTAGCTGACAGGGTGCGGGCTGGGCTCAGGCTTGCAGGTGAGGGAGCCCACGCCTGGCGGAAGGGAACCCGGGGCAGAAGCGGAGCCAGAACAGGGGTTCCACTGTGGGGCTGCACGGCGAGCGGCCAGGGTGGCTGGAGGGAGCCGCTGATGAGCACCCTGAGGGGACCTCAGGTCAGCCGGGGCCGGGGCCGGAACCTGTGGCCACTGTCGCAACTCTGGCTTTTACTCTGAGGGAAACAGATCCGGGGAAAGGCTTTGAGCAGAGGAGCATCATTACCTGACTTGTGGTTGCAAAGGGTGGCGCGGGCTGGGCTGAAAGCCTGTACAGTGGGGCCGATGGGGCCACGGCCTCGGGAGAGCCGCCGTGAAGGCCAGGAGGGCCTGGGTGCGGGGATTTTGTAGCAAAGGCCCTGAATGCAGGACAGTGTTTCTGGGAGCGACCAGCTACTCCGTCCCTCCCCGTCCTACTGCGGGACCATGAGCCAGCAGCGGGCGCGACGGGCCCGGGTCAGATCTTTACAACCCATGAGGAGCCGGGGCTCCCCCGCTCTTCTCCCAGCGGCCGCGTGGCAGGCAGGCTGGCAGTACGGCCTTAGGACGTGTGACCTCAGCCGGGGCCACCGAGCAGAACTGACCGAGCGCTCCCCCGGGACTCGTTCGTGCATCAGCTACGAGCCACCGCCACTTCTGGGTGGGGCGCTAGGTGACAGGGCGTCTGCAGACAGCTGGTGAGGGCGAGCCCCAGTCAAAGTGGGAGACCAGGCCCCCGAGGGCGGAGGCTGCGGCTGGGAGCCAGGGGTCAGGTCACAGCTGAGGCGGGAGACAGGGAGGCCCGCTGCCAACTGCGGCCGGGAGCCCTGGGAGCAGCAGCAACGTCCGCAGGACTCGGGCCAAGCTGGATGTGGACAGAGAGGTGAGACCAAGACGCTGCCGAGCTTTGCTGCCGGGTGACAGAGAAAGTGACGTCCCCGCAGAAGCGAGAAGTCCCTGGCAGCTTTGAGGAACAGAAAGAAGGGCCGTGCGTCTGAGACCAGCGAGGGAGGGAGGCGGGCGGCTCGGAGGCTGGCGAAGGGCAGCCAGGGCCGACGCAGCGGCCGAGGGGCTACTTCAAGAACGACGGGAAGCTGGTGACGTGTGGGGCCGCGAGGGCGCGGCTGCCTGCGCCTCAAGGTGCGTGGCCCGCGGCTGTGCCAGGGAGGGAGGAAAGGAGGGTGGGTGAGAGAGGCGGTGAGGACGGCAGGTGGACGCAGGGAGAAGGGCACGGGCTCCGCAGCTCGTTCGGAGGACGGACGTGGCAGGACTCGCGGCGGGAGGGAGGTCCCAGGTGTGCCCGCGCCGAGAGCCACACGGCGGATGGCGGCAGTGCCCGGGGCGGGGAAGACAGGCAGAGCCCGGCGTTTCATTCCAGCGGATTCTGTGTGAAGAGCCACCACCCAGGGGACTCCAGCAGAGGCTGAAGGAACCAGACTGAACCCGAAGAACGAATGAAGTGATGGCCCCGCGGCCGGCACCTTAAACCAGCGGCCAGGGCTGAGACGGCAGGAAGGTCAGCCCCGGCGACGCAGGACAGAGGTCAGGGAGCAGAAGGAAAAGGGGGCGACGCCAGCGCAGAGCTGCACGAGCGTCGGGCACGCCAGCCACCACGGGCAGGACCGAGGAACACCCCTGGACAGGGCCGCGTGGTGGTCACAGGAGGTGGTGACAAGAGCAGGCTTGAGGAGGGACAAGAGCTGGGAGGTGCCTGGGACAGAGGACGTGAGGCCAGCTCGGCAGGCGCAGAAGGGCGGGGAGCCCCTGGCGGGGACGTACGACAGGGCGTCTGAACACGTCTGTGCAGAAGGGGGGACTCTGGAGGGCGGAGGCCCCGTGAGCTCCTGCACAGCCAGGCCCCGGTGCTCTCCAAGCAGGGCGGCTGTGCTGACCCGCCGAAGGCAGGAGCGGTCCCCAGCTGCCTGTCCCCACACAGCCACCCCAGGCCCCGCCGCCTCTCCTGCTCGCCAGCTCTCGGACCTGCCACCTCCGCCTGGCAGCTCATTTCCCAAATGCCACCCTGTCTGCTGGGCTTAAGGAAAAAGCGACTTTTTGGTTTTTTTGTTTTGTCTTTTCTAGAGCCACACCCATGGCATGTGGAGGTTTCCAGGCTAGGGGTCTAATCGGAGCTGTGGCCGCCAGCCTACACCACAGACACAGCAATGCAGGATCCGAGCCACGTCTGCGTGCTACACCCCAGGTCGTGGCAACGCTGGATCCTTAACCCACTGAGCAAGGCCAGGGATCGAACCCGCCATCTCATGGCTCCTAGTCGGATTCGTTAACCAGAGTGACAACGGGAACTCCAAGAGTGACTTTCTGAATTATACCAAGGCCTTGGCTCCTGACTTTCGGGACCTGGGCTCCATCTCATCTCTTTGACCGAGTGTAGACTGCTCCATGTGCTTCCTCATTTTATTGTACAAAAGCCCTGGGGTCCCAGGGAGATGAGATGAGAGGCACGAGTGCCAGCAAAGCGCCAGCAAGTGCAAACCCGCGGCTCAGACCCAGGTCTAAGCTGTCTCCAGACCCCATTCTCTTTTTATTTTCCTTGCCTTTTATAGGGCCACACCTGAGGCATCTGAAGTTCCCAGGCTGGGGATCGAATCGGAGCTGCAGCTGCAGGCCTGCAGCACAGCCACAGCCACAGCCACAGCCACAGCGGATCGGAGCCATGTCTGCCACCTACACCACAGCTCACAGCAATGCCGCATCCTTAACCCACTGGGTGAGACCAGGGATGGAACCCGCGTCCTCATGGGTACCAGCTGGGCTCATTACCGCTGAGCCCACGGGAACTCCCAGAGCCCATGCCACGCTGCCTCCCAGTCCCCTCCTCCCTCTGCCTCGTCCTCGGGAAGACGGCCTCCTCTAGCCCTGCCCCCAAGGGACGCATGAGAACGGCAGGCTCACTCTGTGGGCAATGGGCACCTCCCCTGCTCTCCAGACAAGCATCCCTTCACTGGCTCTGTCCACTCACAACGGTGCCCACGTTCCTGGAGACCTGCGCCCCGCCCGCGGAACAGAGAGCTCAGCGCCTCCATGAAGCAGCCTGTCGGAGGCAGTGGGACAGCGTGGGCCCTGGTGGGTGGGATCTCAACCCTGCCTCCGGCTAACATCCTGCGCCTCAGCTTCCTCATCTGTGAAATGGTAACAGTAGCACCTGCTTCTGAGGGTGCTAGCGAGGTGCTCGGGAAGCACGTAAGAGATTGTAGCCGATGACGCCGTCACCACTGCCCTTTTCCTGAGACAGGGGACAGAGCTCCAGTTGGTCCCTGTAACCGCCCCGCTCCGGGCTCGGGCCTGCCCCTTGGAGTCCGACCCTCTTGTACACCCTCCCTGTCCACTGCCCTGTTTTCTCCATCTCCATTCTCCCTGAATGGCACACGCTTTTCTTCCGGGGGGCTATGGCTTGGTTACTTGTCATGCCGCCAGGACGTTCCCAAGAACAGGATTTCTCCCTGACGGTCCCTGGCTGTTTGTCAGGCACATGAGACACTGCGAGACGTGGAACCAGGGGTGGGAGAAGGGCAGCTTCGAGGCCTCTGCCTCCTGCCCTCGCAGCCTTGGGAGCTCCCAGGCATTTGCATGCCCTGGATGTAGAATCCTTGCCAAGTGGGCCCACGGATGCCACATCCTAAATATCTACCCTCAGGGCAGGACGTGGTCCAGATGAAGAGCCCAGCCTTGAACCAGACAAAGCCAAGCGCGAACCCAAACTCCGCTGCTTACCCGCTGTGGGCTGCTGTCCAGAAGCCTTCCCGAACCGTCTTCCCTCTACAGGGTGTTGTGAGGACTGAGATAAAGCACATGGGACCCCGGCCAGCGCCTGCCTCGGCACATGTTTGCCACTGACAGTCTAGGGCTGGGGTGCCCGACGGGGAAGCCACTAGCCACGTGGAGCAGGTGAGGCCTTGACACACGGCAAGTCCGACTGAGCTGTGCTCAGCACGTGCGAAACACACACCAGCCGTCAGACGTCGTCCAGGAAGAAACGGCAAACGTCTTGATAACCTTCTCTCTGTCGGTCACAGGCTGGAGTGAAAATATCTTGGACACGCTGGGTCAAGGGCAGTGTCAGCATCACTAGAGTCTGTTACCATGACCACCAGGCAGTCTGAAGTTATGCACGTGGCTCACTTTTGGGGTTTGCGTATTTCTTCTGGACAATGACAGTAGACTAGAGTTTTGTGGGGCTTTTTTTGTGGGTGGCGGGTTTTCTGTTTTTGGTCTTTTTCAGTGTGGGAGACGAGAAACAGTGTGTTTGGTTTGGGGGCATTTGGTTTTCAGTGGCTGCACCTGTCGCCTAGATATCAGATATTAAGAGACCCAACCTCCCATCCAAGAGCACAGGGCACGAGGCCGCTAAGACAGGGGCTGTGTCTGCGGCCACAGAAATTAATGGTGGCAGGGCCGACACCTCCCCCATCCCAGGTGGACCCCGTCAGGGCGATGCTGCCCCCCGGCGGGCACTCGTGGACACTGCAGACCCCAGCCCCAGGGCTCCCCTGAGGAGCGGCCGGCAGAGAGGGCTCCTCCTGTCCCTCAGCCTGACTGCGCGGAGCCCCGGGCTGCCAGGGAGAGAGGCGGCAAGCTCGCGGTCACAGGCCAGCACAGCTCCGAGCCTCTGCCAGGCCCCTTCTAGCGCTGGGCCCCTGGACTCACTCCGCTGCTCTGACCCCCGGTCTCCCCACCTGTGAGATGCAGACACTGTCAGCATTCGCTGAAGGCGCCGAATGAGAGACCACCTGCAACCTGGGGCCACAGACACTCAGAGGCACCACGACGGAGTGTGCCACCCCAGGCCAGGGTACGGCAGAGACCAGACCAGACAGACGGGCCCCCAAGCACCAGCACCACCCTCAGGCCTCCGTCCCGGGTCCACGGCATCTGCCGCACGCTCAGGGCCGAGAACCCCTGACTCGGAGACACAGACTCCAGACCACCAGGTGGGGTTAAGGGCCATGAATGTGGCAGGGAACCAGCCCGAGAGATGGCGAGAGGGCAGGAGGCAGGAGCATAGAGGGATCCGTGATGATCAGACGGTACCAGGTTCCAGCAAAGATCAGAAAGTGAGCAGGTAGAGGAGCGGGAAGGGGGTACGTCCCCTTTAAGCCGCCTCCTGCATTTACAAACCGCGTCCTGGGCGGCGGTACGCGGCCGGGGCACGACGTCGGGAACTGGGATCTCTCTTCCCATCAACCACACGTCCAGCTAAAAACCGAGGCTGCTGTTCCCAATGGGAGACGAAGCCTTCTGGGAAACACGAAGCCATCCCGACGTAACTAGACTCTGGGGGTCTCACGCTGGCACGCCTTCAACCATGAGGCAATCGCTCTCATGAGCCACGGAGCCCCTCTCAGCAGCTCAGAAACCTCTACGTGATGCTAAGACCTCTCTGCAGCTCCCGCGCAGCCCCTGGCCCGGCTCTACCACCTTACGACCATGTGCAGTAAGGCTCCCGCTCCCTCCTCCCCGAGTCGGCATTTCACCTCCTCGAGGTCCCTCCGGGTCCTCTCTGTGAACCACCGATGGTCAGCGGTGCTCCCCTGAGGCCCTGTTTCGGGAAAAGCTTCCCAGATTCTGCAGTAGGAGACGGCGAATGGCCTTGACAGTACCCTCCTGGACCAAAGGGAGCCATGACGCCATCGCCCAGGTCCGAGAAGGTACCTGGAAACCGAAACGACTGGCCCGACCTCAACTGAGATGGTTTTCTCCCAAGAGAATTTTGCTCTTCTGCAACGAATCCAGGGTTCTACGCCTGCCTGGGACCATCTAGCTCTGAAACTTGGATTTCTGGCCTAACGTGAAGGTCGGGTTGCGCTCCCTCCCCTTGGGGCTGTGCGTGCGACCAAGGTCAGAGCCTAAGCTACCTGCTGGCACCAACTCCCGTCTCTGCGGGAGTCTACCCCAACTTTCCCTGCCCACAGCTCTTGACCCCTCAGGCATTTCAGATGGATGTCTTTAATCCCTGGGAAGTCCCTTCACGTCTTGGAGCCCGAGAGCCATGTTTCTTTTAATGTATCCTGGACCCAGGAAAGCCCTTCAACTATCTGACGACCCACAGACGGCGGACATCCACTCATCCACTCTTCTGTGGCCTCTGCCCACCCTTACTGAGCCCCTACTTGCAGACGGAGCCAGCGGCTGGCTGGCAGACACGGCACAGGACACATCCTCGGCGCTCTCAGACCTCGCAGGTCCCTGGGAAACGGGCTGCCACGATAAAAGGAGACTGGTGGCTAGGGGAGGGGGCAGGCGCCGTGGGAGTTCAGCAGAGGCCCCTTGCGAGGCAGCGAGGAAGACAGCTCAGAGACAGACAACCTGATTCCAACAGGTGAGCAGAAGGCGGTGCGGCCCAGGCCGGGAGAGGCGGTACTGAAGGGAGCCAAGCGGGGGGTGGGCAAAGACAGAGGGCACCAAGGTGTGGCTTGGGCAGAGAGGGTGAAGGGTAGAGCAGGGCCAGATCCCACCCTGGGGGCTCACGGAGCTTGGGTTCTGGACTGAAGACAAGAGAGGGGCAGGGAGACGCAGCAGGGAGGGAGCAATTCAGTTAATTGCGGCAGGGCCACAGGGAGGACGGAGAGACCTGTGAGCCGAGACCTGCAGGGGCTCAGGTAAGCAGAGGAACAGGGGGGACACCTCCGCGGCCCCGGGCGGGGCTGCACGGACAGCTGGTGGCAGCAGGCCGTCCACCACCCCGGGCTCCGTGGTCTGCAGTTTCAGACACCTAACAGCTCCCGGGTCCCGCCCTTTGCACCCCGGTGGCCAACAGGCTGCTTCACTCCAACCCCAGCTACACCGAGAGAGCTCTCCTTGCAACCTGCCTACAAAACCCAGAAATGAACTGCTCCGTAAGACCCGGCTGACTGCAGCCTGGTTACCAGGAAACCGAAGGCCAAGTTCCATCACAGGAAACCCTGCTCCTGGAAGCGGGAGCCTCTCCCACCGGGATCCCAGGCGGCTGTCACTCACGCTGCTCGGCAGAACTGAACAGACATGGGACAGCGACAGCCTCTGCGGCTCCAGGCACGATGCTGAACGCTTCCAACTTCCCTACTTCTCCTGAGAGCCTATCAGGCCGCCATCATCACAGTAATTTTCACTAAACGGCTGAGGGTTAAATAATTCGCCTACAGTGAAAATTTCTATCCAGGAATGCCTGCCCCGAGGGTCCGTGTGCCACATCCTACCTTAAAAGCAGGGACAAGAGCACGCCCCCCCCACGTTGAAAATACTTGTAGATTCACCGGAAAGCTGCACACTTGGCAGAGCTGAGGACACAGGAACACTGCAGACCGGCCTCCATCTTCAGGGCCTGTCAGTGTTCGCACCGACGGCCTCTTCCGGTCCAGGCGCGAATGCGTTACCACCCCGTTCAGGCCCTCTGGTCTGAAGCCCTTGTTTTCCACAACTCTTGACAACGTGAACGCCGATGCCGCAGGACGGATAGATGGACAATGGCTTTCCAGAAAGACTGAAGCGCCCATCACCCGGTCAAATCAGAACCAACGACTTGTCGCAAGGAATAAGCAGCCTTGGGTTTCGTTAAGAGCCGTTTTCTCTCTTCCATATTCTGCTCCTTGCAAGGTCGGTCCCTAAGTCTAGCCTACACTCAAGGGAATGGGAAACTGAGTTGCACTTACGAGAAGGTGGAACTTTCTTTTTTTGTGTGTTTGAGGATCACACCCTCAGCACATGGAGGTTCCCAGGACAGGGGTCAAACTGAAACTGTAGGCCTACACCACAGCTCACGGCAATGCCAGATCCTGAGCCCACTGAGAGGCCAGGGCTCGAACCTGTGTCCTCATGGATACCAGTCCAGTTGTTCACGCTGCACCGCGATGGGAATGCAGGAACACCTACTTTTATAATCTTTCCGAAGACCCGTGCTTCCCTCCCGGACCCTCGTCAGCCAGCACGGGCCCATGTTACGCTCTGGGGTGTCACCACATTCATTTTAAGATGAAGAAGCCAGATCAAGAGGACTGCTCATCACCGCAGGACACGCGGGCAGGAGCCATGGCTAGACCCACCCGTGCAGGGCTCTTCCAAGTGGGCAGAGCTCTGAACGGACCGAGCATCCCGTCCGTGAGCCACAGAAGGAAGAGTCCTGGAACGCACTGCCCAGGCCGCGGTCACCGTCACTGGCCCGAGGCTGGGCAGCGGCACATCGCTCAGCGCCACAGGCCCCTGGAGTTGGCCGCGGGCTTCCGCAACGCTGCCACTTTCCCATCGCTGATGACAAGAGGGCTTGCGGCGGATCTGTGGGTGGCAGGATCGCTCTGTTCTTTCCGGACTGATGTGGAACCACCTCCAAGATCTGCCAAGGCAGAGGACGCAGAGGGACTGCGCGCTCGTTCTTGCCCAGAAGGTGTGGGGGGCGGGCAGACACCCACAGATGTTTAAGTTTGGCTCAATCTGGAAGGTTCTTCTGCTCAAGCTACACTTGCTTCCACAGTTTCTACTCCGCTCCAGCTCTAAGAATTCGTCCATTTTTGGAACCAACGCCTCCCCTTGCAAGAGAAGGTCTCCGGGGCCTTGGCCTGCCTTAGGTGACTGAGCTAACTCGGGGCCGCCACAAGCAGCGGAGACGTGACCGCAGCGGCAGACCCTCCCCGCTCTCAGGCCCCCTCCCGGGAGAGGCCCACAGCACCCTGTCTCGTGGAGGGGGCTGACAGCACCCATGTCCCTGCTCACGAGACAGAAGCCACCTAGCTACCCGAAGGCTGCTGGCCCGTCCATGCACCCCTGACCTCCAGCCAGCCCTGCACCTGCTTCATGGAGTCGGGAGGAAGGCGTCCAGGACTGGGGGCGGGGGGCCCTGAACAGAGAGAAGACGCGAGTCACAGAGAGCTCCGCTCAGCGAAGGCAGTTTATTACGGAAAGGAACACGAGGGGTCCTGTTCAGAGGCGGCGACCACGGCGACCCCCTTTCCTGCGGGTGCTGTCGGAGGGGATGGGGGTGACGTCCTCTGTGGGGAGGAAGACAAACCGTCACGGCCTGGAGGGTGGGAAGGGGCCAGGCACCCGCCCCCCCCCCGGCCTGCCGTCCAGCGGACTCTGCTGCTTTCCAGGGAGCCCTCTGCACACAGCAGATGCGTGTGGAGCTGCCCCATCCGTGGTGTCCTCAGCACGTCCATGCAGCTTCAGCTCACTTTCCTCGAAGAGAACTGAGGCCCAGAGACAGCAGGGAGCAGGCACGGGACGCCAGAGGCAGGCGACACATCCAGGTTCCTGACACGCGGCCCTAATGGAAAAACACTCCCAGAGAGGATAGCCCGAGAATACATCCTATTAACAGGTTAAGAAAGGGTTGAAAACATTCCAAAAAAATCCGGAGGGCTGGACCGTCAGACCAAGGGAAGAACACACAGGGTCACCGCCTTCCTGAGCCGTAAGGGCCCACCAGAGCAAACGCTCGACGACCAGGCTGTCACTGACCGGTGGCCGGACGGATACTCAGCAGTCGAGGGCCCCGTAGGAGACGCCCCCTCTGACGCGCAGCAACAACCCTCGCGAGAACACTGGGAGCAAGAGACGAGCCCTCCCACCCCACCCGCAGTTCCATCGGCCACGCTGGGCACCAAAGTTCAGAAACAGGAAGGCGCTGTCCCAGCAGACATTCAAGGCGACAGGGTGCTCGGGTCACCTGAGACCCTGTGCAGCTCCCATTAACAAACCCAACTGCCAAAGGCCGACCAACCAGGCCCCGGACCCACTGTACACACGGACCACGCGGCCAGGGGTCAGTGCTTCAGAGCCAAGCCACGCGTGAGCCAAAGAGCGACACTCACCAATCCGCCCAATCTTCATTCCCGAGCGGGCGAGGGCTCTGAGGGCTGACTGGGCGCCTGGCCCAGGGGTCTTGGTCCTGGGAAACGAAGGTCTGAGTTAAGGACAGCTTTGGACACGTCATTACAAGATCCCACGACTCCAGTTCAGAGACAGCATTTCAGGCTCGCGGGCCCACGGAAGGTTCTGTCACAGCCCCGGCCCCACGGGTCCCAGTTTGCATCCTGCTCTGCCTGCAGCCCATTTAAGCTACTGCCCCTCTGGGTCACATTTTGTGGTCATCTGTTCCATCATCCCAAGACCGAGACACCACTACCTCCGCCTGGACCACTTTAACTTCCCCACTTCCTCGTGCATCTGTTCCCAACTTGGCACTTCCCATGCCCCCCCACCCCTTACCAGGTTCAAGACCCAGCAGCACCTCCCTGGGTCTGCCTATCTCATCACCAGACATGCCGAGCTCGTTTCCACCCGGGACCTTCTCCTTCCGGCATCTCTGGCTGGAACACCTTGCGCCCTGTGCTTCCTTCACTGGAATCCCAGCGTCACATTTAAGCGTGGGTTTCACCTTTATCACCAACCTAGCCCGGAGACAGGGGTTTCGCGTCCCGGCACGTGCCCATCTGCCTCCGTGCTGTTTTAAGTGACTCCCCACCAGCCTAAGAGCCACAAAGGCAGATGGAGACTGCCTCCTTCCCCCCGTCACCCTCTGCTAACGCACACAGCAAACAGACAGGGCCGTGAGGACTCCTTGAACACGCAAGTTCAGGCAAGAACCAATCACAGGCATGCCTCATCTTACTGTGCTCGAGATTAATTAAAAAAAAAAAAAAAAAAAACGAATAACGTTCAGGACAACCCTTGTCAGATAGTTAGAATTTTCTAGCAATAAGATCTTTTTTTCAACAAGAGCCGCACTTGGGGCAGATGGAAGTTCCCAGGCTAGGGGCTGAATCAAAACCGCACCTGCCGGCCTACAACCATAGCCACACAGGATCCAAGCTGGGTCTGTGACCTACACCACAGCTCACGGCACCACGCGGGTTTGAGCCAGGACAGGGATCAAACCTGCGTCCTCACGGAGACTAATGGGGTTCATTGTTACCACTGAGTCGCAAGGGGAACTCCAGCAGAAAGGTGTTTTAGGTGAAAACATACGCATTTGTTAAATGACATGACACCACTGCACAGCGTAAACATGACTTTTACACACGCGGGGAAGCCCCAGGTGCCTCGCTTTCCTGAGCTATCCGCTGTCTGCGGCCTGGAACCAAACCCACAGCAACAGCTCTTGCCGTGTCCTATTAGTTACACACCAACCTAGGCAGCCGGGTACGAAGTCCCCAAAGAGAAACCAAGCCGACTGAAATCAGGCGCACTGGCGCTCAAGCCCGGCGACCCACTCCCACTCACCGGTTCCCGCCCGTGGCCCGGAGCTTGATGTGGAGGGCAGTGATGCCCAGCTCCTTGCAGCGCTGGGCCACGTCCTGGGCAGCCAGCATGGCAGCGTAGGGAGAGGACTCATCCCGGTCGGCCTTCACCTTCATCCCGCCTGTCACGCGACAGATGGTCTCCCTGGGGACAAAAGCACAGGGTCCTCTCTCACCCACGAGGCTGCAGAGTGTCCGCCAGGCCCCAGCAGACACACCACCGCTCGGGTCCGGCAGGCGTCCCCGTCGGGGACCAGAAAGCCGCGGGCTCTGCGGGGACAGGCTCCACAGGCCTGAGACACCCCGTGTGACCCGCCGCACCCGCCGCTCCAACCCCTGCACCCGTAAGGCCCCCTCCTGCACACGAGGAAAGCCAGCCGAGACAGCGGAGGGCAGCGAGACCTGCCCCCGGGGTGACGCCAGGCCACCAGCGCCCCTGTAAGTACCAGGACACCCCGAGGATTTAGAGACCCCCCCCCCAGGCTGGGAAGCCGCTGAGGGACACACGTGCCCTCCTCTTACACCCCGAGACCCGGAGGCCACACCTTCCTTGAGTGAACGCTCGCTGCAATTCTCACAAGAGACCCCTCCACCTGCCGCCCAGCCCCGGGGTCCCTTCCACCCCTTCTAACCCCAGGCCCTGCGAGCGGGGGCCTGGGCCTCTCCTGATACTCACTTGCCCGAGAGATCGGTGACGTGGACGAAAGTGTCATTGAAAGACGCGAAGATGTGACACACGCCAAACACATTTTCCCCTTCAGCCACCTGCGGGCCGAGGCTGATGACCTGCTCCTCCTTCTTCTCCTTCCCCTTGCGCGGTGCCATTTCTGCGGCAGAGGAACAGCCCCGGCTCCGGGAAGGAGCGCGGGCGCGCGCACTCGCTCGGCAGCCCCCTAGGCCGTGCGGCCTCCCCAGCGGCTCCGGCCCCTTCCCGGCTTGGAGGCCGCCCTGCAGCCGCCACGTGCAGCGCCCGCCCTGGCATCACTGATCCAGGAACCGCCCACGAAGGGGCCGCGTCCCCTGCCTTCTCGCCCCGAATCCGTCCCAAGACCCCACGGGACCCATGCGGCAATTACCCCAACTTCCCAGACCGAAAACAAGCGGGAGACCCGAGGCTCGCTCCCGGGACGACGTTCCCGCTCCTCCCCGCCCCCCGCCGTGACTCGGCGGAGGTGGCTGTGCCCCTGGGCCCGGCCCCGAGCCCCTCGTTACAGGCGGTTCCGAGCCAAAACCTCCGCCTCCGAGACAGCGCCAACCGAAGTCTGCATCGACCCGCCACGCGCCTCCCGCCCCGCACCTGGCTTGGCTTCCGCGGCAAAACCTCAGCCCCCCGCCCCGAACCTCGCTGGGCCCCCAGGCCGCAGGATGCCGCTCGATTGTCCCGGCCCAGGGAGCCTACCTGCGCGTCGCCTTCAGACTCCGCCACCGGAAAGAGAGAGTGGGAGGAGGCGGGGCGACGGGTCACGTCCGTATCCCCGGAAGTGAACGTCTGAGGTCACGGGGCGAGGCCAGCTGCTCCGGAAGACGCCGACTTTAGCGTTTCCGAGATGAAGACGCCCTCGAGAATACGGTTGATTCAGTGGGGCGCCTAAGGAGGTAAGGGGCTCGGTGTCCCAGCGAGCGCGTCGGCTTCTAAAGCTGCACGAAGCAGCCGCACTGGGTGGGTGGAGCGGGCCTGTGTCCGGGATGGCGGAGGCCGCAGCTAGACGAACGTCCGGCGCCCCGTCCCCGGCCCGGCCAGTCCGGAGGCGACAGCGCACCGCGTGGCGCGGAGGCGAACAGCAGCAGCGGTGAAAGTCATCCGCTGTGTTCTGGGCAAAATAGGAGTAAATTATTCAGTACTTGTCGTTATGTACGAGGCCGGGATAAGCGACCGATAGCCATTGATCCATTTAATCCTTACCACATTATCAAAGAGGTCGTTTTGATTTTTCTTTTAGTATTATTATTCATGGCACCTGTGGCATGTGGAAATTCCTGGGCTGGGGTCACGTCAGAGATGCAGTTGCCACCCTATGCCACAGCAACACCAGATCCAACCCACTTTCCGTGATCTACTCCGCAGCTTGCAGCTACGCTGGGTCCTTAACCCACTGAGCAAGGTCAGGGATCGAATCCCGGCATCCCATGGATACTAGTCAGGAGTCAGGTTCTTAAGCTGCTCAACCGCAATGGGAACTCCTTTCTTTTTTCTTTCTTTCTTTCTTTCTTTCTTTCTTTTTTTTTTTTTTTTTTGGAACTCCTGATTTCTCTTTTAAAGAAAGGGATTTCAGGGGGTTCCCGTTATGGCTCAGCAGACCTGACTAGTATCCACGAGGATGCGGGTTCAATCCCTGGCCTTGCTCAGTGGGTTGAGGATCCGGAATCACCTGCAAGCTGTAGTAGGTCTCTGATGTGGCTCAGATCTGGTGTTGCTGTGGCTGTGGTGTAGGATGGCAGCTGTAGTTTTGATTCGACCCCTAGCTTGGGAAACTCCTGTTCTGCCCGTGCAGCCCTAAAAAGACTACCCCCCCCCCAAAAAAAAAAAGGAAAGGGATTTCAGGATTTCCCTTGTGGCGCATTGGGTTAGGACTCATCACTGTCACTGCAGGGGTAAACGAGTTCAGTTCCCTGACCTGGGAACTTCTGCATGCTGCAGGTGTGGCCAAAAAAAAAAAGTGTGTAGCAAACAGTAAAAGTCATCTCTAAGTTCTTTTTTCTGTCGTCAAATTGGAGCATCGTTGCAGAGGTATCTATACTTCATATGTATCTGTGTTTTCAGTGTATGATATACCATCTTACGTAAATGAGGTGATATTCTCTCCAACGTCGGTAGCTTCTTTTTGACTCAACGTTGTGGACATTGTCCCAGGACAGCCGATAGAAATCTATCACATGTTCGTACAGATGAATTTTTCATTTTTTAATTTTGAGTGTTAAATGTGCTCACACAGATAAAAAAAATTACAGCGGTTATCAAAAAATATGTTTTATTTTTAATGGTATTTTATTTTTGTCTTTTTAGGGCCAAACCCATGGCATATGGAGGTTCCCAGGCTAGGGTTCAAATTGGAGCTGTAGCCACTGGTCTGTACCACAGCCACGGTAATGCTAGATCGGAGCCACATCTGCGACCTCCACCACAGCTCACGGCAATGCTCAGTCCTTAACCCAGTGAACGGGGCCAGGGATTGAACCCGTGTCCTCATGGATACCAGTCAGATTCATTTCCACTGAGCCAGGACAGGAACGCCGACATTTTATCATTATTGGTGTGGTTATTGTCATTGTTACTATGGCCTCACTCATGGCCTGTGGAAGTTCCTGGCCAGGGATTGAAAAAAGTATGTCTTAAAAAACCTACTGTCATTGTCTCCAGCCACGCGGTGCTCTCTCTGGCCCACAACCGGTAATACCTGTGTTGCCTTATTTTTTACTACATGGTGTTTCTCTGTATAGCAGAACCGTTGTTTATTTAGCCAGTTCTCTTTGTTGGACATGTAGGTTATTTCTAGAATTTTCCAACATAAACTGTCAAGAACACACATGTGGCATTCTTTCCTCTGGGTAGGATGTCAGAAATCAAAAGGAATGTGTATCTTAAGTTTTAATATTTGTTGCCAAACTGCCTCCCAGAATGTTGATATCAACTTGCATTTCTACTAAACCGAGAAACTGAATGTATCTCCTTGGTGTATTGTAAGTATTCTATAATTAGTAAGATCAGACACCCTGGAGTTCCTTTCCTGGTTCAGGGGTTAATGAACCCGACGAGGATCCACGAAGATGCAAGTTCCATCCTTGGCCTCGCTCAGTGGGTTAAGGCGCTGTGAGATGTGGTGTAGACTGCAGACAGGGCTCGGAGCCGGCGTCACTGTGGCTGTGGCGTAGGCTGGCAGTTGTAGCTCCAATTCAACTCCTAGCCTCAGAACTTGCGTGTGCTGTCGGTATGACAGTAAAAAGCAAAACAAACAAACAAACAAAAACAAGAGCCGACACCTCTTGATGATTGTTTTTCATATTTGCGTCTCTCCTGTGAGTAGTCTGTCTGTATTCTTTGAAAGAAAGGCCTTTTTGTTCTCAAGTAGTGATTTCCCCAGTGGAAGAGGAACGTGAACGGAGAGTGGACTCGTGCGTTGTCAGTTCAGCTTTGGGTAAGAGTTATAGTCAACAGTCAACTCTCCGAACCTCAGTGGCGGAAGGCTTGGTGAAGGGAATGTGGCTTGATCTTATGGCCGAAGCTGGTCCCCGCTGTCGCCTTGGGGCAAATTTTGCCCTTGGAAAGCGCCAGAAGCCATCTGGTCTTCACCCCAGAAACCATCAAAGTTGCTGCTTTCAAACGCCACTGAGATTTTTCTTTTCTTTTTTTGGCTGTGCCTGGGATCAAACCCGCACCACAGCAGTGGCCCAAGCCATAGCCCTGACTATGCTGGATCCTTAACTGCCAAGCCATCAGGGAATGCTGATTTTTTACAATCAGCATGTTTATTATAGCAAAAAGTTATTAGTTGTGGGTCCTTGGGCAAAACCTGTACCCTCTCTGGACTTGGTTTTCTCATCTGCAAAATGGGGTAGTAACGGGATTTTTAGGAAATGTACCTTGAAAAATAGCTTTATTGGGCATTTACTTGATGCCAGGCTCTGAGATGCAAGAATAACGTCATCTAAGCTAAGACCGGAAAACAGAGTGGGGGCAGCCAGACGCCGGCAGACAGGATGGGCTGCACAGGGCTGGTGTGCGCAGAGGTCCAGAGCGGGAAGGGGCTCGGAGCGCTCAAGGCTCTTAAGGTACAGCCGGTGTCATGCGGGAGGGAGGAAGGCTGGGAGACGAGCTGGAGGCGGAGCAGGAGCCCCCTCTGCGGGCAGGCGGCCTTGTGGTTCCCCCGGCACAGGGGCGCCTTCTGCCCCCAGGCTCGTGGGGGGGCCGTCCCCGGTCCCCGTGGATGCGCAGCTGTCGAGCGCACAGGCCTTCAGATCAGAGCCGACAGTGGTCCCCGCGCCTTGGAGTCCCCCCCACCCCCACAGGAAGGGCAGACACGCCGTCCCAGTGAGTTTCCTGTTAGCGGAGAAGGCTTCAGGGGTGTCGGGGGAAGGGGAGGGCGGTGGTGGCGGCAGGGAGGAAGCTGAGCCCGCCTTGCCGGCCCCTGCGGAAGGTTGTCACGGGCCGGGGACAACGCAGCCAGAGGCCTACAGGTGGAAGCCCTGGCGCGTTCTAGAAAGAGCATGGGCGGCGTGGGGCAAGGGAGGGGAGGGCGGGTGCCCAGGCGTGGGCACAGGGCGGCATAGGCCTCTAGGGCACGAGGGTCCCTGGCTTTTACTCCCAGTGGCACCGTGGAGCGTTTGGGCAGAGGAGCGATGGACTCGGGCTCAACTTTGATGGGGTCGCTGTCCTTGCTCTGCGGCCAGAGGCCTGGCAGCAGGAATGAGCCTGGGGCTCAAGCAGAGGCGGGCTCACCGCTGGGACGTGAAAGACTGCGGGTAGCTGAGACTAAGGCGGCGTGAGTGGGGGTGGAACGTAGTGGTCAGAATGTGGTCGTGTTTTGCAAGGAGATCCAGCGGGAGGGACCTCCTGGTGGATGAAACGTGGCGTGGGAGCCAGCACTGCCGGAGCCGGGCCTGGCCCTCAGGGCTCAAGCAGCCGGAGGCGAGAGGGAGCCGCCCCCAGCTGGGACCGGAGGCCTGGGAGGGTGGAGGAGACTCGGGGGAGGAGAGGCTGTGCTCGCTGTGCGGCCTGCGCTGGAGACGTTTATCCTGCGTCCACGTGGAGCTGTCCAGGGGTCTTGGGGTGGGTGAGTCTGGGGCTAAGGAGGCCTAAATCTGGGGTCCCAGCAACTAGATGGCCCCTCGAATGAGGCCGCACGTACCTACCGAGGGATGAGCATAGCCAGAGAAGAGGGCCAGGGACAGAGCGTCAGAGCCTGGGGACAAGAGAAGGAGAGAGCAGGGACCAGGAAGTGGGCAGCCCTGAGGTGGGGACCAAGGGGACATCGGGGGCCAGGTGCAGAGCAGCGTCAGGGAGAAGGAAGCAGGCAGCTGTAGGAGCACACGTCCCGGGAGACCACAGAAGACGGAGGCTGAGGATGGCAGCTGCAGCAGCTCTAGGCCCTCGGGGACCTTGACAAAAGCAGTTTCATTGTGTATTGTGGGGAGCGGGGGCGGGGGTGTGTGTGTGTGCAAGCTCCAGGGAAGTAGATTTAGGAGAGAAGGAGAAGGGAGTCCCCGTGTAGCACAGTGGATTCAGGATCCACTGTTGTCACCGCAGCGGCTCAAGTCACTGCTGTGGCGCAGGTTCAGCCCCTGACCCAGGAACTTCCGCGTGCCGTTTTTTTGGCAGGCCTGGCCCAAGGAGAGACAGAGAGCAGTGTAGACAGTGCTGGAGTTTTGCTGCAAAGCTGTGCAAAAGGGCAGAAGAATGAGGAAGTAGGATCCAGGATTTCTTTGTGTGTGTGTGTGTGTGTGTGTGTGTGTGTGTGTGTTTAGGGCCACTCCCGTGGCATATGGAGGTTCCCAGGCTAGGGGTTGAATCGGAGCTGCAGCTGCCGGCCTGCACCACAGCCACCAAAACTCCAGACCTGAGTCACGTCTGCGACCTACACCACAGCTCGTGGCAACGCCGTGGCCGGGATCGAACCCGCGTCCGCATGGGTGCTGGTAGGGTTCACTACTGCTGAGCCACGATAGGAGCTCCAGAGGCTCGTTTTGATTTTTCACTAACAGATACCTGCATCACGGTAGGAAGAGCCTGGCGGGGAGCGGGAAGTCATGATGGAGCCGTGTCCTTGAGTGGGAGGAGGTGGAGGCAGCAGCTTCGCGGAGGAGTCTGCCTGGTCCATCTGCAAACGGGGAGTGGGCAGGTGCTGGAGGTGAGCGCGCGTGGGGGGCGGGCGGAAAACCGTCTCAGGAGAGACAAGAGAGAGACGTAGGCGGCCAGCAGCTGGGAGGCCGGGGGCGGGGGGGGGCGGGACTTGAAGATGGGAGGGGAGAGGGTGAAATCTCACCAAGGTCCAGGGCAGGAGTGGGGCTCTGGGTCCCCTTGATGTTTTCTCTGGCTGCGGTTAGATGCTCGGGTGCAAGGGATCGGATCTAACCAGGGGTGTGGTTTTTCCAAGAGGAAGTGGGGGGCCTTGAGGGTGACTGTACAGGAGCAGGGGCCACCACTGAGCGTGGCCCTGAAGCCGGGTAGCGGGGGGAGTGAGACGCGGGGGCATAAGGATGGTGGGCGCCTGATGGGGCAGGGATGGTTGAAGTCGAGGGCCGGCTGCGGCTGTGGCCTGGGACCAGGGACTGGGGCCTGTGCCTGGGCTGATGGTTAGGGAGGGCGTTTCAGCCCGTGGGGCTGAGGGGCTGAGATGGGGGCGGTGAAGGGGGTCAGGGACCGGAGACCAGGGTGACAACAGCGCCATCCACGGCAGTGTGGGGGTGGCCGAGAACGACAGGAGGAGCAACCTGACCGAGAGGCACGCCCTCAAGGACGGGAGGGTGCGACCCAGTGCCGGCCCGTGTCTGTGCCCACGTGGAGCTGTGGGTGGTGCAGAGGCCGGATTCCAAACGGGCATCCTGCAGGGGCAGGAATGGGAATGGCCTGGAAGGGACGGTGCCAGGCAGGGAGGGCAGCATCCCCATGGCTGCCCCCTGCCCCCAACCTTTCCCTCCTGTCCACGGGCTGCGGAGGAGAGGGGAGAAGCCTCTGGGAGAGCAGGTCTCCCGGGGCGATCGGGAGTGTTCAGAGGAGCGACCGGGATGGGGGAGCTTCCGCTGCAGGCCTTCTGGGATCCCGAGGGCAGCAGGGCTTCGGGGGAGCCCCCTGGGGGCGGAGGGGGGCCTGCCCAGGCCCGGGGGCTGGAGAGCTGGAGAGAAGGGAGGCCCCCAGTGCAGAGGAGGAGGGAGGCCGCCTGAGGTCAGTGCCTGGATGGTGGCAGCAACGGGCGCCCTTCCCTGGAGCCCTGAGCACAGGCCAGACCCTGTGCCGAGCGAGGCGCAGACACCCTGGCAGTGGCTCCCCTCTGTACCCTGTGCGGCAGAAACTGGCATCCCCACACTTCATAACCAGGGAGACGGGCGGGCAGCAGCCGTCAGCAGCCATGCCAGCCTCTGAAGCCCCGCGGTCTGACCCGGTTTTCCCTGTCTGAGGCGAAACGGGCGCTCCTTCTCTATTGAGGTTTCATGGACGTGGCTGACTGACGGTGTCGCGTTCGTTTCTGGTACACAGCAGGGTGACTCAGTTCCACGTGTACGCACGTGTGCTCATGGTCCTTTTCGTACTCTTTCCATTAAGCTACGAGGTGATGCGTGTGGGAGCTCCCATCGCGGCCCAGTGGTTAATGAACCCCAGCATCCATGAGGACTTGGGTTCGATCCCTGGCCTTGCTCAGTGGGTTGAGGATCTGGTGTTGCCATGACCTGTGATGTAGGTCGCAGACGCGGCTCGGATCTGGCGTTGCTGTGCCTGTGGTGTAGGCCGGCAGCTGTAGCTCTGATTCAGCCCCCAGCCTGGGACCCTCCATGTGCCACAGGTGTGGCCCTAAAAAGACAAAAAGGAAAAAGCAGCTATTGAGTATAGTTCCCTGTGGTGGCAGTGGCACCTCCTTTGCCTGTTTCACTTGTTTGTTTATTTTTTATTGTTGTTGTTATTTTAAAAAATCTGTTTATTATTTTGTTGTTGTTATTTATTATCATGTGTTTGTATTTTTTATTTTTTTGTTATTTTTCCTTTTTAGGGCTGCGCTTGCAAGCTCATAGAAGTTCCCAGGCTAGGGGTCAAATCAGAGCCGCAGCTGACAGCAATGCCAGATCCTTAACCCACTGAGTGAGGCCAGGGATTGCACCCACATCCTCATGGATGCTAGTTGGGCTCTTAACCCACTGAGCCACAACAGGAACTCCTATTTGCCTATCTTACATTTAGAAGTTTGCATATGCTAATCCCTAACTGCTGGTTTGTCCTTCTCTTGCCCTCGCCCTTGGGTAACCATAAGTTTCTTTCTTTCTTTCTTTCGCTCTTGGCCACGGCATGTGGAGGTTTCCAGGCCAGGCATTGAACTCACACCACAGTAGTGACCTAGGCCACTGCAATGACAACGCCAGGTCCTTAACCCACTGCGCCACAGGAGAACTGCTCGTAAGTTTGTTTGGAAGACTGTGAGTCTGTTTCCGTTTTGTAAATAAGACCCATTGTATCGTGTTTCAGATTCCGCGTGTAAGTGACACCATTTGTCTTTCTCTGGCTGACTGACTTCTCTTAGTGTGAGAGTCTCTAGTTCCATCCTTGTTGCTGCAGGTGGCATTTTTCATTCTTTTCTATGGCTGAGTAGTATTCCACTGTATGTATGTACCACATCTTTTTTTTTTTGGACACACCAAGGAATGAATCTGAGCCAGAGCTGTGACCTACGCTGACACTTCAGAAACACCGGGTCCTTTAACCTACTATGCCAGGCTGGGGAATCGAACCCATGCCTCTGTAGTGACCTGAGCCTCTGTAGGCAGGTTCTTAACCCACTGCACCACAGTGGGAGATGCAGAGCTCTGAGACTTTTAACCTTGGATCCAGGCATTTTCTAGTGTCTGTTGAGTGGCCCAAGGGAGAACAGGAAATTGATCTGCGCCGTCCCAGGCTCTCCCGGACCCTCAAGGCCGGAGGCCCTGTGCATCCCATCCTTAGGACGGTTCATATGCTGATTTGCCCCTGGGGTTCCTCCCTTGGAGGGAGGTTTTGCATGAGGGGGCAGGGCTGGGTGGGGAGAAGAAGCTGCTTCATTAGTTCGCATTAGTTCATTAGTTCACCAGAGGAGCACAGGCAGGCGAGGCGTCAGAGACTGGCCACAGCGCCGTGCGCCCTGGGGCATGGAGCCCGCCCGAAGCAGCACCCTGCCTGCTTCCTGGAAGCCCTCCGTTTCCGTCCTCCACGGGCTGGGATGTTACAGAGCCCCCCTGCGGTCTGCGGGATGGGCTCTGGACCCTTGGGCACCCGGCGTGGCGCGCGCAGAGGGGAGCGGTCCAGGGTCTGCCGTCAGTGTCTTTGTCCAGGGAAGAGAAGAAGCAAGAAACCCGACGTGCAAACCAGGCCTCCGGCGGGGCCAGGCCCCAGGGCCGCAGAGGGCCGCTCCCGCCTGCTCTCGTGGCAGCTGTCAGAGGCCCGAGGTGGGAGTGGGGTCGGATAGGACGGGAGGAGAGCGTGGGGGCTGACGCGAAAGCCTGGGGCACCGTCTCGAGTCGGGCGGACCTTCTTCGGGGTCTCTGGGGGGACGTTCCGCGTGGCTGGAGGGAGTGGTGGGAGGTGAACTCACAGCTCGGGGTGCCGGGCCCTGGTGGCTAGGGAGAGGCAGGCGCCCTGAAGGACAGCCCGTCTGGGTGCTCCTGGGGCCGAAGGACGGCAGGGTGGCTAGGGCCGGTGGCTGCCACCCCCCCCTCCCGCCCCCGGCCCAGGGGTGGCAAGGACCGCTGGACGCCCCGCGCACCTTGGTGGCCACTAGATGGCGGCGGATGTCCGTGCTCGCGAAGGACAGGCCTCCGCCGGGGACTTAGGAAGGAGCCTTGTGCGTTTTGAGCCTCAGGTTGGTTGAGGAATCTAAGTGAGAGTGCGAGTGTGTGTGTGTGAGAGAGTGTGAGTGTGTGCGACTGTGTGTGAGTGAGTCTGTACTTCGGACATGTGCCCGGGATGTCGTTGGCATGTGGCCTTGTGCACGTCCTGCCCTGGTGCTCGGTCGCACCCCCAGGAGTCCAGGAGCTCCGATTACTGCCGCCTTTGCCAGGGTGGGAGGCTAGGGCAGCAAAAGACTGGGGACGTGCCCAAGGCCGCTGGGCCGCCGGGCCGCCGGAGGGGTAAGTGGATGGAGACGGCACTGGGCCTCAAAGCCAGATCTGGCCCCGGCCCCTTGCCACAGGCAGGACCTGCCTGTGAGGACCTGCTCGGCGTCGCCTCCAGCGGAAGAACAAAGCCCGGGGGGCTGGTGGCACCAGGATACAGATCCTCGGCATTTATCCACGCAGCACGTTTGTTGCGCATCCACTGTGTGCCAGGCACTGCGCTGGGCGTCAGTGAGCGAGACAGCGACGGGCAGCCGAGACCCGCGGGCACGTCTGGTAGAGGAGACAGCCAGACATCGTACCAGCGAACCCGCTGACCGAAACCCATCTTTGGGAAGGGGTCATGCTGTGGCATGCACAAGTTCCCAGGCCAGGGGTCGGCCCCGAGCCACAGCAGTGACCTGAGCCACAGCGGTGACAATGCTAGATCCTTAACCACTAAGCCGCCAGGAAACTCCGATGTCTTTTTTTATGTTTTTGTCTTTTGTCTTTTTAGGACCACACCCACGGTATATGGAAGGTCCCAGGTGAGGGGTCAAATCGGACCTGTGGCCACCGGCCTACACCACAGCCACAGCCACAGCGACATGGGATCCGAGCCGCGTCTGCCACCTACACCACAGCTCACGGCAATGCCAGATCCTTACCCACTGAGTGAGGCTGGGGTCGAACCTGCGTCCTCGTGGATGCCAGTTGGGTTTGTTAACCACTGAGCCACGACGAGAACTCCCTGCCAGCATCTTTATCATTTCAGATGACAGTGAGTGGTGCGAAGGCAGCAGACCCAAGAAGGTTACAGGCGGCCTCACTCGAGAGCCGGGGCAGGACTCTGAGGAGCAGACCAGCGGGTGCAAAGGTGCCGCCGTGAGGGGGCAGGAGAAGCAGCATCCGGGCAGAGGCCACAGCTGGTGCACAAGCTGCCAGGTGGGAGGAGCTGAGGGACTGGCCGGAGGTGAGGGCTGCTGAGGAGAGGGGCGAGAGGCGAGTCACCCTGGAGGCCAGGGGCTGGCAGGCCCTGGAGAGGAGGGGGCGTTGGAATCCACATCCGTGGGAAGGCGCAGAGCTTCCAGCAGGGCGCCGCGTGCTGTGAGTTGTCTGTTTCAGAGTCCAGTCGGGCTCTGTCGAGAGTCAGGTGCAAAAGGCCGTGGAGGGGGAGGCAGTGTCCGTCTTGCGAGATGCTTTGGAAGTGGAGTCAGTCCCGCTTTGAGACGGATTGGACCTTGAACGTTCCCAGGCTTCAGCAAGGCGCGGCCATGGGGCCGTTTTCTGAGACGGGAGAGCTGGGAGGCCGTGCCTTGCATGGAGGCTGGGCCGCCGCTCGGGCTCTGTTACTTTTATTTTGTTCTTTTTGCTCAGTGAAGTTTGTTACACTTACGGTTGTACAGCAATCATCACAGGCCGCTTTTGCAGCAGGTCCATCCCAACCCCCCAGCCTGTCTCCTTGGGAAACTGTAAGTTTTTCAAAGTCTGTGAGTCCGCGTCTGTTCCGCAGAGACGTTCACTGTGTCCTTTTCCTAGATTCCACGTGTCGTGTAAGCGACAGCATTTGATGATGGTGTCTCACTGTCTGACTTCACTGAGCATAACTTCTAGGTCCATCCATGTTGCTGCAAATGCCATTTTTGATTGCCTTTTGATGGCCGAGTAATAGTCCATTGTGTGTATGGACCACATCTTCTTGATCCACGCCTCTGTCGGTGGGCATTTAGGTTGTTTCCATGTCTTGGCTGTTGCAAATAGTGCTGCAGTGAACACTGGAGTACGTGTGTCTTTGCGAGCCGTGGTTTTCTCTGGACAGATGCCCAGGAGTGGGATTGCTGGGTCCAATGGTCGTTCTGTGTTTAGTCTTCTGAGGCACCTCCGCACTGTTCTCCACAGTGGTTGCACCAGTTGACAGTCCCCCCAACAGTGTCGTAGGGTTCCTTTCTCTCCCCACCCGCTCCAGCACTTGCTGTTTGTAGACTCTTGGATGATGGCCATTCTGGCGGGTGTAAGGTGGTCCCTCCGCGTGGTTCTGAGGCGCGTTTCTCTAATAATGAGCGGTGGTGAACCTCTTCTCATGTGTTTCTTGGCCATCTCTGTGTCTTCTTTGGAGAACTGTCTGTTCAGATCTTCTGCCCACTTTTGGATGGGGTTGTTTGTTTTCTTGGTATGGAGCTGCAGGAGGTGGTTGTAACGTTTGGAGATGAATCCCTTGTCAGCTGATTCCCTTGCAAAGATTTTCTCCCATTCTGTGGGTTGCCTCGGTTTTGTTTAGAGTTTCCTTTGCTGTGCAGAAACTTCGAAGTTTGGTTAGGTCCCATTTGTTTGTTTTTGTTTTTATTGTCATGACTCTAGGAGGTGGATCTGAGAAGATGTTGCTGTCGTTTATGGCAGAGGCTGTTCGGCCTGTGTTTTCCTCTAGGAGTGTGATAGGGCTGGTCTTGTATCATCGAGGTCTTTAATCCGTTTGGAGTTTGTTTTTGCCTGTGGTGTCAGGAGGGTTCTGATTCCATCTCTGCGCGTGGCTGTCGGTCTTCCCGGCGCCGCTCACTGAAGGGGCTGTCCTTTCTCAGGGCGTGTTCTGGCCTAGGCCTGTCATTTTGCAAGCCACTCACGTGACATCCTGGTAGAAAGATGGAGCAGGTAGTGGGGGCTCATTAGGAAGGTCAGGGCTGCTGGTAAATCCTCAGGAGCCTCTCGATTGTACTTCCTGTCACGGCATTAGATGGGCTCCCAGAGCCCAAAGGCCAGGCGGCTCAGTAAGGGCGGCAGTCAGGGCCCCTCGCCTCGCTGCAGGTGTGTGGGGAGCCTGGCCGAGGGCACTCTTGACTGCTAGAGGGGGGAGCCCTCGTTGTGGGAGGTAGCACGAAACGGCCCTGGAGCATAGTGGAGACAGGACTCCGCGTGGCCCTGGATGGCGTGGAGGAGCTGGACATGCTGGCGCTGCCTCTTTGGGGAGAGCTTCCTTCAGAGGCACTTCCCCCACTGCCATCTGGCCGGGGTCAGAGACACAGACCCTGGCTGGGACGGGGGCAGGGCAGCCTCTGTAATTTCAGCTGAGGGCAGAGGTCGGGGTTTGGGTGCCACCTGGTGTGAGGTTCCTCTTTCTGCCTCCCCCCCCATGACTATCTGGCTGACAGCACCCCTCCCGCAGCTGCAGCTCCCGAGCCTCCCGGGGGAGGGCCGGCCAGGGAGCCACACTGCCACCTGGAAGGACGCGGAGTCAGGTGGCAGAGCCTCCCGGCGAAGGGGCTCCTTGGACGGGGCTGCCACGTTTAACTAGTGGTTGCGAAGCCCCGGAACACGCAAGCAGAAGGGGCCCCCCTTCATCTTCACAACTTCCCCACCAGCCTGGATGAAAGGGCCAGGGAGGGGCTGGGTGACGGTCGTCATGAGTCGAGGCGCTGACGAAGCGAGACGGTGGTGACCCGGCCGCCTCCTTCCCCGCTCTGGCTGCCTGGCCTCCTCCTCTGGCTCTGCGTCCTTTCTCCTTCCTTTCCGCCCTCGCCTCGCCACCCCCCCCCCCCCAGTCTTTTCCCCTTTTTCTCCGGGCCTTGCCTCTTCCTCTGGCCTCCTTTCAAGGCCGGGGTCTCGTCAGCTCTCTGTGCTGGGATGCTGCAGCGGCGGGACACTCGGGAAGCACCCCTGGGTGCGCCTGGGGTGCAGAGGGAAGCGGGGCGGAAGGGTGTCTGCTGTTCCTTCCCCGTCTTACCCAGAGTTACTGAGCGGCCGCTGCGGGCCAGGCGCAGGATTAGGCCCCCGGGCTTCCGTGCTGAGCAGGAGACAGGGCCCTGCCCTGGGGAGGCGGACAGCAAACAGGAGACGGACAAGGACCCTTGAGGTCGCAGATCGATGCCCACTAGGAAGCGAGAGACAGCAGGTGTGATGGAGGCTGAGGGACCAGGGAGGCGTCCCTGAGGAGGCGCCATTCGGGCTGAGAGCTGAATGATGCCAAGGAGCTCGGCGGAGAACGACCGAGAATAGTGCGGGCAGGGAGAGCGGCCTCTGCCACAGCCCTGAGCTGGAGAGGGTCGTGGGCCGCGCGAGGACCTGGAGAGGATGAGGTGGTGGGAGAGGCTGGTGTGCGCTGGGGGCAGCGGGGGGGGGGGGGGGGGCAGCCCGTCCCGGGCGGCCTGGCTCGCACGTCTTAATTTTCCAGCCGGGGCTCTGCGTTTCCATTTCGCTCTGGGCTCGTCGTTCCAGCGCCGGCCCTCCCTCCTCGGGGCTCGGTCTGTGCTCGGAGCTGTGAAGGCAGGGAGGCTGGTGTTTGCTGAAGGAAGGAAGGAAGGGAAGCCTCGGGGGCGCGCGTGCAAGCTCATCTGTGAGGCTGTCGCCCGCCGCTGCGCGGGCCTAGACCCGGGCGCTGCTCACCCTCGACACGGCTGCTCCCCCCCCTGCCCCCCCGAGTCCCGCAGCCCCTCTGGGTTTCCGGACCCGTAACCAGAGCAGCGCCCAGGGCTGCGTGCCCGGGCTGGAAGCAGCGCCAGGAATGGGATGGTGTGGCCAGGTCACCCCAGCCCCGGGTTGGGAAATAAGGTGACTCTTCCACCCCAGGTGGAGGTGGCCCTGTCTCGCCCGTGAGACCTGAGATGTTGGAGCCAGACAGACTTGAGTTCCGATCGCCTTCCCCCTCTGACCAGGGTGCAAATAAGTGGGCGTTGGGCAGGTGCCTTGCTTCTCTGAGCCCCGGTTCCTCGTCCGTAACATGAGGACCCCCACTTCCTGGAACTGCGGAGAGACCCGATGAGGTGAGGAGAGGAAGGACCCCGGCAGAGTCAGAGCTCGGCAGGCATTCAATGATAATGCGTTGTCATAACCACGCAGCTCTGGAGACACGGGCGGCTGTGCCCCCGGCCCTAAGGGTCTGCGCCACCGGGAACCCGTCACGTAACCCTCCTCGCCGGCCCAGCTGGGCGGACAACCAGCCAGCTCCTCGCTGCCCGCACGCGCGCCCGGAGCTCCTCTGCGAGCCGAGCCGACGAGCCCGGATGAGCCCTGGGCACATCTCCAGCCCCCTGCCCCACCTTGGGGCAGATTTTCTCCAAAGAGGCCCCCTTCCCGGAGAGAAAGTACCACCCCACCTCACCCCACCCCTGCCGCCCAGTTCTTGGCAGCAGATGGAGCCCAGTTCGTGGATTCCCAGCGCCGAGCTGTCGCCCTCACACTGGGAGCGGAGGTCAAGGTCCGAGGTCGAGGTCGGGCAGGAAGAGGAAGGTCCACAGCTGGGGCGGGGCAGGGAGGATGGGCTGAGGGAACAAGGGAGCTGGAGCCCAGGTCTTCGGTGGTGGGGCTGCCTGCCTCCCTCGGGGCCAGAAGTAGCCTGAAAGCTGTGGCAACGAGTGTCTGACAAAGGGCCCCCGTGGGTACAGCCCCCACTTCATCTCCCACGAGCACCCCCAAGGGCTGATCGGCAGGGGCCCCCAAGATCCCTGGGAAGCCCTGAGCATACCAGCACCAGCCCGGGAAGGGAGGCCCCCTCCCCGGCAGGGGTCCTGGCCAGAGGGTGCTTGGCCAGACGTCTGCTGGTGAAGGCCAGGGGCTCTGGGGCAGGAAGGCGGGGCCACGTCGAGGCCTCAGCAAACCAGCACCGTGACCTCGGGGCTGCCCCAGCTCCCTCGTCCGAAGGTGGGTCACATCGCACCTGCTCCGCGTGCTGCTGGGAGAGCTGCGAGCTCCAGGTCCCGAGCACAGCCTGCTGCACGGTGACTGCTTTCGAAAGGCTCGTTGTGACCGTGGGCTTTAAGAAATGGGGCCACCCAGCGAGCTGTAACAGCGGCTGTCAGATCGCCTCGTAGACTAGATCAGAGCCTTCCCCTACCCCTTGCTGCAGTCTTGGCTGGCAACAACCATTCATTCTTTCGTTTGTTCAGAAGATGTTTATGGCGGCAAAGTCTGGCAGATGGGCCCCAATGCTGCCCGATTCTTGGAAGGGCCTTTGAGGGAGAGCCGACCGTGGGCGTAGCTGAGGTCCAGTCAGACGCCCACTGCCCTGGATGGTCATGAGCCCGTTGGCGGAGGAGGGGCCCGGGGGTGTCCTGGGCACGGGTCACCCAGGCCGGCCCTCCTCCACACCTGACGCCTCTGCAGACCAAGCTTCCGGGGCTGTCTTCCTGCGCCGCCCCAGCCCCCACCCGTGCCGCCGCCTGGGCAGAACCAGAGCCCCATAGAGGCCGAGGCCGGGCTGTTGGCTACGGCCTCCGGAGCAGGATTTCTGTCATTTCCCGTCCGGTCGCCTGACCACGCAGAGCAGCCCTGGGGCTTTCCCCAGAGGGGAAGCCCAGCCGGGAAGCCGCCCAGCCGGGACCATGTGGCTGTGGGCGACTCCTGACCGCTCCCTTTCCAGCTGCAGAGCTGTCTGGGGGCCTGGGAGCGGGGCTCCCTGAGTGGGCGCTGAGCCAGTGGTTCCCCAGAGGCCTGGGCCCCTGAGACAGCTCATCATCGCCCCGCCTCTGCGCTGGGAGCTGATGCGCTGGTGGCCAGTCCCCCGGGCCACCTTTCTTCTTGGGCGCCGTGGGGCTCGAGGGTCTGTGCTACCAAAGGACTTGGAAAAGCCCACAGGATGGGTAACGGCAGAGGCACGAGCCCATGCTGTCGGCTGAGACTTCCCTGCCCAGCTCCAACCTCTGCCTCCCCCAGACTTGTGTCTGTGCGCCAGTCCCTTCTGCAGGCCCTCTGCAGGACCCGTTGGGCCTGGGCAGGAGGACCCTAGGGAAGAAGCAGGCCATCTCTGAGTCTGGCCCAAGCGCCCCAAGGCCGAGGGGTCGCCCACGTCGATACAGCCCCTGTGGGGCTTCCAGCGGCCTCGCCGCACCCTGGGTTTGCACACACACAGGGAGCGAGGGCACCGGGGGGTTGAGATGCGCAAGAGGAGGCCGTGGCTCCTGAGGAGGCGTCCTGGCAGGTCACAGCGCAGGCCTCACACCTTTGCCAGGAAGTCCTTCTGCTCTCGGGCTGGGCCCAGTTTACCCGTCTGCCAGTTCAAGGACCTCGCAGAGCCCTCTGCGGTTCAATGGGTGGGCCTCTGACTTCCGCCTCTTCAGACCTCCAGGCCCTGGCCTTGAGCAGATGGAGCCCAGTTCCGCCCTCCGGGGCTCCATCGGGGGTTCGAACCACCCTCCCCAGCTCCATCTGCTGCCGTGGCCCCCAGGTGCTCTCCAGAGGGGACGGAAACCCAGGGCGGGAGCCCCGTCCCCAGGAGGACTCCCTGCCAGGCCTGTGCAGGCAGACAGATAGGTGGGGGGGCGCCGGTGGGTGAGGCAGCTCCACGTGGAGGGGCCAGGGCCTGGGCACAGGGCCGGGCCAGATGGCGGGGGCAGCCGAGGGGAGGGCTGCTTGCTCCCTCTCTCCCCACCCAGGGGCTCTGCGGGGCGGGGATTTCTTTCCACGCAAAGACTTGGGAGAAACCTGATTCACAGGCAGACTTTTAATCTGGTGGAATCACAGTTGTTACATTGTAGAAACTTAGTAGCTGCAAAATTCTAGACTCTCCCATGCACAGCATCCCCGAAGTGAGTCATAAACTCTAGGTTTCTAAACTGTGCGGTCCAGCGCTGTAGCCACCGGCCACATGCCCTTATTGAGCCCTTGAAATGCGGCCGGCCCGAGCCGAGGTGAGCTCCATGGGTAAAGCACATAGTAGCTTTGGAAGACTTGACACAAAAGAAAGAATTTCAAATCATTAATGATTTCTTTGTATTAATTACATGTCAGAGTGATAAAATTTGGAGCATATGGGGTTAGATGTGATGTAGTTACTAAAATGAATCTACCTGTTTCTTTTTACCTTTAAAATTGGCTGTTAGAGAAATTTTCATTTTGCATGT
Organism: Phacochoerus africanus; assembly: GCF_016906955.1. Taxonomy (NCBI): domain Eukaryota; kingdom Metazoa; phylum Chordata; class Mammalia; order Artiodactyla; family Suidae; genus Phacochoerus; species Phacochoerus africanus. Next base: position 151,377,065 of record NC_062547.1, read on the forward strand.
TTCTTTTTTTTTTTTTTTGTCTTTCTGCCTTTTCTGGGGCCACACTCCCACAGCATATGGAGGTTCCCAGGCCAGGGGTCTAATCGGAGCTGTAGCCGCCGGCCTGCACCACAGCCACAGCAACGCAGGATCCGAGCTCCCGGCAACGCCGGACCCTTAACCCACCGAGCGAGGCCAGGGATCGTACCCTCAACCTCATGGTTCCTAGTCGGAGTTGTTAACCACTGCGCCACGACGGGAACTCCTGCAAGTTTCATTTCAGAATTGTAAAGAGACAGAATTTTAGAATCAGATTTCCAGATCTTTACATCACTAGCTGACCTAGACTCTTCGACGCTACCTCTCAGAGCCTGGAAGAGTTTGGGAGGAGTCCTGGTCCTGCTCCCACCCGGCGCGAGGACCCTCTACCCACCGTGACCAGCGCTGACCGGCCTCGCCACGCACCCCTGCCCTCCCTGCCCCCGTGGCTTCCGGGTCCCGGAATGGTGGCAGTTGCCGGGTATCTCGTGGGGTCTGCTCCCTGCAGCCACGTCCACCCGCATGGCTGGTCGCGAGCGCCTCCCCGGACGGATCTCCACCCTTCTCCCCACGGAAGCTGTGGAGGCGGCCTCCCCCGCCCCGTTCCCCCTCGTCAGGTGCGCCTCAGGGAGCCTCAGCTCGGGGTGACCCGCTCGCTTCCCCGCCCCTCGGCAGAGCCGCTGCCGGGACCCCAGGGATGGGTGACGGTGACGATGACGGTCCTTCAGCCTCTCCCGGCTCGTGGCGGAGCGTCCGTCTGTCAGGGTGACTGCCCGCCCCGCGGGGTCTCTCGGCGCCGCCTGCTCCCGGCTCCAGGAGGATGGGAGATGGGTGACGGCGGGGCGGGATGCGGGGACACAGGAGGCAGGAGGCTGACTTAGCGTGCCTCAGATCTGCCCGAAAAGTGCCCTGTCCAGTGTGACGAGACCGTGGGGAGGAGGAAGGAAGAGGCTCTCTGCCCGGCAGAGTCAGGGGCTCCGAGGCAGCGCCGCCGCCGTTCCCAGGAGGAGGAGGAGAGGTCAGTCGGGGAGGGCGTCCTGGAGGAGGTGGGGCCGGAGGTGGGACTCGGGGCTGTGACGAGGCAGAGGCTAGGGCATCCCTGGCAGGTCCGGGGGAGTCAGAGGGTGCTGGGCTGTGTAGCTGGGTCGGCTGGCCGAGGGCAGCCTGGGAGTTAGCCTCTGGGGAGGGAGGGGTGCGTGTCCGGTAGAGAAGGGGGACCCCAGTGAGCAACCGGGGAGACTGGGTAAAGTAACGTTAACGAGCGTAGCTGTGCCAGGCGCGGTGCCAAGTGGCTTCCTGATCGTTCGTGGCATCTCCTCCTACCCCGTTCTGCACATAAACACCTGAAAGCCGAGTCGAGGGTCGGTGCGGGAGGGCTGACCTCGGAGCTGAAGCAGCGGCTGGAGGGCAGGCGTGGGGCGGAGAGCCTCGTCCCCGACGTCTGGCTCCACCGCAGGGCAGGCCTAGGCCGGCGGGTCTGTGTGAAGAGGGGGCCTCGGAACGATAAGAACTTCCAGGCAGGCCTGTCGGAGCAGATGGCCCCGCCGAGGGCCTGGCCCCCAGGCCCGCTCCAGAGCCAGCTCCCCACTGGGGCCAGCACCGCCCGTTCCTCTGCGCACGCGGGCTCTCCTCCAGGCCTGGGAGTCGCGTCTAGACTCGACCTTGGGCGTCCTGGACTTCCGACGCCGCCTCCTTCTTAGCTTCTGCTGTGCCCACAGCGGGGCCGTGGCCAAGGGCCGCTGGCAGGGGGTCCCCAGGCTGCGCTCACTGGGCTCCACCTGGCGACAGGCAGGGCCCCGTTCCTCTCTGGGCCGCAGCTTCTCCACTTCTGTAAGGAGGCAGATTAGTGCAGAGACGGTGAACTAAGACAGCAAGGGAGCCCGGGAGAAAAGAACAAGGGGAGTGTGTGTGTAGAGTGTGTGTGTAGACTGAGCGTGTCGAGAGTGTGTGTGCGCGTGTGTGTAGCATGTGCACGTGTGTGTAGCATGTGCACGTGTGTGTAGCGTGTGCGCGCGTGTGTAGAGCACGTGTAGAGTGTGCACGTGTGTAGAGAGTGTGTGCGTGCACGCGCGCATAGAGTGTGGGCCCCCAGAAGAAACGGACGGCAGTCTCCAGACCAGGGGCCCTGGCCTGTCCTTCCCCCTTCGCTTGGTGGGGGCACGGGAACCCTGTGCCTCAGTTTCTTTAACTGGAAAGCCGGGGTTGTAATGCCCACCCTACCCCCCAGCAGTGGGGACAAGGAACTGGAATAACTGATCTGTCCCCCCTTTGATGACTACAGTCTTTTGTTTTGAGTGGTGTTAAAAGGATAGAGTAGAGTTCCCACTGTGGCTCAGCGGGTTAAGAACCCGCTTGGTGTCTATGAGGCTGCGGGTTCGATCCCTGGCCTTGCCCAGTGGGTTAAGGATCTGGCGTTGCCACATGTTGCAGTGTAGGTTGCAGATGCGGCTTGGGTCTGGTGTTGCCGTGGCTGTGGGGTAGGACGGCAGCTGTAGCTCTGATTCGACCCCTAGCCTGGGAACCTCCATATGCTGCAGGTGCGCCCCTAAAAAGACAAAGAAAAAAGTATTTAGCCCCAAGCTCATGCAACACAATACCAAAAAAACAAACAACCCACTCAAAAAAATGGGCAGAAGACCTAACTAGGCTTTTCTCCAAAGACATGCAGGTGGCCAACAGGCACATGAAAAGATGCCAGCATCGCTAATTATCAGAGAAATACAAACCAAAATCACAACGAGGTGCCACCCCACACTGGACAGAACGGCCATCATCAGAGGCTGCGGACAGTAACTACCAGGGAGAGGCGGAGAAGAGGAACGTTCATACCCTGTTCGGGGAGGCGTGAAGCGGCTCAGCCACTCCCGAAACCAGTACGGAGGTGCTTTAAAAGCAAAACTGGAGCTACCATCTTATCGATTAATCTCACTCCTGGGCCTCTATCTGGAAAACATGAAACTCTTCATTTGAGAAGATAACGCATCTCGTGTTCATAGCAGCACGATTTATAGTGGCAACGACATGGAAGCTCCCGAAGTGTTCGACAGCATGTGAATGGACAGAGAAGATGTACAATATATACAGTGGAATGTTGCTCAGCCATGAAAAAGAATGATGTGATGCCATTTTCAGCAACATGGTGGACCTAGGAAAATGTACTTGCCAAAGTAGGTCAAACAGGGAAGGACAGGCATTACAGGACATCAGGTACATGCAGAATCTAAAAAAAGAATACAAATGAATCTATATACAAAATAGAAACAAACTCACGGATACAGAAAATGAACTTACGGCTTCCAAAGGGGACAGAGAGGGAAGGCGGGGTAAACTAGGAGTGTGGGGTTAGCAAATATCATTACACAGAAAATACAGAAGTAACAAAGATTTCCTGTGTAGCAGATATTACATATCTTGTAATAACCTATAGTGGAATATAATCTGAAAAAATATATGTAACCGAACCACTTTGCTGTAGCCCTAAAATTGACACAATAGGAGTTCCCGTCGTGGCGCAGTGGTTAACGAATCTGACCAGGAGCCATGAGGTTGCGGGTTTGACCCTGGCCTTGTTCAGCGGGTTAAGGATCCGGCGTGGCCGTGAGCTGTGGTGTAGGTCGCAGACGCGGCTCGGATCCCGCGTGGCTGTGGCTCTGGCGTAGGCCGGTGGCTACAGCTCCGATTCAACCCCTAGCCCGGGAACCTCCATATGCCGTGGAAGTGGCTCAAGAAAAGGCAAAAAGACAAAATAAATAAATAAGTAAAATGGACACGATGTTGGAAATCACTCTTCTTCAATTTAAAGGAAAGTGTGTGGAGTTCCCGTCGTGGCTCAGCGGTAACGAACCCGACTCACATCCGTGAGGATGTGAGATGATCCCTGGCCTGCTCGGAGGTTAAGGATCTGGCAGTGCTGTGGTCTGTGGTGTAGGTGGCACATGTGGCTGGGAGATCTTCCATGTGCTGCAGGCACAGCTCCAAAAAGCAAAAAAAAAAAAAAAAGTATTTAACTCTTGCTGACCCGGTGAGGAAAACGGAAGCACAGGGAGGCTAGCTGCAGGAGGAGTGGATGGGAGCCGGCCTGGGGTGAGGGCAAGGACAAGGCCTTGAGAGGTTTGGGGAGGACCATCCCGCGTGGCCTCGGCTTCTGCCTCGGGCGCCTGGAGCTGGGCCCTGGGCCCTGGGCCCTGCCGCCTCCGAGCCCTTGGAGCCTGTTGTCTTGTTTAGAGACCGCAAGTGCTAGGGGGTGTTTTTCTTTGGCTGGGTTATAATTGCTGCATCACAATGGACACAGTAAAAAGGGAAATTAGCTGAGTTACATTTGTTTACGGAAGCCATTATCTTTTCTGTGTGAGGAGTCTCAAGATCTTTCATCCTCCAACCCAGTTCTCCGGGTCAAGTTGAACCCTCCTGGGACCTGGGAGAAGGCGGGCTGGGGGCGAACGTGGGGTTGGGCTGCCCCTTGGCTCCGTGGCCGGTTGGCCAGACCTTCATTTCCTCCTCCTGAAAATGGAGATGAAAAGTCTCCCCTCTGAGAAGCAGGACGTTGTGTTGGGAGTTCCCACTGTGGGTCAGCATCCACGAGGACGCGAGTTCGATCCCTGGCCTCGCTCGGCGGGTTAAGGATCCAGCGTTGCCGCGAGCTGTGGTGTAGGTCGCAGACGCGGCTCGGGTCCTGCGTGGCTGCGGCTGTGGTGTAGGCGGGCAGCTGCAGCTCCGATTCGACCCCTAGCCTGGGAACCGCCACGTGCCGCGGGTGCGGCCCTGAAAAGACAAAACAAAAAACAAACAGGAGTTCATGTCATGGCACAGTGGTTAATGAATCCGACTAGGAACCATGAGGTTGCGGGTTCGGTCCCTGCCCTTGCCCAGTGGGTTAAGGATCCGGTGTTGCCGTGAGCTGTGGTGTAGGTTGCAGACGCGGCTTGGATCCCGCGTGGCTCTGGCTCTGGCGTAGGCCGGTGGCTACAGCTCCGATTCAATCCCTAGCCTGGGAACCTCCATATGCCACGGGAGCAGCCCAAGAAATGGCAGAAACAAAAAACAAAAAACAAAAAACAAAGAAAGGCAGGATGTCGTGGAGTCCACGGGAGTCGGGTGACGCAGTGGGAGGGAGGATGCTTTGGAGGCCCAGGCGGATGCTGCCCGAGGAAGGGACGGGCCGCAGGTCCTTGGCTCTGGCCCCAGAGGTGGGACTGCTCTGTGAACAGCCCCGGCGGGGGCGGCGGGGAGGGACCCCCGGAACCCAGGTGGTCTTGCACGTTGCTGTCTCACAGCTCTGGGGACTGCGAGTTGGCATGAACGGTGACGAGAACTTTGCCTTTGCTGTGGGTGGACCTGGGTTTGAAGCCTCTTCTGCCTCTGCCGTCCGGGGCCCGGGGGAGGCTGCTGAGGGGCAGAGAGCGGGGAGCAGCCCCTGATCGAGGGATGCCTTGCTGCTCACGGCCCCCGTTTCCCCCGCAGACAGTCTTTGGTTGTCTTCCGTCCATCTGGAGCATGGGTAGCTTCCCATTTCACGGATTTTTCTCCTTCATTTGTGTAGCAGACGGCTGCCGGGGAGCGAACAGACCCTGTCCTCGAACATGGGGTGTGTGTGTGAGAGAGAGGGTGTGTGTGTGAGAGAGTGAGTGTGTGTGTGTGTGAGAGGGGGTGTGAGAGTGTGTGTGAGAGAGGGGTGTGTGTGAGGGGGTGTGTGTGAGGTTGTGTGTGAGAGAGAGGGTGTGAGAGAGAGGGTGTGTATGAGAGAGGGGTGTGTGAGGTATATGTGAGAAAGAGAGGCGTGTGTGTGTGTGAGAGGGTATGTGTGAGGGGTGTGTGTGAGGGGTGTGTGTGAGAGGCGTGTGTGTGTGTGTGTGTGTGTGTGTGTGTGTGAGGGTGTGAGAGAGGGTGTGTGTGAGAGAGGGTGTGTGTGAGAGAGAGAGGGAGAGAGGGAGGGAAGAGAGGAGGCCGCCGCGCCGGGAGGCCCGCGCCGTCGGTAATTACGGCAGCACCGTAATTACGGCAGCTTCTGCAAAGCCCGCGTCGGCTCGTGTGGTCTGACAGGGGCTATTTTCTGCCTCCGCTGAAGTTCAAACATGAAATCACATGTAGTTACACATTCACGGAGTCACCTTTTACTTTTTTGGAGACGCGGGTGACATGGAACTTGGAGTCTCCGGCCGGTCCCACCGCCGTCCCGGGAAATCCCTGGGGCGGGAGCGAGGTCCGGGCGGAGGCCGGCAGCGGGGGTGGGGGGGTGGGGGGGGGGCTTCCGGGAGGGGCCGCTGCCTGAGCGAGGCCTTCGGGCTGCACAGGAGGTCTCCAGGCAGGGCCGGGGTGGCCTTGGTGCCCTCGGCACCGGACCTGCCCTTCGCGATGGACGGAAAACCCGCTAGGACCCGGGCGTGGGGGCGGAGCCGGCAAGGGCGTCTGTCCCTCGGTCCGTCTGTCCGCGAGACCGCTGGCCGGGCGCCTCCCACGCCTTCACATGCCGTCACCGGTTGGTCTCTGCCGGAGCCTCATCGTCCCTTGGCGATGGGGGCCACACCCCGTCTGTTGGACACTGTCCCTCTGCTTCCCCTGCCCTGCAGGGTGGCGGGAGGAGGACCAGGAGAGGCGCTCCGACGGTCAGACGAAGGAAGGAGCGACGCGCCAGGGATGGGCCCCTTGTGCGGGGCTGGCGGACAGTATTCTCTGTTTTCCGAGCCCCTTCTGGGCTCACTACTAACCTGTCCGGTTAGCGGTACGTGTGGGCCCAGCGCCGTCCGGGGCTCTGGAGCCGCCTGTGGCCCAGACCCATGCGGGTCTGCCCACACCTGGCGTCCCCGCTCCAGCAAGGCCACCACAGGTGCCCCGAGGACGAGGAGGAGGGACTGGGACGCCCCGGCTAGGCCGTGGTCGGGACGGGGACACAGCGAAGGCATGGGGGGAGTTAAATTTAACCTGATGCCCAAAGGATGGAAATTAACCGCTTAGCAGACACGTTGGTAGCGCTTATTCTGCGACAGACACCACTCTGAGGGTTTTCCGTGTTCGACGCTAATTCCTGCGACGGCCCCGTGTCGTCCGGGCTGTTATCATCCCCCTTGAGAGCTGAGCACAGTCACACAGCCGGGAAATGGCAGAGCCGGCATCTAAACCCAGGCCGTCCACACGCCGAAGGAGCGCTTAGCCAGGCGACGGTGAGGCCGCGCAGGACAAGAGGAGTCACCACATGGGGGGATTTAGCCGGAGAGCAGTGGGAGGCCATTGGTGGTTTTAGGAAGAAGCGATGGGAGTTCCCGCTGTGGCTCAGTGGGTGAAGAATCCGACCAGCATCCGTGAAGATGTGGCTCCAGTCCCTGGCCTCGCCGAGAGGATTAAGGATCTGGCGTTGCCGTGGCTGTGGCATAGGCCGGCGACTGCAGATCCGACTGGACCCCTAGCCTGGGACCCTCCCTATGCTGCGGGTGCCACCTGAAGGAAGGAAGGAAGACACGGGCATGAGGAGGTTGCACTGGAGGAGACAGAGCAGGAGGGAAGAGCGCAGCGGGGGGCGGTTGACACGGGCCGGGATGGAGGCAGGGTGGGGGCTGGCCCTGGCCTGGTGCTGATGAGAGGAAGGGTCGGGGTTGGGTCAGGGAGAAAAACCTGGAGTGAGAACCAGTGGAAATGGCTGATGGATGGGCCGTGGGGATGAGGGGCTGGCGGGAGGTGTCCGGACGGACACGTGGCTGGGATGAGATGAGAAGGGAAGAAGCAGGTTTGGGTGGAGGGGCACGAGTTCAGCCTTTGACTCGTGGGAACCTGGACAGAGGGGACCTCGGGGCAGCCAAGGAGCACGTCCTGTGGGCAGGGGGGAGGACGCTTGGGTTGAGCCGGGGGAGTTGCCAGCACAAAAACGGTCCCCAAAGCTCTGGGAGGTGTGTGGGGGGGGGCGGGGATGAGGAGCAGGGCATTTCGCCAGCCTCCCGAGCCCTCGGCTTCACCCAGACCCACGGAGGCCCTGGATCCTGGGTGGGGCCTGAGCCTCGCCCCTTCACGGGCTCTGAGGCCAGTGTGCCGGAGGCCCTGGGCCCAACTTGGTGAACAGCAGCACTGAAGACCTGAAAAGCCCAGAAAGAGCTGGCACGGGTGGGGGGGCGGTCAGCCCCGCTCTCCCCGTCCCCCCCCCCCGGCTTCAGCCCGTCGTCGAGATGCTGGCTCTTGCTCCGCTTGGGCGGAGGGAAGCTCTGTGCCCCGACGGGCCCCCGCTGCCCTCCACCTTCGCCGCGGCCCCGGCCACCTCCTTCACCCGCCTAGCCCTTCTCAATCCACCCGGCCCTCCGCCGTGTCCTGTCCACCGGCCTGTCGCCAAAGGTTGCCCCTGCACTGCTCCTGACCCACCCTCCAGTTTTCTTGCTCCTTCCTTCCTTCCTTCCTGCTCCCTCCTCCCTCCCCTGCCCCACCCCCACCCCACCGTGCAACACCCGGCTTTTCCTGCGTGCTTTCCACGCAGCCCATGACAGGTTGTTCCTTGTGCTAGGAGCGCCCATCTCCAAACCCCATCGCCTCTGGGCCCTCCAGATCTTGCTCAGAGGCCGCCTGCCCTCAGGTTCCCTTGATCTGCCCCCTCTGGTTGTGGCCACAGCCCTCACCTGGGGCCTGACGGCAGGCCCGCAGCTCTCCCGGCCTCCCGACCACGTGCAGAGCTTCTCCGTACGTGCCGGGACCCTTCCTGAGCATGAAGACCCGTGTCCCTTTCAACCCTGTACTCAGTCACCACGTGCACAGTGCCTGGCACAGAGAAGATGCCCTCAGGACCTCATGCGGATGAAAACGGTCTTCCAGAGCAGAGGTGAGCGCGATACGGTTGTAGGGCCTTCTGAAACCTACCCAAGACCCAGACCAAAGTCCGTGATTTTAGATCGTGTGGTGGCGGTAGGTTTTTTTTCCTTTTTAGGGCCACACCTGCGGTACATGGACGTTCTCAGGCTAGGATGTAACTCAGAGCTGCAGCTGCTGGCCACAGCCACAGCCATATCTGAGCTGTGTCTATGCCTGACACTGCAGCTCTCATAACAGTTCCTTAACCCACTGAGTGAGGCCAGGGATCAAACCCGCATCCTCATGGATACTAGTCAGGTTCTTTGTCTTTTTAGGGCCGCACCCACGGCATATGGAGGTTCCCAGGCTAGGGGTCCAATCGGAGCTGCAGCTGCCGGCCTCCACCACAGCCACAGCCACGCAGGATCCGAGCCACGTCTGCAACCAACACCACAGCTCACGGCAACGCCGGCTCCTTAACCCACTGAGCAAAGCCAGGGATCAAATCCACGTCCTCATGGATACTATTCGGGCTCATTACCACTGCGCCACCAGGGAACTCCCTGTGGTGGGTTCTTAAGCCACTGAACCCTAACGGGAACCTCAAGGACTTTAGGTTGTGGCTCCCGGAGCATGGATCATGCAGGAGACTTTGCTGGTAGATGCCGATTTCCGGGCCAGGCCGGTGGCATCGGCTGGAAGATGTGCTAGGAAGTCACAAGGAAGTTGAACACGGCCTGCCGGTTGTGCCTGTGGTCGCCACCCTCAGGCTTGGTCCTACTGACTGTCCTGGGAGCTTGCGGGGAGGTCAGGGCCTGGTCCAGGCCCAGCATCACACCTTGCTCGGGTCTCGGTGTCTTTCCCGCTCTGAGACGTGACCCCCTGCCCTCAGCACAGGGAGGCTGTGCTTTAGGGGAAGCGGGGCGAGTCTCTCTTACTCTCACGGGTCATGCTTGGCTTCTCTACCTCTCTTGGCTCTGCTTTGGTTGCTCGTGTATGTGTTTATATATATAACAGCCACACCTGCGGCACACGGAGGGTCCCAGGCTAGGGGTCGAAGCGAAGCTGTAGCTGCCGGCCTACGCCACAGCCACAGCAACCCAAGATCCTTAACCCACTGCGTGAGGTCCGGGATCAAACCTGCATCCTCACAGAGACCCTTTTGGGTCCTCAACCTGCTGAACCACAGCAGGAACTCCTCACATGGATTTTTAAGCTTTGCTCCCACAGCGAGGTCCTCCTGGACCTCTGAAGGTCCTCAGTTTTCCAAGCGCGCGGGCTTTGCCCCAGGCCCCCAGACTCAGGATCTCTAGGGGAAGAGCCCCGGGGACTTGCGAACTTAGCAAGCTCCTTTTGGCTCACTCACCAACCAGTGAACTCGGGATCCAGCCGCCCTTCACAGGCAGGCTCATGGACGGGAAAAGCCGCCCTTGGCACCGGCAGATGCGAGTGCAGGCTGGGGCACTCAGCCGCTTCAGAGAACCACCTGGTCTTTCTAGGCCTACATTGTCTTCATCTGTTTAATGGGGATGAGCGGTGATCTTGCCTGATTTGCAGGGTTGGTGAGATGGGGGAAACAGCACTCGGGTGGGACACTGAGGCTCGTGGGAGAGGAGCTAGGCAGTGTCATCTGCCTGTCATGTGCCAGACGCTGGGGACTCAGCTGGGAACAACCTGTTGGGGGACGTGACATTCTAGCCAACAAGGAAACCTAAAAGTGAGCCAGCCAATCACCATAAAGGAAATAAAGGGGTTTTCCAGGCTGAGGGCAGAGGGGTGGCCAGGAAGGCCTGCCCAGGAGGGTCACCCCAGCGGAGTGCTGGGGAGCCGTCTGAGCAGGCCCTCGAGGCTTGTCCCAGGCCCAGGGGCAGCAGACAGCAGGCCCCCTCAGCCGGCCAGGGCGCTCCCAGGGCCCGCGGAGGAGGGGTGGCCGCGGGTCTTTGTCTCCCTCCGTCCCTCTGCAGCCCGTTCGACCCCCAGCGCTGTTCCCTTCTTGACCCCGGATAACTTGTTGGCTTCCCCCGGGCTTTGTTTCCCCGGGGTCACCGCCTCCGGGCCTGCCGGCAGCTGCTCCGGACCCTCTTGGGTCCCGCATCGGACACCCCCTCCGGCCCCCGCCCCCTACCCGCTCCGAGCCTGGGGTCAAAGGCAGCCCGCGTCACGTGGTCGCCGAGCAGCACCGAATCGGCCGGGAGAGCCGAGAGAGAATCCGGGTGGAAGCCGAGAAACCCAGCCCGGAGAGCAGCGCCCGGTCCCGCCCCGGCCCCCGCCCCGGGGTGCTTGCCGCCCGCCCGCCCGCCTGCCGCCCGCCGCCCGGGCCTCCCGAGCCGATCTCCGGCCGACACCCACGCTCCATCACGGGATCGAACCCTGTTCCCACCGCTGCGATTCGGGGAGGTAGGCGCAGGGGCCCGAACGGCTAAGGGGAAACTGGCTGGGGGGGGGGGGCCCTCGCAGCGCGGGCTCGCCCCTCCGCGCCCCTCCGCGAGCCCTCCGGTCCTCGTGGCGACCCCCACCTCCTGCCGCGGGGTGGGGTCGGGGGGGGCTGCGCTCGGCCCCGGCGCCGTGCCGGGCGGGGACTGGGGGCTGGGCGCCGGGGCGGGGGCGGGGGCGGAGAGCGAGCGGGAGGCGGGGCGGCGGCGGCGGCGGCGGCGGCGGCGGCGTGGAGCGGGGGTGGGAGCGGCGGGAGGCGGCCGCGAAGGGGTTAACGCGGCCCGGGCCGGGGCCCCCCGGCGCGCGCACGGCCGGGGGCGCGGGAGGCGGCGGCGGCGGCGGCGGCGGCTCCTCCGGGGTGGTGCCCCGCCGGGGCAGGTAAGGAGCCGGGAGGCCGGGCCGGGCCGGGCCGGCCCGTCCCCTGTTGCCGCGCCGGGCGTGCAGGCCGCGCGGGGCCCGAGCCGCCGGCCGCGCAAGTTTGGTGCGGGAGGGCGCCGGGCGGGCGGGCGCCGGGCGGGGAGAGTCGGCCGGGCCGGGCCCCGCGCGGGGCGGGAGGACAAAGCGGGCGGGGGCCGCGGGGCCCGGGGTGCCGGGAGGGCAGCGCGGCAGCTGGAGGTCACGGATAATGTCACTCGCGAGGAATGCCCGCGCCCCCGCCCCCGCACAGGGCAAACTTTTGTCTGCGGCGGGAGGGGTGGAGGCCGGGCCGCGGCCGGCGGGGGCAGGCGGCCGGACCGGTTTGCTCGCGGCCGAGATTGGCCTGGTCGCTGGCGCCCCTCCTCCTCCCCCCCGGTCCTGCGGGCAGGAGAAGCCCCGCTGGGTCGCGGCCCTGTGCCGCGCTGGGAGCGGGTGAGGAGGGGGCGGACGGGGCCGCCCGGGCCCCGGGGACGGGGGACCGGCCTCCGGGCTCTTGCGCACGTCCGAGCCCCCGGGTCGGGAGGAGCCGCGCGGCTCAGAAGCCGCATCACACTCGGTGCGGTGCCGCCTCGCCCAGAGCGTTTGGAGTCCCCGGGTCGGGGCTCAGGCTGACCTGGGTGTCTGTCACCTTGGGCTCCTTCCTTAGCGGCCCTTGCCTTAGTTTCCTCACCTGGAAAATGGGCACAATTGGAGGGTGCAATGAGAACCCGCGGTTACCTTGGTAAATGGTGGCCTGTTTGAATTCAACAAGTATTTGCTGCCCGTTTTCCCCGCGCCAGGCCCTGGGCTAATTGCTTGGCCTGCATTATCTCCTTTAATTCTCCTGTGTTCTCTTAGCCGCCTCTTACAGAGGGGGCTGAGGCACGGAGCGTGAAGGCCCCGCGGGTGCAACATGGTGGAGCTTGGGTTGGAGCCTCCTCCCCCCAGCCTGAGTCCCTGCAGGGATCTTTGAGGTCCTGCTGCCACAGGGCTCCTGGGGTCCTTTTCTGTGGGAATTAGGAAGCTCCAGCCCCTTCGCTTTACCCTCATCCCCAGGTGATGCTCCTTCGGCCCGGCGCTGGCGCGGGCCAGGGGGTTGTGCTCTGGCTCTCGTCTTAGGGGGCAGTGGAGCCTGGGCCTGGCACTCGTGACGCTCCAAGTTCTGTCGCTGGCCGTGTCCGTGGCAGGAATGCTCTTGTACTGCGAGTGGTGCAGGGAGGGGCCCCCTCTGGCTGGGGACAGCTGGTGGCTTTGTCAACAGGCCTTTCCCAGCACCCAGGGGACTGCAGAGCCTTTCAGCTCCGTTCAGACCAGGTCACTGTCAGATCAGCAGGGGGCAGAGGCAGGGCCAGAAGCAGTCCTGGGGGGGGGTGACGAGAGACCTAAGGCCAAGGGGTTCACGTTCCAGGGCTCCTCTGGTGTGACTGGCGGCAGGGTGCTCATTGCAAAGCAGTGGCCGCTCCAGGTGCCCCAGCCCCAGGGGTTCTTGAGGACGGAGCGAAGGTGGATTTTGAGCCCGGGTTTCGATGGCAGAATCCTCGTGGGAGATGCATGAGGTCACGAGTTTCTGAGCCCAGGGCACACGGTAGGCCCTCGGGCAGGAGCCTGGGGGGGAGCCCCGGTGGCCCAGACTTTGACGCATCTTGGTGCCCTGCGCCGGCCCGGTCTTGGTCTTTTAGCGGAGGTACCATCTCGGGACTGTGGATCAGGCTCTGGGGTGGAGGCCTTGCGTACTTTCTTAAAAAATGGGAAACAGATTGCCAGGTAGTAAATGACATTTTAAAAAATGGGTGCGAGTAGCGAGTGAAAGAAGTGTTTGGGGGAGAAGGCTTTGCGCTTGGGGGCTCCGACTGCTCTGACGGCGTCTGCAGGCTTTTCCTGGGCCCTGGGCTGACAGGTCCCTGCCAGTTTGTGGTGAGCAAGAGTGGGAATCCCACTGCTTAGCTGGACCTTGAGGGGACTCAGACATGTGGGGGAAGGAGCGGAGGAGCCGAAAAGCTGAAGAGTCCCGAGGGGTGGTGTGTGGTCAGACCCCCCGCCCCCACCCCGCCTGTGACCAGAGCAGGGGACGCCAAGGCGAGGGAGGAGGAGCCAGCTAGAAGGCAGAGGTGCGTAGTGAGCCTCCCGTCGCAAGGGGCAAGCGAAGAACAGTCGTCCAGTCACAAACTGGGGCTGCGGTTGAGAGGACGCAGTCCCAGGCTGGAGCCTGACCCGGGGGCCCGCTGAGAAACGCTGCGTGTGGGAGACGTCGACGTGGACTTGGTCTCAGCAGCGCAGAGCTCCGTCTGCCCTGGGCTTTGGACCCGCTTGGCTCGTCTTCCATTCTTTGGGGTAAACGCCAGGCCTGCAAGTCCCTAGAGACTGGGCAGACTCCTGCTGGCCTGAATTCGGTTTGGGGCATGGCTTGAGACGTCTGGGCTGTTTGGAGGCCATGCACATTCTCTCCTTGAGACGGAACCTTGGGGTAATTTGTTAAATATGCGCGGAAAGTGTCCGCGGAGGCGGGTGCTGGGGCGCATGGAGTGGACGGAGGTCCTGCTTTCTGCCTGGAGGAGCTGCCGAGCTGCTGGCAGAGGGACGGCGAGGCTCAGGTGACGGCAGAGAGGTGGGTGGGACCCGTGCTGGATGGACTTTGGACGGTCAGCGGAGGGAAAAGCTCTTCCGGCTGCTAAGACGTCGGCAGGGCTTCCTGGGGAGGAGGTGGCGGTGAGGGTGCAGGCCGTGGGAACGGGGCCAGTGGGAGGCGAGACCGGGTCGGGAGCTTGCTGTGTCCTGCTCAGAAGTTTGGGTTTTATTCTGTGGCTGGTGCGGAGGACAGAGGGTTGTAAGCAGCGCCCTGAGTTGGTGCCTACAGAGGAGCCGCCGAGCCACGCGGCCACCCCCACTGCTCACGCCCAGCTCCGTCCCGCCCCCAGATGGGCATGTGGAGCCGCTTAGAGAACTGCGTTGGCAGCCAGGGCCAGGCTGGCCCCGCTCACTTGGGCTGCTCCTCTCGGGGGTCCTGTGGCCCAAGGTAGTGGCAAGACGGGCGGGGTCGCAACCAGCTCAGATGGGATGCTGATGGTGCCCCAGCAGAAGGCTGGTCCCGGAGCAGCTCAGGCCACAGGCCTCAGAGGGAAAGAGGGGGTGCAGGACCTGGTCCGTGCCTTGGTGAGGGGGTCGTCATCGGTGGTGTTCGGGGAAGGACCCTTAGGTGGCCGTGTTGCTGCTCAGTTCCCGGCAGGGCTGTTGGCGGGCAGAGGGCATAGCCTCGTCCTGGGCGGCTCTCAACAGCAAAGGCCGCCCCGTGGGTGGCGTGGAAGCCACCAGGGGAGTAAGCTGTGTGCGAGGTATGCAAAGAGGATGGAGTCAGAGAGCCCAGGATGGGGAGGCTGGCCCGGGGGGCCTCTTTTGGTTTCCTCTTCACCAGAGCACCTCAGCGTGCGGGCTGGTGCTCGGCCCACTTCCACTCCGTTTTCCAGGGAGTGTTTCGGAGCTGCCCCTTCCTGTGCGCCTGGGCAAGGTCCCTGCAGCAGGTGCCTGGGCGAGCCCTTGCCCGCCGCCCTTCACGAAGCCCCTCGGCACTGCTGGGTCGGCTGCCAAAGCCGGGCCGCCAGGGCCCGTGTTTCCGCAGAGGACCGGCAGCCTGTGCCTTCCCTTTCCTGTCTGTGGAGTGGGTCCAGTCTCTCTCTCCTCCAACGTAAGGAAAGAAGGCTGAATCCTGCCTCTCGCTGAATCCGTGGGGTTGGCCGGAAGGGCTGGCGGGCTTGAAAGTGAGGGGTGAGAGGGATGGGGCAGGTGGGGTGTGGGGACCTGCTCTAACCCCTCATGGGAGGTTAAAGCAGGGTCTCCTGGCCTCAGGAGGTCTCCGCAAAGGCGCCTTCTCCTGCCTGGGGGGCTGTCGTAAAGCTCCGCCCAGCAGCTTCAGCTTGGAGGTGGGGAGCTTGGCGGGAGGGGTGGGTGTGGGTGTCTTGGACTCGGCAGCCTCCGGACTAAAGCTAGTCTGTGTCCCAAGGAGTCACAGAGGGGCCCGAGGCTCTTCTCTAGATGAGGGTTTGTGTGAGCTGCCTCCTGGCCTTTTTCATTCCTGCCTCTTTTATGTATTGATACAGATGCGACTAATGTCATTTAAGATGCGCCTTGCAAACGAGGGCAGCTGAGGGGGGCGGCCTGCTGTGTGGCCACAGGGACCCGCCTCTTCTCTCCCATGGTGAGGGTGCTGCCCCTCGCCCACCCGGAAATCCTGCCCAGCTCCGGTGTGACTGCTTCCTGATGCCGCAGAGCGGGCGCTGCCGACTCCCTGCTTCCCACCAGCGGAGCCTGGCGTCTGGGCCTCTGCGGGCTCCTTCACACACCTGCTCTGAATCCTGCTTCCTCAGGGACCTGTCTCGTCTCCCTGGGGCTCTGTGCTCGGGAGGCAGTGGCTGTCGGGGGGGCCATTTCTGTCCCCCTGGGGGTGGGCAGCATTGCGGAGTGGAGTTAGAAGTCCTGGTTCGCACCTGCCATCAAACCCCCTAAATTTCTCAGGGCGCGTTTTCCTCAGCTGCAAACTGAGGGTAGGGTAGTCCTCTTTTGCTCAGAGACGGGGTGGCCCGACCCGCAGTAAGGGCTGGTCAGCAGAGGCTGGTCTGAGGTCGCAGCGGTGTCGTGATTGCTGTCGGTACTTGGGAGCCGACCTGCCCTTGGAGACACAGAGGGAAGACTCTCTGGAGATTGAGTTTCCTTCTGTCTTTCTTTTTTCTTTTGTTTTTTTAGGGCCGCACCCGTGGCATATGGAGGTTCCCAGGCTCGGGGTCAAATCGGAGCTGCAGCCGCCGGCCTCCACCACAGCAACATGGGATCCAGGCCGCGTCTGCCACCTGCATCACAGCTCACGGCAACGCCGCCGGATCCTGAACCCACTGAGCGAGGCCAGGGATTGAACCCGCAACCTCATGGTTCCTAGTTGGGTTCGTTTCCACCGTGCCATGATGGGAACTCCGAGATTGAGTTTCTAAACTCGCCGTCTGAGGGCTTGAGGAGGCGTGTGCAGGTGAAACTGGGGCCCGGAGAGCGGGCGGTCCGCACGGGCTGTGGGAGCCGCCCGTCTCAGCCAGGAAGCCTGGCAGGATCTTCTCTCTCGGTCACACCTGTCTTTCCTCTTGTCTTCTTTCATCAAGCTAAGGTGCTGCCAGTTCTGTGGTCCCAGCCTCCTCCCTGGTGGCTGTGGGAAGTGGCGTCTAAAAGCGGTGCTGGGAGTTCCCGTCGTGGCTCTGCAGTCATGAAGCCGAGTAGCACCCATGAGGACACACGTTCGATCCCTGGCCTCACTCAGTGGCTTAAGGATTGGGCACTGCCATGAGCTGTGGCGTCGGTCTGCCACCTGCTGCAGCTCTGATTAAATCCCTAGCCTGGGAACATCTGTGTGCCGCAGATGCAGCCCTGAAAAGCAAATAGACAAATGAGTTAGTACTAAAAAAACTGGGGCCAGATGAATTGGCCTGGCTGGCAGGCCCCACAGCTGCCCTCGAGACCCACACCCTGGGCCCTGGACGCTACGGGCTGCAGCCTCCCTGAGCCCCAGAATGGGGAGAAGGTGGTAGCCGGGAGAGGGGACCTGGGCCGGATCTCAGAGCAGGTGACGGGGACACAGGACAAAGAGGCTGGCAACAAGGCTCTGGAGCAGGGTGATCTGGGTTCAGCTCCTGTTCGTGGGCCGTTGGTGTCTGCATCTGGGCAGGGGGCATGGTCACTGCCCCCGGCTCCCTGCATTTATAGGTAGTGTGGGTAGGGGCTGAGTCCAGGCTCAGAGCCCCTTGGTCGGGGTTAGGGTCGTCACCCGGGGAGCTCCCTGTCATCCTCCCGACAGTGGGAGGAGATGGGCACTGCCGGCACCCCTCCTTGCAGGTGCGGCAGCGAGGGCCCAGCAGGTGGACGGCTCGGCTTGGAGGGGTCCTGTGGCTCCTGGGGGCTGCTCTGGTCAGGGAGAGCTGACGTGTGAGGCGCCGGCCAGCGCGGAGTCTGGACGTGGAGCAGAGCCCTGGGGTCGGCCTAGTCCCCAGTGGTGGGGACTCAGCCTCGTTCACACCCGAGGTCTGGCTGCACCAGGCCTGGCGTGGCTTCTCCTCGTCCCCGGGCTGGCCAGGGATCCGTCAGCCTGTCCGGACAGGTCCGGGTGGTGGTTCGCCGCAGGTGTGCGGTGCCTGCCTGGGCAGGGCCCGGTGCCACGCAGCGAGTGTCATCGCGCGGACCGTCGCTCAGGCCGCGCCTCTGCCGGGGTGCCCTCCTCCCGCTGCGTTTACCGGGGTGTCGGCACCACCTGTTCACAGAGGCTGACCCTGACTGGCCTGTCGCTTGTCACTGGTTCTCAAAGTCGGTCTCTGGCCTGGTAGCGTCGGCATTGCCTGGGAACTTCCTAGAAATGCAGATTCAGACCTACCCCAGGCCTCCCGAATCAGAACCGGGGCTCGGGGAGGGCCGCCAGCAGTCTGTCTGAAGTTCTTCAGGCAGCTTTGACACATGCCGAAGTTCCAGAAACTCTTCTCTCTTTGGGCTCTTAAGCAGACACCCGGCAAATGCGGGGGTCCCAGAGGGGGCCCAGTGTCCTTCTGCCCTGTCTCCCAGGTGCCGCATCTGCTAACAGTTTGCCCTGCCCAGGAAACAAGCCTTTGCTGCAGGGCCAGGACCCAGCAGAACCACACGTGGGGACAGGGGCCTGTGCGGGGCCCTCCAAGAAGGAAGGCCTGGGGGGGCTTGAAGGTGGGAGGCTGTGTCGGTGCCAGGGACAGTTCCAGGAACGGGCCAGCTGGGGTCAGGGCAGAGCGTGGCTCTTGCTTCAGAGGAGAGAGTGCTGGGCCGGGGTCCGCGTGTGCACGTGTGGAAACAGGGACCAGATGGGGCCCAGGAGGGCTCGGGGCCGTGGCTGCCCTCCGTCCCGTGCTTTTCAGCGTCTCCGTAACTTTAAGGATGGCGGGGACGTAATTGCTGCCCACGTTGCGCAGAGCTCGCCGCGCCTGCCCGGCGCTTCCCTGTCATGGGGTCTGGGGTCATCGCCAAAGGAATCAGGTCAGGTTGGCACCATGTCGGCCCCATTTTGCAGATGTGACCCTGAGGGCACGTCGCCACAGCTGCTGGATCTGGGAATGGTGTGGGGTGGCTGGGCGCTCGATCTCGTTGGCGGGGTGGGGGGGGGGCGCTTATCTGGCGTGTTGGCGGCGTCCTCGGGCTCTGGAGCCGAGCGTGCTCTCACACGCGGGAGTTGGGCTTTGCCGACGGGGGCGGGCGCGGAGGGGCTGGCCGGGTCCTTTGGGCTTGAGCCTCCAAGGTGGGGCCTCCCCTGCAGACGTGTGGATGCTGCTTGTCTTAGGGATGGGCCATTTGAGGCAGGAAGAGGCGCAGCGCTGAGTTCAGGGCCCACGGCGAGGGCAAGAGAGAGGAAACCAGGGTGGCCCCGCTGCTGGCAGGAGGGTGGGAGTCAGGATCAGACCCGCTGTCCTTTCCTGCCGTGGTGTCCCCAGAAGCCCAGGCTTTCCTGCCACAGTGTCGGAACCCTTTATTTCTCTAAGCGGAACAGAGGCCCCAGGCGTGCTGGTATCGGGGCTAGACTCAGCGCCCTCTGTTCCGATCAGGGGAGGGTTTGTGTCGGGAAAACTGTCCCAGCCCCCCCTCCCCGCCCCCCACAGACTGGAAAGCCCAGACCAAGGCCGGGGGCGGAGATGGGGGGGGGTGCCCAGGAGCTGGGCAGCCTCCAGGAGGAAGGGCACCAAGGAGCCCGGACCCCAGACGGAAACCACTTGCGTTTGCTGAGTCCTGAGAGGATGCTGGGAACAATGGAGTTGGGACGGGGAAGCCGGGCTGTAGAAAGGGCTTCTTGACATCCTTAAAAAAACGCGGGGCTTTCAGGTTTGACTTTTGTTTCTCCGAAGGATGTTTATGTAACTTCCTAAAAGCTGGTTCCCAGGGCTCTGAGGCCTGTCCCACGCTCCTGTTTACAGACTGGGACTGTGGAGCAGAGCAGGACCTGATAGGGTGCCCTCCGCACTTGATGGTGACACCGAGGTGGACCCGAGGCCCTGAGGGTGGTCGCACGGTGAGGCAGTAGGAGGCCTGGGACCAGCCTGGGTCTCTGTGCCTGGTGAGGGGCAGTTGTTGCAAGTTTTTGCTCTCATGGCCGCAGCCGGCCAGGAGGCTGGCAGAGACCGTGGAGGGCTCCCCCTTGGCCGTCCTCAGGGCCGCCGACTCAGCTGGGTGGGCCGTGGATGGTGACTAGCGTGGCCGTGTGCCTGGGGACGCTCCCCTGTCCAGGTGCTGGGGCCCGGCTGGGTGCCGTCTGCCCAGCAGCTGGGTGCCGGGAGTCAGAGCCGGTGGGTGCAGAGGCGAGGGCGGGCGCGTGTCCTGACTCATTCTGTTCTCCCAACCCTGGAGGGACGACTGGGCTCCGAGTCCTGATTCGGGCCCACGCCTGTGGACCTGCAGCTCAGATACGAGGGAGCAGAAGCCTGGGAGAGCCCCGGCCTCTGCCGCCCCCGCTCTCTGGAGGATTCCGGGCTCGGGATCCAGCCTCTCTCGTCAGCGCCGGCGCATTGAGGCCCCTGACGCTTGGGCAGCATTTTGTAGGCATTTCCGTGGGTTCTCCTTCCGCAGAGAGTGTGTGGCCGTCTCTGCGATGGTGACAGTGTGTCGGAGGCCTGGGTGTGGCCGGCGGCAGGCGGGCGCGGTAGAGAGAGGGGTCTGGTGGTGGCGCGGTGTCCTGGCCCCCGTGTGCTCCTGGAGGCCCCTGCTGGCTTCTCTAAGCTGGCCCTCCTCTAAGCCAGACCGTGCGCGACCTGGCCTGAGTCCCTGTGTCTGTGCTGCAGCTTCCCCATCTGTAGAATGGGAGAAGGAAGAAGAGGGGCCTCGCGGTGACAGAGGCTCTCAGTGAGATGCCCTGGCGCCTGGCACAGCGCCGTCACTTGGTTCAAGCTGGCCGTTGTGACCGGTTTCAGCCGCACTGCTCATTTGCTGGGTGATTCCATAAGGGGCCTTATCTTGGGGTCCTGGTTTCCACCTGCAGCTCCGCTGGGCTTTCCGGGAGCTGCAGGGCTGGGCTGGCGCGAGGGCAGGGTGGGCAGGGGAGGGCGCAGGAGCCCAGGCCCTCGCTGGTGCCTTGCACGTGGCTGTGTCCTGAGGAGGCTGATGCCACAGTGGGGCCTGGCCAGGCAGGCGGACACGGTTTTCAACCTCATTGGTCGCCATTGTCTCTTGTCTCCCCGCCCCTCGGGGCTGTCGCGTTCGCTGACTTGTTCCTCAAGCTTCAGGGGCGAAGCCGAGCTCTTCCGCCGCCACTCGACTTGGTCGGGAGGATGGTTGGACAAATGCCCTCTTCCCCGGCCACCTGGGGGCAGACAGAGTGGATGCCTCTGTGCCTGGTCTGGGGATGGCGACAGGCAAGGGGCGGGCTGCGGGCTGAGGGGGCCTTGACCCACGGCCTGCGTGGTTCCAGCAGCTTGGCCTCCCCAGGAGTGAGCTCCCCATGCTGGCCGCCCAGGACCACGCCTCCTCTCCCAGGAAGCCTTCCCTGCTACACCGGCTGCAGGGAAGCCTCCTCTGCTGAAGCTTCGCGTTCTGTTCGCTTTAAGAAAACGGAGGCCACAAGCTGGCAGGCCACGGCTGGCCCACAGCAATCTTGTTTGGCCCATGTCAAATATGGAGCTAGTTGCCAACAGGAGATTTTACGTAAGAATCCCAACTTCTGGCCTTAGCTCAGAAATGAGAACGTCATAAAACTTTGAGCCCGCGTTCATTCTCCAGTGGCGGCTACTGGAGATGAAGCACGTCCACAGCCCTGCCAGCCCCCGGGCATCTGCGTCTCTGCCCCTGTCCCGAAGGCCTCTTTCCATCCTGCATTGTGGTCAGATGCCCTGTCTGCTCTGTGCGCTCGGAGGGCGGGGAGGCTGAGTCACCTCTGTGTCTCAGAGCCTTGTCTCTGGCTTGGGGCTGTGTACACAGTAGGAGCATAATGAGCACTTCCTTTATGAATGCAGGCGGGGCCCTGGTGCTCTTTGCTAGCTGTGAAGATTCCATTTAATAGAAGCCTCTGGATCAGCTTGCCCGTGGCCTGGAATCCTCCTCCCAGATAAGCCGCGGCTGCTTAGCCACTGACCCAGGCAGCTTCTTAAGCTTCGGATAAACAGTCTCTCGAAGTGCTGTCCCCACACTGCAGTATAGCCCTGCAGAGGGACCTCTCCCCTGCAGCTGTCCCCGCATTGCACTCTCTCAAGGGGGCTCGGAGGAGCTTGGGAGGCTGGGACCAGCTGCCTTCGGGGCACCAGGTGGGTGCAGGGCTCCACATCCTGGGGGCTGGGGGAGGGGGAGGGAATCAGTTCAGGTGTTTACTGGGCTGGGCTCCCCCCGCCCCAGGCTTCCTCTGCTTTAGGCGTCTCCTGGTGTCTGCACTTTAGCCATCACTTCCTTTGTCCAGCTGCCCTCTGTCCAAAGCTTGTTTCACTCTCTTTGGAATTCTGATCTTCCCTGGAGGCAGCTAAGATGCCTCCTCCTGGAGGAGGTCTTAGCTGGGAGTGCACAGTTGTTCTGGGTGTGAGAAAGACCTGGGAAGTTCCCCGGTAGCCTAACAGGTTAAGGACCTGGCGCTGTCACTGCTGCAGCTCGGGGCACCGGGAAGCTCGTTTTAAAAACGCGAGCAGTGTTCTGTCCCCTCTTTGAGTCCTTCGGTCCAGGGTCAGCGTCCCTTCCTGAGAAGAGTCAGACCTGAAGGTCTGGGTCTGTAGACACGCTTCAAGGACCCCGTCTCAGGTCAGGGAGGCCAGGGCAGGGGGTCCCTGGGTGGCATTTGTGCCAAGGGCCCCTTTCCCCCTCTGGGCTTCTCTTTCGCTCTCTGTGCACTGACACGCTGGGCTCTTCCTGGCAGTTGTGGCTGAAAGGGTCTGGCAGACCATCCTTGGAGAGGATGACAGGGGGTCAGGGCAGGTGCCAGTGTCTGGGGAGAGGGCGCCCAGCCCTGACCTCCCCCCGGCCAGGCCCAGAGAGGGCTCCCACTGCTCAGGTGAGCGCGTAGGTGAGGGCTGCCCTGGTGTCAGGGCAGGAGGCAGGCTGGACGCCCGGGTCAGAGCGGCCGGGGCTGAGCCTGGGCCCAGGAGCTTGGAGGACCGGCCTGGGGGCACCCCTCTGAGGTCCCGTGGCCCGCAAGGCTGAGGCTTCACGCACAGGCCGCAGCGCCATGGACACGTGGGTAAAGTGAGGGGCCTGGAGGGCTGGACTCCCCAGTGTGGCCTGTGAGTGTGTGGTGAGCAGGGTTCGGAGCCCAGGTCTTCCAACACCCAGGCAGGGCCACGCTCCCGTGTCCTCAGCTCCCCCTGGGGGAGTCAGTGCCAGGTCACCCGGCGAGACAGTCATCTGATTGTGCTGGTCTCAAGGCTGGGGTCTGTGAAAGTGAAGCCACCCTGGTCACAGCCACCCCGGAGGCAGGAAGCCAGGCGGGTGTGCGTGTTATTTCTCAAACACCCTCCATCCCAGTTTTTTGTTTTTCCTTAAACTGCCTCTGCGTTTCCGCCGGGCGCTGGGCTTCGTGCTCCTTGTTCTGAGAACAAAGCTTCCTTCTGACTGTCCTCCCGCTGACGACAGGAAAAGGGCAGGCGTGGCTCCAGGCCTCCCTCGTCCGCCGCCTCTAGCTGAGAGCACGGGCCGCCTTGGTCAGATGCTGGACCCTGCAGCGCTGGTGGGCTGGGAGGGAGCCCGGCTGCAGCCCAGACCATGTGCCCGCTGGGGCCGGAGCTGTCCCCTGGGGCCCAGCGGCCTGACCTGGAAGTGGCCAGAAGGTGGGCAGAGGCCTCTGACCGGGGCAGGTGCAGGTCCTCTTCCGGTCCAAGCAATCACCTGTCCTAGGCCTGCTCCTGCAACAGCCCTCTGCTCCGGCTGGCGCAGGCGGAGTGTCGTGCCAGCCTCCAGACCACGCCGGTCCCTGCAGAAACCAAAAGCGCCCAGGTGAGGGAAGCCATGGTCCCTTAGTTGACATTTTTCTCAAGCTTCTCCTTTGCTCCAGGCGCTTTTCTGGGCAGCTTCCTGTGCGGGACTTGGAGATGACATTCTGGTGGGGCTGAGAGAGTCAGCAGACCTGCAACCACAAGCTCTTTATCCAGAGACAGCAGGTGCCTGCAAGAAAAATCAGGTTGGGTTGGGGCAGACATTGTGACTTGACGGCGTGGTTCTTCTGGTGGGGGGGGGGGTCGTGGAAAGTCTCTGGAGGGGGCGGCCGACTCCAGGAGGGAACCAGGGAGCCCCAGGGCCTCGGGGGGAGAGCCTTCTGGGCGGAGGGAACGGCAAGGCAAGGCTTTGAGGCAGGAGCAGCAGCAAGGAGGCCCCTGTGGCGGGTCAGAGAGTGAGAGCGTCCTGAGCGGAGGTCGGGGGCCGGTCGCCCGGGGTCTCCTGGCCCTTGGAGAGGACTTGGCTCTTTAGTCTGAGTGAAGGGGACGCTGCTGAGGGGCTGGGGCTGTGCTGTGTGAGGGGTCCTGCTGGTTGCCTGGAGGGTGGGCAGTGCCACAGTCACACAGGTGAGGGGGCCGCTCAGGGCAGACGAGGAAGGCGAGTAGGGGTTCCAGTCTGGGTCGCCGTGCAGGGTGCAGGGGTCAGAGCTGGGTCTGGGTTGCTGGGCAGGGGTCGGGGCTGGGGCTGGGTCGCCGTGCAGGGTGCAGGGGTCAGAGCTAGGTCTGGGTTGCTGGGCAGGGGTCGGGGCTGGGTCTGGGTCGCCGTGCAGGGTGCAGGGGTCAGGGCTGGCTCTGGGTTGCTGGGCAGGGGTTGGGGCTGGGTCGCCATGCAGGGTGCAGGGGTCGGGGCTGGGGCTGGGTCGCCATGCAGGGTGCAGGGGTCAGGGCTGGGGCTGGGGCTGGGTCGCCGTGCAGGGTGTGCTGATGGGGGGGGGGGTGTCAGCCGCAAGACTGCTGGCCCGAGGGACTGGAAGGACACGTGCTGAGACAGAGATGGCTGTGGGACAGCAGCTTTGGGGAGAGAAATGGAGATTTCAGGTTGGCACATACACGTGGGTAGAGGTGGGTCCTGGCCCCCACGTTCCTCTTGTTGAAGGGGGCCTGCAGGCGCCCCCAGCTCCGAGGGTGTTGTGTAAGATCAAGTGTTTCCGGGGACCCCTCACTTTCTCCTTCTATCTTTGCAAACCTTCTCGTGCCTTTTTCTTCCTTTTGGTCAAAGGCGACAGGCAGACGCTGAGGACTCGCTGTCCGTCAGGCCTCCGCCTCGTGTGCCTCTGGAGTGGCAGTTCCTCCTGCGCCGGGGGGGCTGGGGCCCTGGAAGGGGAGGCCAGAGGCCTCGGACCTTTCCTGGCCCAGTTGCCCACTAAGAGGGCCCCCCTGCACCCGGCTTTCCCTGCCTGCGTGGATGAGGGGGGCTGTGAGGAGGCTGACTCAGCCGTCAAGACCCTGGCTCTGTCGCCACTGTGACTCCGGGCCGTGGTATCACTGCTCTGAGCCTCAGTTTTCTTGTCTGTGGCAATGGACCAAGCATGGTACCTGCATCCCAGTTACTGTGAGGGTTAGACGAGAAAATGCACACACAGCCTTTAGCAAAGGCCTGGCACACAGCACACCCAGTTAGGAGAGCTGGTGGGGGCAGGGATGGCGCCCTCGGTCAGCTTCGGGGGCTTGCCTGGAGGGTGGTGGGAGCCATGAAGGGTACAGAGCTGGAGCATGGCACACGCGTGGCCCGAGTGTGGACACTTGGGCTGAGCTCCCTCCACCTGCCAGAGTGAGAACTGAGGGTCAGCCTGGGTGGCCTCACTCAGCCTTCCTTGGCTGAGGGTCTTCCCTGGCTTGACGTGGGCAGCCTCTGCCCACACAGGTCCCTGCAGGTCCCTCTGTCTCCAGCCCAGTGGCTGCCTTTAGGGAACACGAGTGTGGGGCTCTGAGGGGCCTTGAGGTAGGGCGCGCGCGGGGGTCTGGACAAGGTCCGTGGGGCGGCGCGGGCCAGGGTGGTCTTCCTCTGGGCGCTTGATATGGCCACGGTTCCTGGTCTGGGTCCAGGCTGGGTGGTGCCTGCCCCAGTGGGGCCACGGAGAGGTTGACAGCGATGGGAGGTGGCCGCTTAGGGCCCACACTTCAGTGGTGCCCAGGCACGCCGTCCGAGCCCTGTGCTTTTGCCAGCCTGGTACCCAGTGGTTGAATCATGCCAGGACAGCCAAGGACATTCCAGATGCCCCCAGGGCTGGCAGCCAGGCTGGCAGCAGGCATCGCTTGTTTCCCAGGGTCCAAGGGTTTGGGGGTGGAGAGGGCCCTGGACGTACTCCAGGAACTTTGCTTAACAGCTGGTAAGTGGCGATCCGGGGAGAGCAAGCCCCTTGACCAAACCTGCCAAGGCCGCCTCCTCCTGTCTGTCACCTCCCTCTGCTCCCACGTCCCCTGCTCAGACTCCCGGCCGCCGCCTCCATCTGTGCCCTCCAGCACCCTGCCTGCCTGCCTGCTGTTGTCATCTTGCCGCGGCCTGCCGGGCACATGGGCCCTTTGAGTGTGTCTGCTCTCCTCTGCCTCCACCCCCGGCAGAGCCGTGCCGCACGGAGGTTCCAGGCGCAGGCCCCAGGGCCAGACCGATCTGGGTTTGAATCCCAGCTCCACCGCTTCTTGACTGCGGCAAGACAGGCCACACTTCTGAGCCCCGGAGTCAGTCTGTGGAATGAAGGCAGTGGTGGCGCTGGGTTGCCCGGGTTGTTGTGAGGGTGAACCGAGATGGGGTGTGACGGGCGGGGCCGCTCAGGATACACCTCGAGAGAAGGGCCGGTGGGCGCTGGGGAAGAGGCAAGGGCGCGGGGGGTGGAGAGAAGGCGCCTCGCTGTGTCCTCTCAGGGGCGTCACTCTTCGTCTGAGGAAGAGGGAGGAAGTCCCTGCCGTGATGTGGGAAGCGTGTCCCGTGATGCCAGGGCAGCGTCTGAAAGCGCTATGCATCTGTGTAGTGAGTTAGCAGTGGCACGGCGGTGCCCGGGGCTGCCGATGGCCGTGAGGACGTTGTAGCCACGGCGATGGCCAGCTGGCGTGGCTGGGTGCTGGTCAGTCTGCAGATGCTCCGCGCCCACACGGGCGCCCAGCCCTGCCCGCTCCCGTCTCCGCCCGCCTGCCTCTCGCATGGGCCTCAGCCTCACCTGTGCCAAGACGCGGGAGGTGCAGAGACCCCCTGGCACCTCCCTGGCCCAGCCCTAGGGGCTCGGGGTTATCTGTTCCGTGACATGGGATGTAGGATTCAGGCCAGACACCCGTTTGAATCTCGGCTCAGCAGCTGGAAGGGGGAGCTCGGGCCAGTCACTTCCCTGCCACGAGCCTTAGTTCCGTTCTCATCAACTGGGGCCTCGGCGAAGCCAGCTGAGCCTCGAGCAGAGGGCGCTGCACACGGGTCACAAGGAGATGGTAGTAGATGCTTCCTGCCAGGGCGGGGCTGTGGCCACTGTGCCCGTGCCTGGGGGTGAGCTGTGGAGGTCAGTGTCGCCCCTGCAGGGTGACCAGCTGGGAGATCGGAGGGCACCCGGGGTCATCAGGCACCGTTCCATGTCACAGGACACGGCGGGCCTGCCTGAAAGGAGAGGGGGGCCTGGCGGGGTCCCTGTGGGCTCAGTGCCAGGCCGGGTCGAGGGCAAGGCGAACGGGGCACTTGGGGGCAGACTAAGGAGCATCCGCTCAGGGCCACGTCCTCCAGGCTCCCGGCATGGTGCTGGCAGGTGCCCCCTGGATGCCTCACCCCAGCCTAGTCTGGGGCTGGCCTGCGAACCCCGGGGATATGGGGAACCTGCGGGCTGCCTGGTGGGGTCTCACCGAGGCCCCGTGGCCCCTCTTCAAGAGGCCTGTGTTAAGTAGGTCACCTGCCCCGCTTTTCAGTGTCTCTGCTCTCCGCCGTCTGGGGTGCAGAGAAAGCCTGGCCCTCGCGCCCCTCCCCACCTGCGGGCCCCTCCCCCTGCCGGCTGCACCTCCCGTGGAGCCCCTCACCCCGGAGGGGAGCGTGCTGGCGGCGGGCTCCTCTTGCGGTGACAAGCCGCAGCCAGTCTGGAGGGGTGAGGCCGCTTTCGTGTCAGCCCCGATGCAGCTTCCCTGGTCTCAGCAGGCGGGGCTGTGCCCACCAGGCCTCTAGGAGGTCAGGGGACTTCTGCGGCTCCAAGTGCCTCAAGGCTTCCCCTTCCTCTTTTGTCCCCAGAGCACCTGGCTTCCCTGTCCCCTGGCCA
Organism: Phacochoerus africanus; assembly: GCF_016906955.1. Taxonomy (NCBI): domain Eukaryota; kingdom Metazoa; phylum Chordata; class Mammalia; order Artiodactyla; family Suidae; genus Phacochoerus; species Phacochoerus africanus. Next base: position 151,404,831 of record NC_062547.1, read on the forward strand.
GAGGGCCTGGAGCCTTTTCGGTTTCCTGGAGCCTCTCATGGCTCCTGGAAGGCCTGGCCTCGGGGCGTCCATCTGGGCCTGTGGCCTGGGCCTGGGGTGACGTGGTAGGAGATGGCCCCAGCTGCCGATCCCGACCAGGGACCCTGGGACCTCCCGGGCTGGCCAGAGCCTAGGCCGCCCTCATGGGGTGGTGTCAGGGGCCTTGGGCAGTCGGCCGTCCCCTGCCCCGGGCCCTCCACGCACCGATACGCCGCTGCCCCCGCCGCTGGGCCTGAAATCGTGCTGCAGCAGGTTCGCTTGGGGTCTCCTTGGCGTCCTGGGCAAAGGCAGATACACTCGCAGGTGGCCGCTCCTTGGCGTGTGCTGCCGAAGAGCAGGCCCAGGCTGGCCTGGCCCTGGTCCACCCGCTGCGCGTCCCCCGCGAGCTGCTTCTCCTTCTGGGCTTGTGACCCCCACCCTCTGGCACGTACCCTCCCCCCCACCACGGGCGGGGCCCAAAGCCTCGGTCACAGACGCTGGTCCCAAAGGGGGTAAGGGCCCTTCTTCCTGTGAGGAGGGGTCGGCAGAGCTGCAGCCCCTGCTTAGCTCTGCTGCTGGTGGGGGCTCGTCCAGCCCCGCTGCCACCTTTCTTGAGAGGAACCCCAAGGGCCCGACGCCTTCAGGGGCGACACGTGTCCCGAGATACGGTGCGGGGTGCCTCTGGCGGGGTGGGGAGCCCCTGCCTGCTGCGGGGTCCCCGGGCGCGGGGCAGGGTTGGGTAAGACACCCTCTTCCTGAGGTTTGGGAGGGAGGGACACGGGGGTGGGAGGCTTCCGGGAACGCGGTGGGTGCCTCGGGGTGCCCTGGGGCCACCCCTCCCCCCCAGGGAGGGAACGGGGCAGGCAGTAATGCCACTTGTCCCGGTTGTGGGACTGGGCGCGGCCGTGTTGAGTGAGGAGTGTGGAGCCATCAGGCGGACGCGGCGAAGTGACCTGGAGCTGAGTGGGGGGGTCGCGTCATTCTCTCCCCATGGCCCGTGTCACCTGCCCTCGTCCGTCCTCCCAGGTCTGTCTGAAGCGCGTACCCACAGTGTGTGCATGTTCATGCTCGTGCAGGAGGGGTCTGGGGGCACGGGGTCCTGTCCCTGCTCAGGACAGGAAGCAGGTCCCTGGGGCACCCAGCCCTCGGCGCTGCCCCGGGGAGACGGAGCACGCTGGGGCCGGGGGCTGGGCAGGAAGGGCTCAGCGGCGGCTGCGGGCAGCGTGGCAAGCCCACCCGTCCCCCCGAAGCCAGCGGGCCTCACGGGGGACACTGGAGCCACGCCGTGTGGGTGGCCTCGGCCCCGTCCGGGCCGCGAGGCTGCGGCTCGGCAAGGCCAGAGGAGCCACCGCGGGGCTTCCATGTTCTTCCCGGGGCTCTGGGCGGGGACCTCGTGTGGGATGTGGTGTCGGGGAGAGTCCGCTGGCCGCCTTCCTGAGACCCTCGACGGGGTCTGCAGCCCAGGGAGGTCACGCCCCTGATCTGGTCCCAGCCTCACCACCCAGTTGCGGGGACAGGCTCAGAGGCGGGAAGGGCAGGGCCTGGAGGTGCTCAGAGGATGGGGACCCGGACGCCAGCCCGGTGGAGTTTGCTTCCGTTTCCCGGAGATGGAGCCCCCGGCCCACCGCCCCGCACCCCTGTGTTGGGATCTCCCGGGAGTCAGAGCAACCTGGGGCCGCAGCGGGGAGGGCAGGGCCCGGGGCCTCTCCGCCCAGTGGGGCAGACGGGAGGGGCTCAGGGCGTGGGAACCTGCCTCTGCTTCGTCGGGAGAAGGTGGCGCGTGACGCGTCGGGACGGGGCAGCGCCCGCCGCGGCACCTGCACTGAGGAGGCCCGTGAGGCGCCAGCGTCCTTGGTGTCGGCCCTGGTAGCGGACATCGCCTGGTCCTGCCTCTCTCCCCGCTTCCTTGGCGTGAGGCTCCTTCCTGCCTGGGGCCTAGAGGCGGCCTCCCTTTCTCACGTGGGGTCCCTGTCCGTCTGGGAGGGCAGAGGCCCGGGCAGGGCACCGTGAGGGCCCTGTGGCCGAGGTCCCGCCCGTCCACGCAGGAAGGACGTGTTCCCGTTGCTGGAGAAGCCGGTCAGCCTGCACGTAGGTGGCGAGGCTGGGTACCTGCAGGAAGCCTCTCCCTGGGTCCTTTGGGCTGCAGACCTGGGGCAAGAATGCCTGGCGCGCTGGGCAGCCGCATGGCCATGACGAGCAGGGGCTCCAAGGTGGGCCACGGGGGGCCGTCCTGGCTCCACCCCGCCCACGTGTGACTTGGGGTGGTCGCTTCGCACCCTCTCTGAGCCAGGTTTCCTGGTCCACGCAGTACGCCGGTCACTGACACCACCGCGCCGGGTGTGAGGCCTGGGGAAGCGGGGGAAGCTGGTGTGGGGCTGGCGGGTCACCAGGAGCTCAGTTGTGCCGGCTGCTGACAGCGAGGGAGGTTGTGATGCTTGCAAGGAAAGACTCACTGTTTTCAAGTGCCTGTGATCAAGAGCCGAGGAGGAATAGCTGTGGACCTGACTCTGCGTAGATAGGTTTGGGGGCTGGGCGGAGAGCCCTGTTCTGGGGAGCTCCGTGGGCCAAGGAAGAGCCGGCCCGCGAGGGACCTGCCCTAGGAGCCTACGTGGGACCGGCCCGTCCTGACCGCTCCTGTCCCCGTCCCGCTCCCACCCCCAGCTGTCTTGTTTGTATGCTCAGTACGTCCTTTTCGCAGACCTGGTGCAAAAGTAAACGCTCAACTCAGGCCCTGTTGGGAGAGAGAGAGGTTCTCAATAAGCAGGGGTCTAAGTTCGTGCGGATTCTGCGGGGCGCTGCCCTCGGGGAAGGGCAGCCAGAGCACATGCCCGGTGGAGCCCTGGGGCGCGAACTCAAGCTTTGTGCTTGTTTGTTTGTTGATTGATGCCCATTTGTGGGTCTGCTTCGAAGAAGGATCGTCAGAGGCTGCTCTTGGCGTTAAAACACACACAAAATGCTTGAAAACAGAAACGCAAAGAGCGACGGAGGGTGGGGGTGCAGGGTGCTGGCCTGGGTGCCGGCGCGGGTGACCCTGGGTGTGCGTTGCTGTCGGATGGGGCGGCACGTGGGGCGCCGGTGCCGCCGTGCCGAGATCCCAGTAGGCACGCGTCAACCCTGAGGCTGGCCGGTCCCTCGGGGCCTGAGCCTCTCGCCTGTGAGGCGGAAGAGCGGTGGGTCGTGGTGCTGGGGGAGGGGGTACGTGACAGCGTGTAGGGCAGGTCTGTGCCGCGGCCCCTCGATGGAGGTTCATGGTTCATACGTTAGCTTGGTGGCTGCTCAGGGCAGACTCGGAAGGGGGAAGGGCTCATCAGCCCTGGGTTCCGAGCCCTTCTGCCTGGAGGGCTCTTAGTGGAGTTGGGCGCCAGCGTTTTCACTGTGAGAACAGCCGACACCGCAGCCTGGTGGGCGTCAGAGCAGCGGCGCCGAGGACATCTCAGATCCGCAGCTGGCAGGGCCCAGCTCTCGGCCGGGGCTGAGGCTGGCCTTGAAGAAGGGCGCGCAGGGCTCAGGGGACAAGAAAATGGGCCGAGGGGCTCCCGTTGTGGCACAGTGGAAGTGAATCCGACTGCTGTCCACGAGGACGCAGGTTCGATCCCTGGCCTGGCTCAGTGGGTTAAGGATCCACTGTTGCCGTGAGCTGTGGTGTAGGCCACAGACCCGGCTCGGATCCCGAGTTGCTGTGGCTGGGGTGTAGGCCCACGGCTGTAGCTCTGAGTCGACCCCTAGCCTGGGACCTCCTTCCTTCCTTTCTCTCTTTCTCTCTTTTTCTTGTCTTTTCAGGGCCGCACCTGCCGCACATGGAGGTTCTCAGGCTAGAGGTCTAATCAGAGAGCTACAGCTGTCGGCCTACAGCACAGCTCACAGCAACGCCGGATCCTTAACCCACTGAGCGAGGCCAGGGGTCGAACCCACGTCCACATGGATGCTAGTCGAGTTTGTTAACCACTGAGCCACGACGGGAACTCCTGGGAAGCTCCTTTAAAAAAAGATGAAGAAAAGAAAACGGGCCGAGGCAGGTGGGGGTGGGGGGGCTGGCAACACCAGCACGGGCCCTCCCTCTGGGCCTCAGGGTCCCCGCATGCTCACCGCAGTGTGGGCCGCGCACTCCGCCGTCCCTCGGTGGTGGCCCTGGACTCAGGTGACGGGTGGGCAGCGTCTTGGCCCCCAGCCGGGTGGCCCCGTGGGGCTGTGGGGGCGGGTGTGGGGCAGGTTCCGGCGGAGGGAAAGGAAGGGCTTTGCTGCCGCCCTGGCCCGCCTCCCGCACAGCAGGGAGTAGGTGCGGAGGGCCCTCTCTGCTCTGCCCGGGGGGTGCCGCGGGCTCCGGCAGGGTGGCTGCGGGGTGCGGCTGGGTCATGGGTGGTGGCGACGACTGTACTGGGGGTGTGGCGGGCTGGGAGGGGACGTGTCCGCTGTGACGAGCGGCCCTGGGCTTGCCTATGGGGCTGCCAGGCCCTGGCCGTCGCCCCTCCTCCTCCCCCAGGCCGGGTGCCTGTTCTCACGCCTTGGAGCCTGCTTGCCAGGCTCCCTGCAGCCCCACCTGGTGCAGCTCCCCGGGACGACGCCACTTGAGCGCACGTGTGTGCTGGCGTGTGGAGGTGCAAGGACGAGGTTGCGCGGCCCAGGCCCGGGCGGGACGGAACGTCTGGGCTGGGGGAGCCTGCGGGCTGGGGCGGGTCTTGCTCCAGTCACCGGTGCCAGCATCACCCCCGACCCAGAAAACCTCAGAGCCCCAAAGCCTGCGTCTTCAGTGGCCAGCAGCCGACTGGGGACCCGCGGGGCTCAGTAGGGACGGAGCGAGGGAACAGGGAGGGGTCACCTGCGTGGCCCGAGCCCGGCGCTCCCACGCGCGCCCCTCGTCCTTCCTCGGAGCCGCTGTGAATGTGCCGTGTGGCTCCGGGCCGGTTCCTCCCTGGGCCTCAGCTTCCAGGCCCCTGCAGCGGATGGCCTTCTTCAGCACGTGTCGGCCCCGAGCGGTGTCATGCCCATCCTCTCTCAGCCTCGGCAGCAGCCCCGGAGGATGACAAGCCGTAGCAACCCCACTGCGCTTGGGGAGACGGAGGCTCAGAGAGGCTGAGCGACTTGCCCAGAGGTCGCCGGCTGGCGCCTCGCGGAGGCAGCATGGAAGGCCCCGCGGGCTCCCATCTGAGCCCGGAGCAGATGCCGGCGGCCGCGGCCTTGCTGCCTCTTGGAGGGTCTGGGGCGAAACCGCATACGATGCAGGCAGCCCATCGCAGGAGACCTACCGTCCGCCCTTGGCGTGGGCATGTGGGGGTCCCACACAAGGCCCGGGGGCTCTCGGTTTCACGGCTGGAGCGCACCTGTCCCTCCAGGGCAGAGCCCGGCCGCCTCCGCAGTCCTGCTGTCTCCGCTGGTCTCAGAAGTCCCTTGTAGCTCGGCCTCCCTTCTCTCTGGGTCCTGGAGAGGATGGCGGGGGCACCAGAGCGTTTCGGAGGTGGGGGTGGAGGAAGCAGTGACTTCGACTCCAGAGCAGTGGCCACCGCCACCGTGGTGTTTCCCGAAAGTGCGGCGTTGCCATGGCATCTCCATGGCGACCAGAGCATCTCATTATCCCTCGCACCTTGGCAGGGAAAGCTGGGCCCAGGGCTAGGAGAGCCCAGGGGGAGCCCACCTGAAGGCTGGAGGGCTCGGTAGCCGAGGCCCCCTCGAGCTCTCCCCGCGAAGATGCCCCTCGGGGCCATGTCACGGGGCCTGGGTTCAGATGTCAGCTCTGCCACCGACAGTTGTGCGACGTCAGGCCAGAGCCTCCTTTTCCGTAGCTGTGGGTGTGCGGAAGGGCGGCAGCAGTTGTGAGGGTGAGCGAGGTAAAGTGTGTGAGCGCCCTGCCCGTGCCAGGCTCCCGGGAGCGCAGTAAAAACAGCAACGATGGAGGTCCCGTCGTGGCGCAGTGGTGAACGAACCCGACTAGGGACCATGAGGTTGCGGGTTCGATCCCTGGCTTTTGCTCGGTGGGTTAGGGATCCGGCGTTGCCGTGAACGCAGACGCGGCTCGGATCCCGCGTGGCTGTGGCTGTGGCGTGGGCCGGCGGCTACTGCTCCGATTGGACCCCTGGCCTGGGAACCTCCATGTGCCGCGGGAGCGGCCCTAGAAAAGGCAACAAGACACAAAAAAAAAGAAAAAACAGTAATGATAACTATGGTGTTATTTTTATTGTAGGCACACCTGGGCTTCGGGGACGAACGAAGTCACTCGTCTGGAGCCTCGGTTGCCTAATCTGTAAATTGGGACTAATGAGAGCGGCTCAGTCGTACACACCCTGTGAGCTCGCAGGGCCCCGTGCTGGGGAGAGCGCTGGGAGTGTCCCCACTTGGCCCTGTGCTTGGGGCATCAGGCACCTGGGAAGGAGCAAGAGAAGAGAGTGCGTGCATGGAGGGCCTCTGGGTGCAGGTGCCAGGGAGCAGGCAGGGCCTGCCCACACGCAGGTTGGATAAGCCCCGGTCCCCCCCGAGGCCCGCGAGCTCCACATCCTCAGGTGTGCGCAGGGGCTGGGCAGGAAGCCCCGAGAGAGGGAGGGGAGCCGTGGGCGGGTGCCCGCCCGTCTGAGGCCGCTGGTGACCAGCGGGGGTGCTCGTAGCATCACAGGGAAGCACTCTCATAGAAGGTGAGGTTCTGGCTTGTGTGTGGAATCTCCTGATGGTAAGGTGCTGGTAACTGATTGTGAAGTTCCTGCTGTGGCTCAGTGCTAAAGAACCTGACTGGCACCCATGAGGACGCAGGTTTGATCCCTGGCCTGGCTCAGCGGGTGAAGGATCTGGTGTTGGCGGGAGCTGTGGTGTAGTTCACAGACACGGCTCGCATCCCGTGTGGCTGCGGCTGTGGTGTAGGCCGGCAGCAAAAAGATACTGGTAACTAATCTCCAATTGAAGACAAGTGCTGTCGGAATTTGAGCTTTACAAAGAGCCAATTCTTAGGACACCGAGCACACACCCCCCCAGCCGCCAGCAGCTGACGCCGACACCTGCTCCTGCCTCCTGTTTTGGCTTGAGGGTCCCGGTTTGCAGCTTCCACACTGTGGACGTGGGGAGGCCAGGGAGTGAGGGGTGGAGGTGACTTGAGAGAGGTGGTGACGCTGCAAGGGTGCGTAAATGTCCCAAGGGGCCAGGGGAGGCCTTCCAGGCAGGGGAAGCTCATTGCCGAGGCTTAGATACACAACCAAGACTGATGACTGGCTGGGCGAGATGGGAGTTTAGCAAAATGGCTGGCGATGCTGGCAAGGCCTAGGCAGTGGGGAAGTGCTGAGACCTCAGCCCCCAGCTGTCCTTGAAGCCTGGGGGGCTCCAGGGCCATTAGGCCCCCACCCCCCGCATTTCCCAGCCTGGAGCCACAGGGGTGCAGGAGCTCAGGGCGGTGTGGAGGGGCCTCGAGTGGCTGGTGCCGGGCCTTTGAGGGGGTGCCGCGGGGGCCGTGCTGGAGGTCCCCGTGGCCGGTGTGCGGGCGATCAGCCCTGTGCCGGGGGGTCGGGGGCCAGGTGGCCCCCTCTCTTTTCCTGTAGCCTCTCTCAGGCCTGGGCTTTTTTCCTTAAAGAGATCCGAATACATTTTTTTTGGGCTTTCCCAGCACGTTATTTTTTTTCTACTGTACAGCCTGGTGACCCAGTTATACACGTACAGCCTCTTCTCCCCACGTGATGAGGCTGCATCGTAAGTGACTGGACGTAGTTCCCAGTGCCACACAGCAGGCCCGCGTTGCTCATCCATTCCAAAGGCCGGAGCCTGCGTCTCTCAACCCCGGGCTCCCCCCACCCCCCGGCCTGGGCTTCGCATGGCCTTCTCCCCAGCCTCCTGGCCTCTGTCGGGCCTCTGCCCCTCCACCCAGCTCCTGGGCAAGGCCTGGCTTCTGAAAGTGTGGATTTGGGGGGTTCAGTGCAGCTAGAGACGAGAGTGAGCGAGCATGGAGCGTGACCTGCTTTGTGGGCTCGGGTGTCCCCCGTGTTGAGTGCACCCTAGTTCAGCAGCAGGAGCTGCTTGCTTCAGGGGTAATGATTGGGAAACTGGGGCACGGGAAGGTGACACGTGTGGCATGCAGTCACTGCGAGCTGGGGCTGGGTGTGGCTCTCGTCTGCCTGCGTAGCTCTCGGGCTCTGTTAACCGAGGGCTTTCGGTCCCCGGCTGGGCTGGGGGCCTGGGCTCTGGACTCTGGGACTCTTACAACAGCTTCCAGCGTATGTGCACTTTTTTTTTTCTTAATGGGAAAGTGTCAGCTTCTCGCAGGGCCTGTGCCGCCCAGAGTCCTGGCCCTCCGCTGGCTGCCTCATTCGCACACATGCTGAAAGGTTTTTAATGCCGTAGACGGAAGGCCAGTGGCCCGCCCAGGGAAGTGGGGGTTAGTGGCCCAAGTGGGCGGTCGATCCCAGGCATCGGCAGCGACGGGCAGCTTTGGGTGGGAGGCGGGGGGCGTGCCCTGCAGCTGCTGGGCAAGGGGGGGCTGCCCTTATCGATGGGACGTGGGACGCCGGGGCCCCTTGGGAATGAGCAGCACCAGTCTCCCCAGCTCTCCTGGCTCGCCCTGCCGTCGGATAGAATTGCAGGCACCGCTTGGGAAGCTCTGCCGCCCCTCATCGCCAGGCTGCACACTTGCCTCTGTCTTCCTGTTCCTGGTCAACCCTTACCTGGCATTGTGGCCAGGCAGGTACTGTTTCCTCCAAGAAGCCTTCCTGGGCTGTGCCCCCTCTGCCTTCCGGAGGGTTCAGGCCCTCGGTTCTCTCGGATGCCTGCCCTCCCGCTGTGGCACGAGCCCCCTGCGCTGCAGGGCCCTATTTCCTTGGCTGCCGTGGGTCCCCTTGGCGCTGGCACGCGTAGAGACTGAGCTGCAGAACAGCAGAGGTGGGAGAGCCCCGGATGCCACCTGGGCCAGGCCCCGTCTGACAGGCGCGAAGCCCAGCAAGAGGCGGGGGAGTGCCTAGGGCCACACAGCCCGTCGTTGCTGTTGTCCTGTCATTGTGGCGAAGCAGGGGCAGGCCTGACGCCAAGACTCGGCCACGTCTGGCTTCTGAGCACATCTGTTAGAAACATTGGTTTTCTTATATTCGCAAAATTAATAAGTGATTATTGTAGGAAACTCAGGAACCAAAAAAGGAAAATCAGAACTGACGGTTACCACGTTTTGGATTTAGTGACAGTTTTCGGCCCGTGCACACGAGTTTAACAAAAACACGACTGGTGTGCTCGGTAAGTGTCTTCCTCTCAGCGGCCTGCGTGGCGCCTGCACTTCGGGCTCGGTCCGTGTCCCCGCGTCGGCGGCTGCCTGGATTCCTTCCCGGGCCCGCCTGGCTCCGCTGAGACAGCGCCTGTTGTTGGGCTGGCTCTGCAGACGGCGCTGGGCTTCGTGTTCCTGCGGGCGATCCTTTGCACACACGCGCCGCTGCTGCCTCTAGGCCAAGGGCTCAGAAGCACGGGAGGGTCTCTGTGTGCTGTGCCCGCGCCGAATACACCCTGCGGCCTTGGGGCTCCGAAGGGTTTTGACCTTCACCCCCAGCTCCAGCTCGAGGCCCACGTCCCCTCAGCGGCTGTGCCAGCCCAGCCCTCACGCCTTTTACCCTCGTCCCTGTCTCCCATCCCGAGGGAGCTCAGCTGCCCCCCGTGAGCGGCTGCCTCCACTGGGGTTTCGGGGAGACGGAGGGCCGTGGTGGGGGCGCCGCTTGGGCGAGGCCGTTGGGGTCTCTGTGCAGCGGGTGTGGGTGTGAAGTCCTCGTTAACCCTCCAGGGAGACCGGTCTAGGTGGGGCGCCCCGGGCAGGGCACGGGGCTGCGGGGAAGCTGGGACCCAGAGTTCTGGCTGCTTGGGGGACACGGCCCACCGAAGGCGTTGCTTCCTCAAGGCAGGGCCTTCAGCTCCCTGCCGTCCCGGGCTGCTGTGTGTCACTGTGGGCACGTGCCTGCAGGGCGAGGGCCACCTGCTGCCTGAGAGCAGGTGGTGGAGGGTGAGCGAGGCCTGTTGTGCGAGGGCCGAGCGCAGCAGCTGCTCCCGCCCGGCTCCTCAGACGGCTTTCCTCGCCCGTCCCCCGCCCTCCCCCCACCGTGTCCCCCCCCACCCCCCCCGTGGCCCGTGATGCTCGAGAGGGGCCTTGCCGCTCAGCCGAGCCGCACACGCCGCACAGCCGGCTCCCTTCTTCTGCTGGCGGGGCCGCCAGGCCGGTGTCCAGAGAGGGGCGGGGAGCGTCGCGGGGGGTGAGGGGCCCGGTGCGGGGTGGCCTTTGGCTCCAGCTCCCAGGCCTTGCCGTGTTTATTGCTGTCTCGGTCCTTCCAGCTTCTGGAGCTTTCTTGGTTTGGCCTTGGCCTCTGCGAGTCGTAATGAGGAGAAACGACTGTTGTGGACGCCGGACGCGGCGGCCGCCCTGCCTGATTTCCACACAGGGTTGGACTTCGCCCCCCAGCCTCGTGTGAGGCGGAAACTGTTGGCAGCAAGTGGGGAGGCGGAGGCTCCGAGGGGTCGGGGAGCAGGGCCCCGGGACACGCGTCCAGGCGGGGCCGCCGTCGTTGAACTTGGGCCCAGCTGGTTGGTCCCGGGCACCCGCAGCCCCGCAGCCCGCGCAGCCCGCGCACCTCCTTGGCGCCTTCTGACTCTGCTCCTCTCTCCGCAGCCTCGGCCCCCGGGACCCCACCGAGGGAGCGGCATGCGGCGCCCCCGGGCCTGCCCAGCGTCCTTCGGCCGGCTGCCCAGCCCCCCCAGGAGGCCCTGACGCCCTGGGGCGCTTCTGCTGTGCACAGGACCACGTGGGGGTTTGCCATGGTGACATAAGGGGCGCGGAGGGAGGAAGGAGCGCACCCAGCCGCGGACCGCGCCTCTGGCTGGGAGGAAGGGCCAGGGCCCGCGTCCCCCGCTCCCGTGCCCCGACTCTCTGCGAATCTGGTGGACGGCTCGGTGTCTCCTCCCGCGCGGGGCCCTGGGGCGGCCTCGGGGGCCGGGATGCCCGTCCCGGCGCGCCTCCGCAGGCTGTGTCGGCACGTGTCCCCACAGGCTGTGCTCTTCCTGCTGTTCATCTTCTGCCTGTTCAGCGTGTTTGTCTCGGCCTACTACCTGTATGGCTGGAAGCGGGGCCTGGAGCCCTCGGCGGACGCCCCCGAGCCTGACTGCGGGGACCCGCCGCCCGTGGCCCCCAGCCGCCTGCTGCCGCTCAAGCCCATGCAGGCGGCCGCCCCGTCCCGCACGGACCCGTTGGTGCTGGTGTTTGTGGAGAGCCTCTACTCCCAGCTGGGCCAGGAGGTGGTGGCCATCCTGGAGTCCAGCCGCTTCAAGTACCGCACGGAGATCGCCCCCGGCAAGGGCGACATGCCCACGCTCACCGACAAGGGCCGCGGCCGCTTCGCTCTCATCATCTACGAGAACATTCTCAAGTACGTCAACCTGGACGCCTGGAACCGGGAGCTGCTGGACAAGTACTGCGTGGCCTACGGCGTGGGCATCATCGGCTTCTTCAAGGTACGAGGGCACGGGGCGCGCCAGGCCAGCGTGGCTCTCCGCTGCACACTCGCTGGCCGAGCGCCTGCCTTGCCTTACCTGGGAGGTGGCGGGATGGCAGCGCCTGCGCCTGCAGTAGGGACACCTGACTGGGGCGTCGCCCGCCGTGCCCGGGGCCCCGCACATAGCAGGCCCCAGGGCTGGGTGAGGGGAGGAGAACGGACGCCCCGAACCCGTCCTGCCGTCCTCCCAAGGGATGGGGGGGCTCCCTGTTTGCAGACGGGCAAACCAGGGCTCGGGAGGCCTGAGTACGGGTCCGAAGCTGTGCCGCCTGTGAGCGGGAGAGCCCGGCCCGAACCTGGCCGTAGGCGGGGTCAGGGGCTCTCCGCCCTTTCCCTTGGCTGAGGAGGGCTGCGGGGTTTCTTCTCTGGGCTCCGGGGGAGACTCAGCACCTGCTGGGACCCCAGGACTGGCTGAATGTGTCCCACAGAGAAGCTGTCCTCGGGGAGGAGCTGGAGGGGGCTGCAGAGGCCCCGGCCAGGGAGCTCTGGCCTGCGCGATGGGTGCGGGGCGTTTGGTCCTGCATTCGGCAAATACTTCCCCAGTGCTCACCGCGTCCCAGGGCCTTCGCTGGGCACTGGGAACGCAGCGGCGATCGAACGGGGCCGCGTCCCTGCTGTCTCGCAGGTGACGTTTCAGTGCAGTGGGTGGGGTGGGTGACCAGACAGTGAACAAACAAACACTGTGTGGCAGGTGGTGATAAGTACAAAAAAAGAGCAGGGCGGGACACACGGGCGAGGGGTGGGGCCGTTGGTGGTGGTTGGGACGGAGTGGCCGGGGAGGCTGGGAGGGCATGAGAGGCGCCTTCCCGGCGGAAGTGACAGGAAGCGCACGGGTTCTGAGGCCGGCTCTTGCTGGGTGTGACTGCCAAGAGGACAGGCGCTGGGTCAGAAGTGCCCTGTGTCACCGACAGCTGCCCTGTGTCCCCAGGCACTGGCGGCACTGCCGTGCCCTGCCCCCTCCCTCTGCGCTGGCAGGAGCCGGGCCTGCCTCTCACGGCCTGTCCTCGCAGGCGCTAAACGGACGATTACTCTGCCCCTAAAAAGGGTTGTGGGCCGGGATGCTGAAGGCCCTTAGGAGTCCTGCAGGAGAGCAAGCCGGTGAGGTCTGCCCCCCACTGGCCTGGCGACAAAGCCCTGTGTTCCACGGCTCCCCGCCGGGAAGCGCCGGCCTGGTCGATGGCCGAGCGGCGGCATCCGGCTGCTTCACTGGCTCTGTTCCCTTTCCTGCCGCGAACTTCAGGACCTGGATGCAGAGCCCCAGGCCTGAAACGCGCCACAGCGGCTGAGGCTCCCCGAGCGCTCCTCCAGCACTGGGCGCGCCTGTGGGCTTCAGGCGAGTTAACACTGTGTCAGCACTGAGCCCCCGCCAGGCCGGGGCGTCATCCGGATTCCGGGGAGAGGGAAGCGGAGGGCTGGAGCGCCTCTAAGAAGCTCCGAGCTGGGGTTTGAACCCAGGTGTTCTGGCTCCAGAGGCTTTATTCCTGCTACCGTGGAGTGACTCCAGGACCCTGCGATGCCCCAGAGGCCATGCCAGCGCACAGCGCTCCCGCCGTCTCCGGGGACGAGGCGATGGGCTTGCTCGCTGGGCGCGGCGGTGCAGCAGCGCTTGGCTCCCAGCCGGCGCCGGCGCCCTGCTCTGCGGACGGTGTCCGCGAGGCCCGGGAGGGACGGGGTCGTGCTCCGAGTCTCACGGGGCTCCGTGGCCTTTTCCGGGTCTCCAGGCTGCTTTTGGCGCTGTGTCCGACAGGACCCTCCTCGGTTTTGATCGGGTGCCTGGGGCTCGGGGCTCTGGCGGGAGCCATCTGGTGGTCAGGCTGCACCTTCTGCCAGGCCTGCGTGGGGCTGGGTCGTGGGCTTGGGACCCTGGGCCTGGGGACCCTGCCTTCCCAAGCTCCCAGGTCAGGGGAGGGCTGGCAAGTCCAGACTCGGGGTCAGCTCTTCTTGTCACTTAGCGGCACGGCGGCCTTGGGAAGGGTGTTCGCCCCGTCTGTCAAGTGGGCCCGATCACAGCACCTGCCTCGCTGTGCCAGGCGGAGGGTGGGACAGCGGGCAGGGAGCGCTAACCCGTGCCCGCACCCAGAGCCGCCAGTAAATGGCAGCTGGCATGCCTTGTCCTCTCGCCTCGGCAAAGCCAGCTGGTGGTAGCTCTTTATCTCTGTGGCTCTGGCCAGCACGTGGCCCTCAGGTCCCTGAGGGTGGGGGCTCATCTTCCTCCATAGCCCCGTTTTCCCGGCTCTGCATCACAGCTCCAGGGGCCCCGGGGCTGAGCACGTCCTGGCAGAGGCCCTTTAGACTGCACGCTTCCCATGCGCCCGAGCTCACTGCTCTGCAGGCTTTGCCGTGTGACTGTCACAGCTGCCCCGTGAGGTGGCCACTTTATTTTCAGATGAGTAGCTGAGACTCAGAAAGTTCCCTGGCTGTCCGAGTAGACTGACGTGGCTAGTCGGTCAGAGCCAGGGTTCGGCAGCTCTGCTGGTCGCTTCTCACCTGCCCGCCGGTGAGTGTGTCAGAACCAACCGACCCACATGCGCCAGTCCTGAGGCCCAGAGAGGTGGCACCTTGGGGTCCCCTGTGCCAAGGTCGTGCAGCCAGTTGCTGTTGGCTGCCACCTAGTCTGTCCCGGGCACCCCTGTTCCCGGGTCAAGGCCCTTCCTTCCCCTGCCTCGTGACCCCACTGGCAGATCTGGTGTCTCATGCGGGGCCCCAGTGCTGAAAAACAGGAGGGCTGCCCCCCCAAAGCCGAGGCCCGCGATGGGGCTCCGTCGCTGCGATGCCGGGGCTCGTTCTCCATGCCTTGCTCCTTCCAGCGTCATCTCGGTGGGCGGTCAGCGCCCTGGCTTCCTCCCTTCCCCGATGTCTCCAGCCGGACCGCTGGCCGAGCCGCCAGCTCCTGGCAGTCAGCTCAAGGTCGAGGCTTTGAAACGGGATCCCCAGGGGCTGGTGGTCCAGCGTGGCCTCTCAGGCCACAGCAGGGGATGGACAGGGCCTGAAACGTCGCTGGCGCCACACTGCTCTTGTCCTGGGCCGGCTTGGGAGATATGGGGGGCCTGGGACAGGGGCGGGGGGCCTCTCGGGATGGGGTTCTCAACCCCAGAGGCTGGCTCAGGGCCGGGTGGGGAGGTGGCAGGTACTCCTGGTGAGTGGAGAGTCAGATGCAGGCCCCTTAGCTTGGCTGATGAGGGCTGGGCCCTGCAGGGCCTGCCGGGGAACTGGAAAGCAGCCCCTCTGCGTGGAGGTGAGCGCTAAAGACGCCTGGGCTGTGCCCTTGGGCCGTACTCCCCTGGCCAGCTCTCCATGGTGGGCCTGGCACCACCCTGCCCCCCTCCCAACCTCATTTGGTACTTTTGCGCCCCCACCATTGTCCACAGCGGCCAGGTGGATCTTTGGAAAATGCACGTTGAAACCTGTCATTCTCTGTTCACAACCCTTTGATGGAGTCTCTTTGACGGCTTCCCGCTGCCACTTCCAGCCTCCGGGGTCCGGCAGGTCTGGCCCCAGCTGACCTTCCTGCTTCGTCTCCTCCCCTCTCAGTCACTCTGCTGGCTCTCGCTGCCCCTTGGCTGTGCTGAGCCCTCCGCAACCTCAGGGCCTTTGCACTTGGCCCCTCCCTGGGGCTCTTACTCGGTCTTTAAGTCCTGCTTCAGAGTCCCTTTCTCCAGGAAGCCTCCCCGGGCCAGCTGACGGCCCTGCGACCTGCTTTTCCGGAACCGGGACCTCTTCCTGTGTAGCACGTGCCTCCTGGAAGGTTCGGGTCCTTCTGCTGTTCGATTGCGCTCTCTCCCCTGCCCGCCTTGAAGGTTCAGGGGGGCAGGGGCCAGGTCTGTTTTGCTCACTGCATGCCTGGCACTTGACACAGTGCCAGGCACAGGGAACCGCTGCGGATAAACACGTGAAAGCCGTACCGCACAGGCGCCGTGTGCCAGGTATTTGGGGTCGGTCCGTTCCTCTTTCTTCTTAAAATCCGCTGACTCACCAAATGTGTGTTTACTCCACTGCCAACCCTGTGCTGGCGCCAGGGATCCGAGGTAGAAATGACACAGTCCTTGTCCTTGAGAAGGTGAAGACTGGTCGCGGGGACCCTGCACAGTCAGGGCAGCAGTCAGGGTGGCGGGAAGTGCGGCAGCGCGCCTTGGATGTGGTCCCAGCGAGGCCAGGGAGAGAGGAGGTTCTTTGCATTGGGTTTTATTTTATTTTATTCATTTTAGGGCCACACTTGTGGCACATGGAGGTTCCCAGGCTAGGAGTCAAATCGGAACTGCAGCTGCTGGCCTACACCACAGCCACAGCAACGCCAGATCTGAGCTGCACCTGCAACCTACACCACAACCAAGGCAACTCAGGATCATTAACCCACTGAGTGAGGCCAGGGATCAGACTCGCAACCTCATGGTTCCTACTTGGATTTGTTTCCGCCGTGCCACTACGGGAACTCCTTTTTCTTTTTTGCATTGCGTTTTGAAGGATGAGCAGGAGTTTGCCAGGCCAGAAAGACCGAAAGGAGCTATGGCACAGGGACAAGGACAAAATTGTACTGTATCTATCCTGGGAGGTGACTGGGAGGGTGAGGGAGGAGGAGCAGGGGCTGAGAAAAGAAAAGGGGCTGCTGTGGGTACTGCTTGCAGGCCCCCAGCTTGCTGGCGGCAGTGGGCACTCGGGAGAAGGAGGCACAGACGGTGGACTGCTGTGGCCGTGGCCTCGGGAGTGCTTCCGGGGCATCTGCTTCTGCACCCCCAGTGGGTGCCTCTTTGCTCTTCTGCACTGGCACCTGCCGGGGTTTCTCCCAGAGGGGGTTGTGTGGCAGAAGCCAGCTGGCAGCCCGGGGTGGCAGAGCCTGGCAGTCCGTGTGTGGGCTCTGGGGTCAGTCGTCCGTCTGTGAGCTGTGGCTCCTTAACCACTGTGCCTCGCGCCTCGGCTGGGAGGTGGGATTTCTCTGGGCCTGCTGAGGGAGCGGTGGGTGACACCCTGGCTGTTGTCAGCACCCTGTTGCCATTCACACGTCAGCCTCCGCTGCCCTCGAGGGCTTTGCCATCCTTGGCCGCGTGGTGCGGCCCAGGGAGCTGGGGCGCGGGAGGGTCGCATGTCTTGCCCCAGGCTGGACAGCCTGGTGGCAGAGCCCGTGCTTTCCGCCGCTAGACTCGCCTGGCCGTGATTTTGGTGGGCCTGGTTTCCTCACGGCTAATGGGGGAGTGGCAGTGACGCCTCCATCGGGGGCCCCTCTGAGGACTGTGGTGCCCCTTCACGGGCGGTGCTCGCGACTGACGCCTGGCTCTGGTGAGCATGTCCTTCGCGCCCGAGGGGGCAGCACTGGCAGCGGGTATGGCGCTGCTGGCGGGCAAGGCACATGCTGGGGGTTCGGTTCTGGTAGCGGGGGCGGCAGGGGAAGGCGGAGCCGGGTTCCCACGGCCTGGTCGGCCCGGGGCCCCGGGACGTGAGGAGCCCGTGGTGCGTGGTGTTCCGCGCCCTCCGCTGCGGTGCCGTGGTCCCCGGGGGTGTGGCTCTGACGGCCCCTCCCCCCCTCTCCCCTCCGTTCGCCCCCTCCCTCTCCCCCCCCCCCACCCCGGCTGTAGGCCAATGAGAACAGCCTGCTGAGCGCACAGCTCAAAGGGTTCCCGCTGTTCCTGCACTCGAACCTGGGCCTGAAGGACTGCAGCATCAACCCCAAGTCCCCGCTGCTCTACGTGACCCGGCCCAGCGAGGTGGACAAGGGCGTGCTGCCGGGCGAGGACTGGACCGTCTTCCAGTGGAACCACTCCACCTACGAGCCCGTGCTGCTGGCCAAGACGCGCTCGGCCGAGTCCATCCCGCACCTGGGCGCGGACGCCGGCCTGCACGCCGCGCTGCACGCCACCGTGGTCCAGGACCTGGGCCTGCACGACGGCATCCAGCGCGTGCTCTTTGGCAACAACCTCAGCTTCTGGCTGCACAAGCTCGTCTTCGTCGACGCCGTGGCCTTCCTCACGGGCAAGCGGCTGGCGCTGCCCCTGGAGCGCTACATCCTGGTGGACATTGACGACATCTTCGTGGGCAAGGAGGGCACACGCATGAAGGCGGAGGACGTGAAGGTACGGCCAGGGGAGCCGGGCGGGCGGGCCGGGCCTCACCTCCTCCCGGCACCTGGCCGCGGCACGTCCCCACCCTTTGGGTTTCATGGTTTGATTGGAAGCGCATGCCGCTGGAGGGCACAGTGACGTGCTGGCTGTAGGGGCGTTCGGCCTCTGGAGCTGGCACTCAAGAGCATCCCGATGGGGGACGGGACGCGAGCCCTGCAGAGTTGGTTACCTACCTTTTAATCCAGACTCTCTTCCTCTTTTTTTTTTGGTTTTAGGGCCGCACCCACGGCACATGGAGGTTCCCAGGCTAGGGGTCCAACCAGAGGTGCAGCTGCCGGCCTGCACCACAGCCACAGCCACGCCAGATCCGAGCTGTGTCTGTGACCTGCACCAGAGCTCGGGGCAACGCCAGATCCCCGGCCCACTGAGTGAGGCCAGGGATCGAACCTGCATCCCCATGGGTACCTGTCAGATTGGTTTCCACTGCGCCGCAGCAGGAACTCCCAGAAATGCGCCTGTCAGTGCCGGAACCTGCAAAACACACGAAAGGAGAATTAGGGCTTAAGTCGTGCACAAGGCTTACTTTACCTGCGGTCTGTGTAGATAGCGGAATGCATGTGTTTAATTCAAAAAATGTTTACCGAACCAGCTGCCCGTAAAAGCCTTTTGCCCATCGTGAAATTTCACCCCCATGTCACTGTTAAAGAGAGGCCTGCGCACGGAGGCCATCAGGCGGCCTTTGAAGTGCGGTTTCCGTCGTCTTGCTCTTGGCTCAGCATCAAACACAAAGGAAGCGATGCGATAGCGCACGTGGGGAGCAGGGGGCACCCGTCACAGGAGATCCAGCACGAACGGAACAGGACGGACGCCTAGAGGCGCTGCTGCCTGCCGGCCCCGGTCCTCGGCCGGGCCGCTGCGCCGGGGCCACGGCAGTGCCGCACCCAGACGTCTCTCTGACGTTAGGAGGAGGCAGAAAATGAGACATGAGGAAAGCCTTCCTCCCGTGGGTGCCGTGTCTCTGTCCCCCGGAAGTCGCTTTCGGGGTTGGCCGTGGGGCCTGGAAGGAAGGCGCTGGGCTGGGTCGGGGCCAAGTCGCCCTCCTGCCGTGGCTGGGCGTGGACGCTGCTTCTCCTTATGCCTCCAGAGGAGCAGGTGCCACCTTCTGTGGAGCAGGAACCATCTAGGGCCTCAAGACCTGGGTTCGAGTCCCAGTCTGACCCTCGTTGGGTGACGTGGGCACGTCCCATCCCCTGTCTGAGCCTCGGTGGTGAAAAGACACGTGGGCGGCTGGGGGCTGGGCCCTTCGGGCTCCCCTGCTCAGACAGAGCAGAGTGGCTTTGATCTGCTCTGCCCATCGGGTGTGCCCCTGAGATTCTACTTCCTCAGGGGCTCTGCTGATGAAAGAGTGTTTTTTGTGTTTGTTTCATTTTTTGTTTTTTTTAGACAAAACACCCAGAGCATATGGAGGTTCCCAGGTCAGGGCTCTCATCGGGAGCCGCAGCTGCCGGCCTGCACCACGGCCACAGCAGTGTGGGATCCGAGCCTTGTCTCTGACCTACACCACAGCTCAGGGCAATGTCGGACCCTTAACCCTCATCCTCACGGATGCTCGACAGATTCGTTTCCTCTGAGCCCCAAGCGGAGCTCCTGGGAGAGTTTTGAGATGACTCCTGTTGAGCCTTTCAGTGCTGCGGCTCCGTGGCACATGCTGCGCACCGCTTCTGGCAAAGTAGACTGCCCTGTTTCTGCGTAGGGCCTTCTTCAGGGGCCCAATCTTGGTGTCCCCGGCTATAACCTAGGTCTTTGCTGCCCATCAGGGTGAGTCCTTGAGACGGGTCGGGGGTCGACCCCCGGAGGAAGTCAGGCTGCCAGGCTCACTGTGTCTCCTGTGACCTCGGACTTGTGCTTCTTGGTTCCCACTTTCCCCGTTTCTAGAATGAGGAGGATGCGAGCACTTGGGAGCCGTTTCCGTAGGAGAGGCCAGCAGATGCCTCTTCCGTGCCCTGCGCCCCGGGCAGGCTGTCGCGCGTGTCACCAGCCAGGTCCCCCGTGCCTTAAGCGTCCTTCTGAGTCAGAGAGCAGAGAGCGGTGTGGTTCGCTCGTCTGGGACGCCAGGCACTGGCTGCGGCCGAGCGTTTCTCTCGGAGACGCGACCGTCTCCTCGTCCACCTGCACGGGGAGCTGGTACACGGACGGGCGCCGGGACAGCTTCGGTTACAGCCGCGGTGGCCCGCGACCGGGCTCCGTGTGCAGCCCTCTCCGTGCGTGGCCTCCGCGGACGCTGAGAGCCGCTCTGTGAGGCGGGTGTTGGTGCTCATTCCCGTTTTGCAGAGGCAGCGCTGAGGCGCAGCGAAGGAAGGTAACCTGCCCAGGGCCGCACAGTGGGGCACGGCTCTCCGTCAGGTGGAGTGTGGCCCTGGCAAGATGCTGGTGGTGACCCCAGGAGGGCCAGGACTTGGTTGGCAGCGTGTTCTGAGCGGGGCTTTTCTGCAGGTTTCCTGCAGCCTGTGCACCATGTCTGGTAGGGATTTGTTTTGAGTCTTGACTGCAGAGGACACCTGTATGTTTGTTTCATGAGGGTCGCTGGGCTGTCACTGACCTGGAAGCAGGGCTGGGCCACACGCGGGATCACCGCGCTGCTGGGCACGCACAGCCTCTTGGGAAAAGCCAGGGTTCTTTGGCATCAGCCTTCCAGCCACCAGTGAGGAGAACCCCCCCCCCCCATTTGACAGATGAAGACACGAGGCCCACAGCGACCACAGGCATGGCCGCGCCACCCTTTTGCATCACTTAGCAAAACAGACGGCTTGACACGCAGGAGCGCCTCCATCCTCCCGAGAGCCCCGAGGGAGCTGCTGCTCTCCCTACCCCCCACCTGCAGAAACTGAGGCCTGGAGGGACGCAAAGGTTTCTCGAGGACGCGGCAGAACCAGGCTGGGGTCTGGGTCTTGTCTGGCGAGGGGCCGGGCGGAGGCGGCGGCCGGAGCCCGGCTTCCTGACGTGGGAACGGTACAGCCGCCGCGTGCCCAGAGCGGCCCTTCCTGGTTCATGCGCCAGCCTGTGTCCTCTCGGCATTTTTAACAGTTTTGAGCAAAGGAGCCCTCGTTTCCTTTTTTGCTGGGTCCTGCGACCCCGAGCTGGTCCTGCAGCAGCCGGGCTCTCGTGGGCCCTCACGGGAGGGGCAGGGGGCGCCCGGCCTCCCCTCACCCCTTCTCCCACCCTGCCTGTCCCAGGCCCTGTTTGAGACGCAGAACGAACTCCGCACACACATCCCAAACTTCACCTTCAACCTGGGCTACTCGGGGAAATTCTTCCATACAGGTAAGCGGGCCCGGCTCTGCCCCACCCCCGTCTCCGGGCCTCAACATCCAGACCCTCGGGCGCCGTGCCGGAGGGTCAGCCCGCGGGACCCTGGGCCCACATCGGGCCGCATGTGACCCCCCAGACAGCTCCCGGGACAGTCACAGCCCCAGCAGTGACGTGACCATGGCTGCCACTCACCCGTCCCCAGCCTTCAGGCGCTGCCGTCCTGAGGGCGGGCGCTTCTCCCTCTTGTCTCCTGCTCGCCCCACCTTTGGATATGATTAGTACTGCTTGTGCTTCAAGCAGGAGTGGGGTGCATCTTGAGAACGTTACAGAGTATGTAGCAGAAAAGGTGGAACTGCCCTGAAGTTGTACCCACCCCGAGTTTGAACGGTTGAGGCCGAAGGCCGAGGGTTGCCTGCCTTCCCCTTGGGGACCTGGCCAAGCTCCCCACATGCCCTCTGGGACGGAGCAGGAGGGAACAGCCCCTGAGCTGTTAAGCTGCACTGAGTGTTCCCTGGAGCTGCCTTGGCCTCGGGCTGCAGTGAGGACAGATTCTAGAAGCCTGGGCAAAACCCAGTCAGGGTGCCGCTTAGCCCCCGAGCCGAGGGAGGGCAGCCCGGGGTCGTCTGTGCGTGTCTCCGTATCCCTGACCCTCACGCGTCGGCGGTGCCTGTGGCGGTCACGCAGGCCGGGCTCACAGGTCGCGTCTGGATGCAAAGAGCATCTACGAGTCAGTCAGTGAAAGATGCGACTGGGTGGAAAAACGGGAGGATCAGAGCAGGCAGGTCTGAGCTGGGGGGAGCCCTCGGGGCCTTGGCCCCCCCCCGGCAGAGTCAGCCGCTGACTCGAGGCCACACCTGAATCCGGGGCCCTGGCCTGGGGCTCTGCTCACGCCGTGGCGGCTCGGGGCTGCGGCCTGCACACCCATCGCGGGCCCGGGGCTGAGCCGCCGGCGCTGGGCCGCAGGCACGGATGCCGAGGACGCGGGGGACGACCTGCTGCTGTCGTACGTGGAGGAGTTCTGGTGGTTCCCCCACATGTGGAGCCACATGCAGCCTCACCTGTTCCACAACCAGTCCGTGCTGGCCGAGCAGATGGCCCTGAACAAGAAGTTCGCTGTCGTGAGTAAGATGCCCTCCGGGGCCGGGCCGGGCAGGCCTGGGGCTGGGGGCGGGCTTGGAACTGCTGGCCTGCGCTGCTGCTCTCGCAGCTCCGTCAGACGGCATCTTACTGACGCTGTGTCACGGACGCCTCCCTGAGACCCCAAGAGGCATGTCTCAGCAGCGTCGTTTCAGGCAGAACCTGGAGCTCGGCGAGGCCGCCACCCACTGATGAGAGATCCGGCCGGGAGTGAGACCCAGGCCTGCTTGTCTCCTGGCCCGAGCTCTCATCTTCCGGCTGGAGCGGGAGCCCCGAGAAGCTGGAGGAGGAGGCGCCCAGCAAGGAGGGAGGAGGCCCGGGTGCTGGCTCAGCCCGCGCGCCCCTGCCGGTCAGAGGCCGAGAGAGGCAGGCGCGGCCCAGCCTTGCTCCTCACTCCCGGTGCGGGTGCGGGTGCCGGTGCCGGAGGAAGTGGAGGCCGGGCCGAGGTTGGCGTCCCGTCCGGCTGGGCCCTCCTCCCCAGGCCCCAGGGGCCTTGCCCAGCCGAGGGCCCAGGCCCAGGGCCTTGCAGTCCAGCCTCGGCTTCCTCTCTCCTGTTGTGCAAAGGGCGAGCTGAGGCCCGAGGGGGCGCCCGGTGCTCACCCTCCCGGCCTCCCTCCCCAGGAGCACGGCATCCCCACAGACATGGGGTACGCGGTGGCGCCCCACCACTCGGGCGTGTACCCCGTGCACGTGCAGCTGTACGAGGCCTGGAAGCAGGTGTGGAGCATCCGCGTGACCAGCACCGAGGAGTACCCCCACCTGAAGCCAGCCCGCCACCGCCGCGGCTTCATCCACGACGGCATCATGGTGAGCGGCTGCCAGCCGGGGCGTGTGCACCCGCCGGCCCGGGGAGCAGGGCTTTGGGAGCTGGCGAGGGGCCTCGGGCCGAGGTGCGCGTCTGCCCCTTTTCTGCCCGCCGGGTGCTGACCTTCGCGGCCTCTGCGGACCTGACGCTCCAGAGGCAGGAGGCGGCGGGTCCCCGTGTGACGTTCGGGGTGGCCACTTGGCGGCGCACCAGGGAGGGGACCAGCGGGGCGCATGGCGGGGGGGGCAGGACAGGAGGAGCTGAACCCCCGCGGCGCCGCAGCCCACCCCCCCAGGAGTGGGCCCCGCTGCCCCGGGGAAGAGCGTGCGGCAGGGAACAAGAACAAGGCCCCGCTTGGGGGTGACGGACGGGAGGGGAGCCGGCGGGGGAGGTCGCAGAGGTGACGGTGGACTGGCCTCCGGACGGACCTCAGCGTTGAGGCTGTGAGGGGAGCTTTTGAACAGAGCGCTGCTGTGACCCGACTCCCACGCCCCAGGGGTTTCCGCGCTTGGGCTGCCGTGAGTGGCAGCGCCTACAGGGACAGGTGGCTGCGGGAGACCAGGGCGGGGCCTGGTCAGACTCTGTCTGGGCTCAGGGGCTGCTGGGGAGCAGGACGCGGGGCCTGGCAGAGGGGCCCCCCGGGGGCGACTCCGGGATGCGGCCGAGCCGCGGGCTCCCAGAGTCCAGATGGGCCCCTTGGGGAGGCCGGACTCGAGCCTCCCTCCCTCTGGCCACTGGCCTCCCGCACCCCAGGCGTCCCCCGACTCTGGGCCTGACACACATGGGCTCCCTGCTCTCTGGGCAAAATGAGCCCGTGGACCCGCGCTGGAGGCGGTTCCGAAGCCGATGGAGGGGTCGCGGAGCTGTGCCCCAGACGGCTGCCCTGGGGACGGCCGGGCCCTCGCGGGACCGGCGGTCCCCCGTGCCTGCCTCTGTTTGCTGGGGATCCGCGGGTTTTGTGGATCCAGGGAGGCCCCACGTAGCAACGCGGCACATTCGCGCCTGGGGACGGCCCAGGCCGCGCAGGCCCCCGGGGGGCGGAGCCGTGGGGGGGCCCAAGGGCCGCCTTTCGGAGGAGGCCCCACGGTGTTCGTCTGAGGAGGGGCCCTCCGGCCGCCACCCTGCCGGGGGAGCCACAGCCCCGTCTCCCCCCAGGTCCTCCCGCGGCAGACCTGCGGCCTCTTCACACACACCATCTTCCACAACGAGTACCCCGGCGGCTCCGGCGAGCTGGACAAGATCATCCATGGGGGCGAGCTCTTCCTCACGGTGCTTCTCAACCCCGTGAGTGCCCTCGGCCCCCCGGGGGGGGGGGGCGGGGGGGCCGGGACGCGGCGGCCCCCCAGCCCTGGCTGGTCTCTGCTCGGCCGCGTGACCTCGGCAGGGAGCCCGAGGGCTCTCCCGTTTCCCTCGTGGAGCCTTCCGGCCCTTCACGGCAGGAGGCCGTGTGTCTGTGCTCGGTCTGGTCCTCGTGTGTGTGTGTGTGCGCCCGTGCGTGTTACATGTGAACCTTCGCGGTGGGAGTGTTAGTGTCCACACGCGAGCCACGGATACGCCCAGAGCAGGGACCCACGCGTGTGGGTGAGGCCCTTAAAGCTGTTCTGAGGCTTCCGGGCCTCTCTTTCCGAATCCCAAGAAGGGAAACGGGCATCACGCTTTGATGATGCCGGTATCATCAAAAGTATCGAGGGCGGGGCTGTTCAGCTCTTCGGGGTAACTGTGTACTCCTCGTCTTCCGCACACCCCCGCACCCTCTTGCCACAGATGCACACGAGCCCCTGCACGACTGCCCAGGGCCAGCTTCCCCATGCGGGGCTGCCATGGTCGGTGTCGCTCAGACGGGGTTCACCAGGCCGTGCCGACCCCAGGGTCACACAGCGAGGTCATTGGTGGCCCCGGCGAGCCTTGGACTGCTCATCGGGCGGCCCCGCGAGCCGAACCAAGACCAGAGGGTCGGCGGCAGGGGCCACGGGGTTGAGGGCGGCTCAGAGCTGACCCCCCCCCCCGCCCCGAGCAGATCAGCATCTTCATGACGCACCTGTCCAACTACGGGAACGACCGCCTGGGCCTGTACACCTTCAAGCACCTGGCGCGCTTCCTGCACTCCTGGACCAACCTGCGCCTGCAGACGCTGCCGCCCGTGCAGCTGGCCCAGAAGTACTTCCAGATCTTCTCCGAGGAGAAGGACCCGCTCTGGCAGGTGGGTGGGGTGGGTGGCCTGGGCGCCTCGTTGCAGGGATGGAAGGCCTGCCCCACACGGCGGGCGCTCCAGGCAGGGGCTCAGGGACGCGGCCCTCGTGCCCTCTGCCTGTCCTGAGTGCAAGCTCAGAGGCAGGCTTGCTCGCCAGCGTAGGCACGCTCGCTCGCTCCCGCACACACGCATTCGCCCAGCCTCCGCGAAGCAGTATCCCGGCGGTGCGGTGACCGCGGCATAAGCGAGTGTGGAAGCAGCCCAGCTGGGCGGACACGCGGCCTTCCTCTGTCCCCTGCTCACTGCAGCGCTGAGCCTGGGGAGGGGGACAGATGGCAGGCTTTGGGGGACGGTTCTTGGGGAAGTTTGCCCCAGGGAGTTGTCGCAAACCGGAAGCAGCAGCTGGAAGTACTGGTCTCATAGTTCAGACCGGGGTCCACCAACTGTGGCTCGTGGGCCCACCTGGCCTGCGGTCTGTTTCGGTGGATAGTTTCATTGGAACATGGCCGTGCTCCTTCTCGTGCGTAGTGCCTGTGGCTGCTCTCAAGCTGCAACAGCACAATTGAAAAGTTACAACGGGGGATCCTGTCGTGGCTCAGTGGAAACGGATCTGACCAGTGTCCCTGAGGACGCGGGTTCGATCCCTGGACTCACTCAGTGGGTTAAGGATCCGGCGTTGCCGTGAGCTGTGGTGTAGGTCGCAGACGTGGCTCAGATCCCGCGCGGCTATGACTGTGGTGTAGGCCGGCAGCTGCAGCTCTGATTCGACCCCTAGCCTGGGAACCTCCGTATGCTGCAGGCGTGGCCCAGGAAAGACAAAAAAGAAAGGAAAGTTAAAATGGACCAGATGGTAGCCCAACCTAAAATACTTACTCAACATGTCAAAAGATTTACTGCACTTTGTAGGAAAAGCCTGTTGACCCCATGCTGAACTTTCACGTTCAGCAGTAGGAGCTCACGAGCTGCTGTGATGCGCCAGCTTCTGTCTGGGAGCGTGAAACTGACCAGAAATGGCCCCTGCCTGCCAGCATCCCCACGTCCCAAGGTGGAGGTGTGACGAGTGCACCTGTCGTTAGGCTTGTCCTTTGGGGCTGTGAGAGCCACGTAGCCCTGTGTGCAGGGGGAGCCGTTCGCTGAGGTCCAGGCCCCCCGACACCACCTTCTGTCGTTTCAGGATCCCTGCGAGGACAAGCGTCACAAAGATATCTGGTCCAAGGAGAAGACATGTGACCGCTTCCCCAAGCTTCTCATCATCGGCCCCCAGAAAACAGGCAGGTCTCTCCCCTCTGGACCAGCCCTCCCCCAGCTGCCTGCTGTCCCAGCCACAGAATTCTGGGGACCACCTTGCCCTGCTCCCACTCCCCAGGCCACCTGCCCTGCCCCCTCTTTCGCAGGAAGTTGGAGCCAAGCTGGGGTGAAGGGGAATTGCCCTTCCGGGTGGACGTGGGTAGAGGGCAGAGGCTGGGCATTGAGTTCTCCTGTCTGTCCTGAACCACAGCCTCAGGGGGCTCTCCCTCTGTCCTCTTGGGAGTCTCGGAGTCAAAGCAGATCAGCCCAGATCGGCGGCTCTGCACGTCTGAGCAGTGCCAGGCAGGCAGACTTGGTTCAGGGCAGTAAGGAGAGCGAGCAGCTCGTCCCGGCTGCCAGGAGGTGCGGAGGGAGAAGTGGCGACAGAATGGCCAGGTCTTGGTGGCTCACGCCCCCGTGGGGCATCGATGGGCCCTCCTCCTGCCTTGCAGACAAAGCATGCACGACTCGGAGCCCCGAGTCTCTTTCCCTGACACACTCAGGAGACGGCCGGTGCCAGTCTGGAACCCTGGTCTCTGTGACCTCAAAACTTATACCCTTAATCACCGAGCAGCTCTGCTGGAAGCTCCCACCGCAGGACGTGAGCTGTGGACGCTCATGGAGGAAGGAAGGCCCTCTCGGGGGGGCAGGCCTGCGCTTCAGGCAGTGGGGGGCGGACGAGCGCAGGGTCCCCACGGAGGAGGCATCCGAGCCGGGCTTCCTGTCCCTTCAGGAATTTCCTATCAGGCTGGAGAGTATGGCCCCCCCCCCCTTTCCCCGAGCTCCCCCCAAGTGCTGGAGAGGCCTGAGGCCCGGAGCCACAGGGAACTGGCAGAAGCCACCTGATTGCTGGATTCTGAGGAGCCAGCCATTGAGTGCGCGTGACTGCTGGGGTACAGTGACGTGACCCCGAGGCCAGGTCCCTGTTCAGTGACGCAGAGCATGCTGTGATGAGCTGGCGACATCTGCAGCGGATGTGGGCTTGGGGGGCCACACGCAGGCCACATCTTCGCCGGCCCTGAGTCACCCTGGGACTCCTTCCCCGGAGGGAGGAAGCTGAACTGAGACGAGGGAGAGCTTTTCCAGTGTCTCCCAGGGAGCAGTGGCGCCAGGACCAACCCCAGGGCTGCAGGGTCCCCGGCGTGTTGGGGGCTGGGCCCGGGTCTCAGCCACCCTCCCTCCCGCAGGCACCACCGCCCTCTACCTGTTCCTGGGCCTGCACCCTGATCTCAGCAGCAACTACCCCAGCTCGGAGACCTTTGAGGAGATCCAGTTTTTCAACGGCCACAACTACCACAAAGGCATCGACTGGTAAGTGGCTTTTCTGTCCACGGCGGGACGGGATGGATGTCGGGAGGCCGCCCGGCGGGAGGGCGGCCACAGCAGGAAGCAGCTGGCGCTTCTGCTCACACGCAGCCCAAGTTCCTGTAACTAGGGGCAGCGCGTGGCGCCCCTTGAGTCAGGCCGTAGGAGCCTTGTCACAGATGGGACCCGGGATGGGGACCCCCTGTGCTCCTTATGTCACGCCTGGGCTCGGAGAGTCCGCACAGGCCCAGAAGCATCCCGGTTCCCAGAGGAGAAGAGACCTGGGGACAGAGCAGGGACTAAGGCTGTGGAGCAGGAGGTGGCTGAAATCACAGCTTCCCGCCAGCACCGTCTCCGGAGGGTCCCTCGGGGGTGGGCGCCGGTGGGGTGGTTTTACACACGGATTTTTCAGGTTGCCTCTCTCTCCTACTTGTTTTTTCTAAACATACATTTGTGTTAGTCTTGTTTACTTTTGTGGCAGTGGTTTACCTGGGTAGAAACAGCACAGGCATTCTGCTGTTTGCATTTTGGTGTTTTTCTCGCATTCATTTGTCTGTCAGTCGTTTGTCTGTCTACCTGCCCACCTGTCTGTGGCCGCCACAGTGCCACAGTCTCTCAGCTAAAGCCCACGGTAGCCAGATGCGTTGTGGAAGGCATCCCCTTCCAGATTCAGAGGCAGCGTGGTAAGACATGGTAGATTTAGCAGCCCCTTTCTCAAGTTCAGGGGCAGCAGCCGTTAGCAAATCCACGAACGTGTCTGTAGGCAAGTGTGTGAATATTTATGCCCAGTAAGGTTCGTAAGTCAGGCTTGCTGCCAAATGACTTGGCTCCAAACTTAGGTAAAGAGCTTCTTCCGGAGAGCTTCCTCCATTTAGGTATAACAAGCAATGAACTGTGGACATACAGGTGCTGTTTTTTGTTGTTTTTGTTTTTTTAATACTTTTTAGGGCCGCACCCTCGGCCTATGGACGTTCCCAGGTTAGAGGTTGAATCAGAGCTACAGCTGCCGGCCTACAGCACAGCCTCAGCCCCAGCCACGCCAGATCTTTAACCCCCGTCCTCACAGAGACTAGTTGGGTTGGTTACCACTGATCTGCACGGGGGGCTCCCAGATGCTACTTTATAAAGAAGAGTTGGAATACGAGAGGGCTACTAGCACTGTCTCGGCCTGGTTTCCAAGATAAATCTTGGAATTTTATATCTGGTGGTGCAGAGGCCTCACAGGCCCCAGGCAATTCTGATAGAGGGGTCCCTGGGACCCCCCCCTGGAGGAACCCTGACCCGGGACGGGTGGCGTCCTGCCCCCTTAACTAGGGTGGGCCTCGTGGGCTTCGGCTCCACGACCCCTGAGGTCATACCTCTGTCTTGCAGGAGTAGTTGCCCCTGGGGGGTCTGAAGTGTTCTTTTCGTTTTCCCAGGGGTCCTCAGCCTACAGGTGGTCTCCAGGGACTGGTGTGACAGCTACTCTGGGCGGCTGTGGCACGTCCATCTGGAAAGCTGGCAGGCTCACCCTGTGAGCCGGGGTGGGGGTGGGTGGCTTCCCGCCTTGTCTCGCGGTCCCACAGGAACGGCTTGGCAAGAGCCCTGGCAGGTGGAGAGCCAGCCTGGCTCTGGGGTCAGCCAGGGGGCCCCTCCCCACGGCGCTGGCGGTCCTGGGTCGGAGGCGGCCCCTCTCGCCCCCCAGTGGCAGTGAGAGTGAGGGCGTCCTGTTCGGGATGGAGCCGCGGCCCTGCCCGGGGCCCACCCCCCCCCCCACACCGCCCGCCCTCCCTCCCTCCCCGGGCTGCAGCTGCCTCCTGACCCCGGGGTCTCCCTGGAGAGGAGTGAATTCACCCAAGGGAGACCGCCTGGCGGCCTCCGCCTGGGACCCTTGCGGGGGCCGGGGGGGCGGTGGTGGTGCCCTCTCGCTTCCCGGACGCCCCAGGGAGCCGCGCCCCCCGGGCTGCGTCCCCGCCGCGCCCAGCCCGTGAGCCGCCCTGGGCTTCCTGCAGGTACATGGACTTCTTCCCCATCCCCTCCAACACCACCTCCGACTTCTACTTTGAGAAGAGCGCCAACTACTTCGACTCGGACGTGGCGCCCCGGCGGGCCGCCGCCCTGCTGCCCAAGGCCAAGGTCCTGACCATCCTCATCAACCCGGCCGACCGAGCCTACTCCTGGTACCAGGTGCGCCGGCCCCGGCCCCCGCGCGGCCCCCGCGGGCCAGACCTCGGCTCGGCGCCGGGAGTGCGGGCGTGGGCGGGGACCGGGGCCCCGTCTGCACTGCGCTTCCAGCCTGGCGGAGGGTTCATGGTCTGCACTGCCGGCCGAGCTGCCTGCTCCCGTTTCCAGCTTTGTCTGGGGATTCGCCTCTGATTCAGGCACCAACAGGAGGGGAGGCCGGGTCCCCGCTGATGAAGCGGGATGGGGTGTCCGGTGATCTGGGCTCACACTGGGCGCTGGCTGGGGCGGGGGGGGGGGGGGGGGTGGGAATTCAGAGGAGGTCTGGACACGGAGTGGCCGTGCCTCATGGAGGCTGCACGGCCTGGTCAGGTACGGAGGTAGCCTGGACCGCGGCGGGTGCGAGAGCGTGACTCCCAGGTCCCGCTGACTGTGTAGGAGCCAGAACATTCTTGAAGGTCTCCTGAGCACCCCTCCACCGCGCTCACAGAAGAGCTTGGGCTCCGGCCTTTCGGGGGTTTCGGCTCGCCTGCCAGTCTTCGGGATGCTGCAGCACCCGGGTGGGGGCTTCCTGGTCGAGAGGCCTGGCCACCCACCCTCTGAGCCTGCTCCCCGGGAAGCTTTCAAGGCCCCCTGCCTCTCTGGGGCCTCGCTGTGACCGTAGGCCCCCTGCCTCTCCGGGGCCTCCCTCGGACCCTCCCTCCCGAGCCTGGGGGCCTGGCGCGTCCGGAGGCCCGCCCCGCTCTTCCTGTTTGGGTAGGAATTGCTGCAGATACCCGCATAGTTTCCCTACCTCTGGCCTTTGTCTTCGGGGCAAGAAAGGCCACTTCTCTTCTGTGCTCTGCCAAGCCCCCCGACCTGCCGGGCGCACACACACACACACACACACCAGCTCCTGCACTGAGCGGAGCCTGGCTGGCTGCTTTGATCCGGGGAGGGGGCGCTGCAGAGGGAAAGCCGGCTCTGGGAGAAGCCGTTGTCAATCTGCCCTGACGCCCCCGCCCCTTCAGCATCACTGCGGTTTTCTAGAGGGGAGGGGGCTTTGCGCGTGTCCCCTCCTCACACATGAGAACCAGGTTCAGCAACAGCCCGATGACCAGCTCAGGTCCACCTGCTGGCCTTTTAACCTGGGGCCTCCAAGTCTAAGGCCCCGTTCTTGCTTCTGTCCGCGGTAGAGGCCGGAGAGGGGCTGAGCGCCACCGGACGGTCCACGAGGATGCAGGAAGGGAGGAAGAACAGGGGGCCTCCGAGGGGGCTGAGAGGAGGGGTCGTGGGGCACCCTGATGGAGCCCCCCGGCGGCGCGTGATCCCGGTGGGCTCCTGAGGGTCCCCCCCCCCCCAGTGCTCGGGTTCCTGATCTCTGGACTGGGGTTCTGCAGGTGCCGGCGGTCCGTGGCGTTGTTTCAGGTGCTTCAGGCCAGGTGCTCTCCCCTTTCCAGTCCTTTCCTGGCCCCCGTCTTAGTCGGGGCGCCCGAACAAAACAGAGACAGGGCCTTGAGCACAGAGGCCATTTCTCAGTCCCAGAGCCTAGCGCTCTAAGTCCAGGGTCAAGGTGCCAGCCGACTTGGTTGGCGGCGAGAGCTCGCCTCGGGCTGTCCGCCAGCCGCCGCCGCGTTGCATCCTCGCGTGGCACAGGGAGCAGGCGGGCCCGGCGCGGCGGCTCTTCTCACAAGGGCCCCAGTCCTGCCAAGGGCCTGCCCGCCTGGCCTCTTCAGCGCCTCCAGCGCACGTTCAGATGTGCCTCGCGGTGGGGAGCTTGGCTTTAGTGTGGCGGGGTGTGTGATTCCCTTTCGTAGGTGACAGTGATGGGAGGCTCTGTCCGGGACGGCGGGACGGGGATTGCGCGGGAACTGCCTTTACGTAAACACGAAAGGTCGGTCAGTGTAAAGAAAATTACGTGCATTTGGCAGAAATGGTGTGCACGTGCCCAGCATCCGGAAGGTCTGATCTGGTCCAACCCCCACCTGGCAAAGACGGGGACCCCAGGGTAAAGACGGGGGCCAGAGGGTAAAGGCAGGATGAGCCAGGCTGTGAGCCCAGCGTCTCCTGGCTGCCTCGCGGTGGCCGTCCCCCAGGAGCCCCGTCCTCCGCGTGACGTGCTGGGCCTCTCTGCCCTCACCCGCAGCACCAGCGCGCCCACGATGACCCCGCAGCGCTGAGGTACACCTTCCACGAGGTCATCACCGCCGGGCCTGATGCGTCCTCGAAGCTGCGTGCCCTCCAGAACCGCTGCCTGGTCCCCGGCTGGTACGCCACCCACCTCGAGCGCTGGCTCGGCGCCTTTCACGCCAACCAGGTAGCCGCCTGCCCCTGGCCTCGGGAGGGCCGTCCGGCCCCGGCTTAGGGCCCGTAGCAGAGAAGCTCAGAGTCCGTTTTACCCGTTACAAAGCCAGACGTACTGAAGAGGTAGATCTTTGGGGTGCTCAGAGGTTTCAGTCTTGTTCATCCCGAGCCCTTAGCCCCTCACGACAGGCTCTGTACCCCTAAGGGGACCCAGACAGCCCTGGAATAGGCCCCTGGGGCGGGGGCGAGGGATGGAGGGAGTGGTGGGCAGGGCCAGATCGCTGAGCGGTCGAGGGAAGCCCCTGGCAGGATTAGGCAGCGGGGACGTGTGGGCCGGGTGCTGGGCAGAGGCGGGGAGGGGCGCGGTGGGGACGCGAGGGGAGCCAGCGTTTTGGTGACAGCCTGAACTCTGAGACTGCCCAGGACCCCTCCCATCCAAAGCGGGAGGGGAGGCAGTGCCCAGGAGTGGCTTCCCGCCTCGCAGCCTTACAACCATGGCTGGGGGCCCAGAAGCCTGGGGCCCTCTTTGCCACCGGAGCAAAAAACAGGTTCAGCAGGAGTTCCTATCGTGGCACAGTGGGAACGAACCAGACTAGTGTCTGTGAGGACGCAGGTTCGATCCCTGGCCCTGCTCGTGGCTTAAGGATCCGGCGTTGCTGTGAGCGCTGGTGTGGGGCGCAGACGCGGCTCGGATCCCGCGTTGCCGTGGCTGGGGTCCAGGCCTGAAGCTCCAGCTCCGATTCGCCCCCCAGCCTGGGAATACCTGCAGCCCTAAAAAAACCAAAACCAAACAGACAAGAGGTTCAGCTGACGTTCTCCCTTCTCCGAATGCCAGATTCTCGTCTTGGATGGCAGACTGCTGCGCACAGAACCTGCCAGAGTGATGGACGCGGTGCAGAAGTTCCTCGGGGTGACCAACACAATCGACTACCACAAAACCCTGGCGTAAGTGCTCCCGGCCTCCCGGCAGGGGCGCTCCGGCGCCGCCCCCGGCCCAAAAACCGAAGGCTCGCGTGGTTGCGAGACAGCCGCACGTTAGTTAGAGCCGCAAGTGTGAGGAAGTGCGCGTGTCCCTGACGGCAGCTCAGCAGAAAAGTAACAATGGCTGGAGTCGCGTCGGTGAAGGTGCTGACTCAGGTAAAAGGGAGGTGATGACTCTGTTCTCTGGTCAGTCTTTCCCCGACGTGTGCTCTTAGGTCTGGGCTAAACGCTTTCCAAGGGCTTTGTCCCGTAGGTTAGGTCCACAGTGGGCAGCTCCAACTCCCACAAGGGTTTCTTAGCATCAGCTTATAATTTACCTACAGTTTCATGAAAAACACCACGTAAATGCTGTTGATGGCTAATAATCCCCATCGCTCAGAACTCAGTGCCGGTGCACTGCGAATGCCCCCCAAAGTAAGTGCGTGCCAGCTGGTGTTGAGGGGCTCAGGGCGGGGAGAGCCTGTCCCCTCGTGTGTATCACAGGCAGGTCACACACTCAGCTGGAGGAAGGGGTCTCGAGAGGAGAGGAGATAGAGCCACCTTCCCCAGCGACCTTCTGAGGAAAGTCTTGCAGTAAGAACATCCTGTCTTCCCTACCTTGGAAGGCGAGGGGGCAAAGGGCAGGCGGGCCTTTGCTCTGAGGGAGGAAGAGGCAGCTGCCGTGGGCACGGCCGTGGCAGCAGAGAGGCCTGGGTGACGGTCCCAGGTCCGTTACTTCCTTAGCTGTGTGACCTTGGACATGTGCCTGAGTTCCTTCAAGCCTCACTTTCCTCCCCATACGCTGGGCATAAAGGTCACAACTCCTACCTCCCGGGGCCACCGCACGGGAGCCCGTGGCTCTGTGCCTGGCGTGCGCTGATCCCAGGAAATGACAGCTGCTCTCATCAGCACCAGCACCTGCGGCTGCTCTGTGCCCCCTTCGGAGTCCCGTGTCCCTCTCCTTTCCTGCTGCCCTCACGCCCCAGCGTCTCTGAGTGGTGCCCGACCTGGGACGGAATTCGGACGCCGCTGTGGTCCGCCCCCGCCCCAGAGCATCCGCTCTCCTCTCCCCAGAACACCTACAAGGCCCAGCGTGACTTCGTATCCTGAAGGCAGGCTTGCTCTGTCCCTTCTGAAACGTGCTAAAGAAAGAAAAAGGCTCTGCAGTGATGCGCATGCTTAAACGCAGCAGTAGATAGAGGAGCTCTCTGATGAAAGGGGAATTTGTTAAAAAGCAAAGGGTCCTCCACTCAACTCCCCACCCCCGCTCCTGGGCGCTCGGGTTGGAAAGAACGTGCCCTTGAGCGCCAGGAAGATTCCCAGGAAAGGCAGGACGGGAAGCGTCCCTCTTGGCATTTGCTTTAGGGACTGAGCCCGCGCAGCCGGGAGAAGAGAGGGCTCCGAGCTCGCGGGCTGCCTTCTGCCGGGACGCGGCTAGTGGAGCCCAGAGGCAGAACAGGTGCAAGCACCATCCCACCTCTGCGGGTCCCGGGGCGGGCAGCAGGGCGGGGGACCCCGGGCCGTCCAGGCCCTGCCGCTCCTGAGGTCCCGGCGCTTGGCCTTGAGTGGGAAGGGGCTGGTGGGGCCAGCTCGCATCCGCAGGCTTCCCACCTCCACAGGTTTGATCCCAAGAAAGGATTTTGGTGCCAGCTGCTTGAAGGAGGCAAGACCAAGTGTCTGGGCAGAAGCAAGGGCCGCAAGTACCCAGACATGGACCCGGATGTAAGTGCAGACCCGCTGCCTGTGGCAGGAGCGTGAGTGGTGGGGGTCCCATGCCAGGGGCGGCGGCAGGGAAGCCTTCTCCTTACCTGGCACCCAGCACCCGGTGGCCTTGGCATTCCTTGGAGGGCATTCTTAGGAGGAGGGGATGGGGCCGGGATGTGGCGGGTCAAATGATTTGGTCCAGGGAGTAGTTCCTTCTGATCAAAGCTGACGAGCTCGATGCTGTGGGGCTTTGAGAACGAACCAGACGTGGGCTTTGCCCTCAAGGAGCACCTAGACTGGGCGGGCACCGGGGCCCACGTGCCAGGGAGCAGAACACACGGCAGGAAGTGCTCGATTTAGGGAGGTGTGTGCCCAGGTGCTGTGGGGGCGTCAGAACCAGGACGTGCCACTGAAGCTGGACCGGTAAGGAAGGCTCCTCGAAGGAGCCGGGGGCGGGTCTCGAGGTGGGGCTGGAAGGATGGGCTGGCCTTTAGACCTCCGGAGTGGAAGGATAAGGCATTCTTTTTTCTCCGTTTTTTGTCTTTTTAGGGCCGCACCCACGGCATGTGGAGGTTCCCAGGCCAGGGGTCCTATCGGAGCTGCTGCCGCCGCCGGCCTGCACCGCAGCCACAGCCACGCGGGATCTGAGCTGCGTCTTCCAACTTCACCACAGCTCACAGCAGTGCCAAATCCTTAACCCTCTGAGCGGGGCCAGGGATCGAACCCGCGTCTTCACAGATACTGAGCCACGACGGGAGCTCCAGGATAAGGCATTTTTGTGGGAGAGAACAGCATTTGCACAGCCAGTGCAGGGAAAGACACACGCTGTGACTCGAGTTATGGTTCCCCTTTTTTCCTTACCTTTTGCTCTTTTTTTTAAAAAAATTGAAGTATAATTGATGGATAGTTTGAGGCATGTGGCAGTTATTCAGTGAGATAGATGTATATTTTCGGGTTATCTTCCATTATAGGTTATTATTAGATACTGCGACCAGCCACCTGTGTGGGACAGGAAGTTAAGGCTTATCTTTTTAGGTGGCCTGGTGCACGTCTGCTCATTCCACACTCCGAATTTGTCCCTCTCCCGTCCTTGGCTCTTTGGCGACATGGGTTTGTTCTCCGAGGCTGTCTCTGCTTCAGGAATGATGCGCTCTGTTTCTGGGGTCCCACGTGTAAGCGACAGCGCGTGAACCTACCTTTCCCTTGCTTCCCTTGGCGCGATGGCCCTCGGCCCTGCATGCTGCTGCGAATGCCAAGACGGGAATTTTCGGGGCTGACGGAGATTCCCGTGTGTGCGTACCCCGTCTTCGTGGTCCATCCATCGCTGATGGACACTCAGGCGGCTTCTCGGCCTTTGCTGTTGTCAGGAGTGCCGCTGTGAGCGTTGGGGTGCTGTGTCTCCTCTAGGTAAATGCCCAGGAGCGGGATTGCTGCATCATATGGTAGTTCTGGTTTTAGTTTTTTGAGGAATCTCCATATTGTTCTCCCGAGTGGCTGCACCGGTTTCCATGCCCACCAACACCGGGGAGGGGTTGCCTTTTCTCCACACCCTCTCCAGCATTTGTTATTTGTGGACTTACTAATGATGGCCATTCTGGCGGGTGTGAGGTGGTACCTCCTGGTAGCTCTGATTTGCATCTCTCTAATAATTAGTGGTGGTAAGCATTTCTTTCATGTGTATTTGGCCAGCTGTGTGTCTTCTTTGGAGAACTGTCTGTTTAGACGCTCTGCCCATTTTTCGATGGGGTTGTTTGCTTTTTGGTGTTGAGCTTCCGGAGGTGTGTGTATGTTTTGGAGATTAACCCCTTGTCAGTCACTTCATTTGCAAATATTTTCTCCCATTTGGTGGGTTTTGTTTAGGGTTTCCTTTGCTGTGCAAAAACTTTTGAGTTTGGTTAGGTCCCATTTGTTTAGTTTTGTTTTTATTGTCATTGCTCTAGGAGGTGGATCTGAGAAGATACTGCTGTGGTTTATGTCACAGAGTGTTCAGCCTATGCTTTCCTCTAAAAATGTTATAGTATCTGGTCTTATATTTAGGTGTTTAATCTATTTTGAGTTCATTTTTGTGTGTGGAGTTAGGAAGTGTTCTAATTTCATTCTTGGCCGTGTGGCTGTCCGGTTTTCCCAGCACCACTTATTGAAGCGACTGTCTTTTCTCCACTGGATATTCTTGCCTCCTTTGTCATAGACGAGTTGACCATAGGTGTGTGGGTTTATGTCTGGCCTTTCTCTCCTGTTCCGCTGCTCTCTAGTTTTGTTTTTGTGTCAGTACCATATGGTTTTGATGACTGTAGCTTTGTAGTATAGTCTGAAGTCAGGGAGCCTGATTCTTCCAGCTCCGTTGTTTTTTTTTTCTTTTTCTTTCAGGATGGCTTTGGCTCTTCATGGTCTTTTGTGCTTCTTTTGTTCTAGTTCTGTGGAAAATGTCCTTGGTAATTTGATAGGGATTGCATTGAATCTGTAGATTGTCTTAGGTAGAATAGTCATTTCGATAATATTGACTCTTCCAGTCCAAGAGCATGGTATATTTTTCCATCCATTTGTCTCGTTTTTCACTTCTTCCG
Organism: Phacochoerus africanus; assembly: GCF_016906955.1. Lineage (NCBI taxonomy): Eukaryota > Metazoa > Chordata > Mammalia > Artiodactyla > Suidae > Phacochoerus > Phacochoerus africanus. The sequence goes on from NC_062547.1 coordinate 151,442,081, forward strand.
TCAGCGTCTTACAGTTTTCAGAGTACAGGTCTTTTGACTCTTTAGGTAGGTTTATTCCTAAGTATTTTATTCTTTTTGGTGTGACGGTAAATGGGATTGTTTCCGTAATTTCTCTTTCTGATCTTTCATTGTTAGTGTACAGAAATGCCGTCGATTCCTGTGTATTAATTTTGTATCGTGCAACTTTGCCAAATTCGTGGATGAGCTGTAACAGTTTTCTGGTAGCGTCTTTAGGATTTTCTAGGTGCAGTATCATGTCATCTGCAAACAGTGATGGTCTTACTTCTTCGTTTCCAGTTTAGATTCCTTTTCTTTCTTTTTCTTCTCTGACTGTCGTGGCTGGGACTTCCAAAACCATGTTGAAAAGCAGTGGTGAGAGTGGGCGTCCTCGGCGGGTTCCTGATCTCGGCGGGAATTCTTCCAGCTGTCGCCACTGAGGACGATGATCGCTGTGGGTTTGTCATTTGTGGCCTTTATTACGTGGATCTCTGCCCACCTTCCGAAGGGCTTTTAAAAGTCAGAAATGGGTGTTGGATTTTGTCAAAAGCTTTTTGTGCGTCTATTGAGAGGATCATAGGGTTTTTACTCTTCAGTTTGTTCATGTGCTGTATCACACTGATTTGTAGATAGTGAAAAATCCTTGCATCCCTGGGATAAATCCCACTTGACCATGGTGTGCAGTCCGTTTAATGAATTGCTGGATTCGATTTGCCAGTGTTTTGTTGAGGATTTTTGCATCTATGTTCATCAGTGATATTGGCCTGTAATTTTCTTTTATTCTCATATCTTTGTCTGGTTTTGGAATCAGAGTGATGGTGGCCTCACAGAGTGAGTTCGGGAGTGTTCCTTCCTCTGAAATTTTTTGGAATAGTTTCAGAAGGACAGGTGTTAGCTCTTCTCTAAATGTTTGATAGAATTTGCCTGTGAAGCCCTGTGGTCCTGGACTTTTGTTTGTTGCAAGTGTTCTGGGGGTTTTTTGTTTGTTTGTTTTTGTCTTTTTGCCTTTTCTATGGCTGCTCCCGCGGCATAAGGAGGTTCCCAGGCTAGGGGTCGAATCGGAGCTGTAGCCGCCAGCCTATGGCAGAGCCATAGCAACGCAGGATCCGAGCCGAGTCTGTGACCTACACCACAGCTCACGGCAATGCCGGATCCTTAACCCGCTGAGCAAGGCCAGGGATTGAACCTGCAGCCTCATGGTTCCTAGACAGATTCGTTCACCACTGTGCCATGACGGGAACTCCCTGTTGCAAGTTGTTTAGTCACAGTTCCAGTTTCAGTACTTGTGATGGGTCTGTTGTCTTCTCTATTTCACGTTGGTTGTGCCTTGGAAGATTGTATTTTTCTAAGGATGTGTCCATGTCTTCTAGGTTGTCCATCTTATTGGCATATAGTTGCCTGTAGTAGCCTCTTATTTTCCTTTGCACGATCCTTTTGTGACGTCTGTTGTAACTTCTCCTTTCTCATTCGAATTTTATTGATTTGAGTCCTCTCTCTCTTTTTCTTGGTGACTCTGGCTGAGGGCTTATCAATTTCGTTGATCTTTTCAAAGAACCAGCTTTGAGTTTCATTCATCTTTTCTGCGGTTTTGTTTCTATTTCATTGATTTCTGCTCTGCTCTTTATGATTTCTCTCCTTCTGTCAACTTTGGGTTCTGTCGTTCTTCTTTCTCTTGTTGCTTGAAGTATACAGTTAGGTTGTTGGAGATTTTTCTTGTTTCCCGAGGTAGGCTCGTAGTGTTTAAACTTTCCTCTTAGAGCTGCTTTTGCTGCATCCCATGGTTTTGGAGTGTTGCGTTGTTGTCATTTGCTTCTAGGTATTTTCCTCTTTGCTTTCTTCAGTGATCCATTGGTTGTTCAGTAGCGTGTTGTTTAGTCTCCACGTTTTTGTGGGTTTTGGCAGTTTTTTTCTTGTTGTTGGTTTCCGGTCCTAGAACGTTGTAGCCAGAAAAGATGCTTGATATTATTTCAATTTTCTTAAATTTACCAAGGCTTGATTTTGTGGCCCAGAATGTGGTCTGTCCTGGAGACTGCTCTGTGTGCACTTGAGAGGAATGTGTGTTCTGCTGCTCGTGGATGAAATAGTCTAAAAATGCCTCTTAAGTCCACCCGGTGTAGTGCATCGTGGAAGACCTGATCTTCTCTCTGGATGATCTCTCCATCGCTGTAAGCGGGGTGTTAAAGTCCCCCACTGTTACTGTGTTAGTGTCAGTTTCTCCTTTTAAGGTTGCTGGCAGGTGCCTTATATGTTGAGGTGATCCTGTGTTGGGTGCAGATGTATCCACAGTAGTTGTATCTGTTTCTTGGATTGGCCTCCCCATCGCTATGTAGTGTCCTCCTTGGTCTCGTATAATGCTCTTTAAGGTCTGTTTTGTCTGTATGAGTATTGCTACTCCAGCTTTCTTTTGATTCCATCCTCTCCCTTTCGATGTGTATGTGTCCCTAGAAGTGAAGGGGTCTCTTGAAGACAGCGTGTGTGTGGGTCTTGTTTCTGTATCCCTTCAGCCAGCCTGTGTCTTTTGGTCGGGGCATTTAGTCCATTGACATTTAAGGTAATTATTGATATGTATGTTCCTGCTGCTATTTTATTAATTGTTTTGCATTTGTTTTTCTTGTTCTTTTTTCTTCCCTTCTTCTCTTCTTGTCTTCTCTGGTGGTTTGATGACTATCTTTAGTGCTGTGTTTGGGTTGCTTTTTCTCGTTTGTGTAGCTGTTGTAGACTTGCGATTTGCGGTTACCATGAAGTTGGGATATGGGAGTCTAGGTATAGACAAGATTGTTTCACGTTGTTGGTCTCTTATTGCAGGTGCATCTCCAGTGTCCCGCACTTGTACCCTCCTCTTCTCACAGTTTCTGGTTTTGGTGGCATATCTGTGTGTGGGGGGGACTTCCTGCCTTTACTGTATATATGCCTTTACTGGTCAGCCTTGTCATTTGCAGTATTTCTGTTTTGAGTTGTGGCCTTTTCTTTTCTGCCTAGAGAAGTTCCTTTAGTATTTGTTGTAAAGTTGGTTTCGTGGTGCTGAATTCTCTTGGCTTTTTTGCTTGTCTGTAAAGCTTTTGATTTCTCCTTCAAATCTGAATCAGAGTCCTGCTGGGGAGAGTAAGCCTTGGTTGGAGGTTTTTTCCTTTCATCATGTTAAGTATATCAGGCCGCTCCCTTCTGGCCTGCAGAGTTTCTGCTGAAAAATCAGCTGATAACCCTGTTGGGGTTCTCTTGTCTGTTATTTGTTTCTTTTCCTTGGCTGCTTTCCAGATTTCCTCTGTCTTTAATTTTGGTCCGTTTGATTAACGTATGTGGCTCGGGGTGTTCCTCTTTGGGTTTATTCTATATGGTCCTCGTGCCTCCTGGATTTGAGTGAGCGGGGCCTTTCCCACGTTAGGGAGTCAGCAGCTATTAGCTCTTCAGCTATTTTCTCTGGCCCTTTTTTGCTCTTGTCTCCCTCTGGCCCCCTGCATCGTGGAGGGTGGTGTGTTGAGTGTTGTTCCAGAACCCCCTAGACGGTCTTCTCCCTTTCAGTCTTTTTTCTCCTCTCTGTTCTGCATCAGTGGTCCCTCCCGTCTGTCTTCCACTTCGCTTACTCGTTCTTCCGCTTCCTGCTGTCCGCTGCCGGCTCTTGCCAGTGAGTTGCTCTATTTCAGCTGTCCTCTTTCACATCTCTGCTGTTTACTCTCTAAGTCTTCCAGTTCTTTGTTCAGTGATTCTCATAATTTATCAATCTCTGGCTCCAATTTACTTCCCAGATCTTGAATCACCTTTATTATCATTCATCTAACGTCTTCGTCGTGGAGGCTGGTCATCTCCCGATCACTGAGCTCTTTTTCTGGGGTTTTTTCTTGTCGCTTTATCTGGGTCATAATTCTCTGCCTTTTCATTTTGTGTAGATTTTTGGTGTGGTCTCCTTTTTGCAGACGGGAGGGTTGAAGCCTCTCTTGCTTCTGATGCCTGCCCCTTGGGCTGCAGTTGATGCAGTGGTTCGCTGTAGGCTTCCTGATGGGAGGGACTGGGGTCTGCCCACTGGTGGCTGGAGGTGATTCTTAGGCCTCCAGTGGGCGGGGCTTTGTCTCTGGGTGAGATTGGAGGCGGCTCTGTGCTCTGTGCCTGCAGAGTCTTGCGGCAGGCTGTTTGCCGATGGGTGGGGCTGTGTTCCCACCTGGATTACTGTTCGGCCTGGGGCTTCTCAGTGCTGATGGATGGGGCCAGATTTTCCCAAAACGGCCACCTCCAGAGAAACACTGATGAATATTCCCGAGAGCTTTGCCTCCAATGTCCTTCCACCCCCACAACAAGCCCCATTCACCCCCCCCCCCCCATTTTCCCAGGAGATCCTGCAAGAGCTGCAGTCAGGTCCAACCCAGATTCCTGTGGAGTGAGTCTCTTCGTTGCCCTGGGACCCAGTGTGCATGAAAGCCTGTGTGTGCCTTTCAAGACTGGGGTCTCCGTTTCCCCCTGTCCCCTGGAGCTCCTGTGCACAAGCCCCACTGGCCTTCAGTGCCAGATGCTCTGGGGGCTCCTCTTCCCCAATGCCAGATCCCCAGGCGTGGGGACCTGAGGTGGGGCTCGGAGCTCTCTCTCCTGTGGTGGAGCCTCTGTGAAACAGTTTCTTTCCGGTCTGCGGGCTGCCCACCCGGCGGGTATGGTGTTGCCTATAGGGCGTAATTGCCTCTCCTCCCTTCTCAGCACGGTTGAGTTGCTTTGCTTTTTATGAGAGAAGGTCAGAAGCTCCTGTTCTATGTAGAGCGTCGTTTAGGACATGATCCAAGGGTCTTCTTTTCCAGGAAGGCCTTCTTTGGAAAAATGTCTGCTTAGATCTTCTGCCCATTTTTTGATTGGGTTGTGGGTTTTGTTTTTTGTTTTTGTTTTTTGTCTTTTTAGGGCCGCGCCCACAGCATATGGAGGTTCCCAGGCTAGGGGTCGAATCAGAGCTGTAGCCGCTGGCCTCCACCACAGCCACGGCAATGCAGGATCTGAGCTGCATCTGCACCCTACCCCACAGCCACACAGGATCCTTCACCCACTGAGCAAGGCCAGGGACTGAACCCGCAACCTCATGGTTCCTAGTCGGATTCGTTAACCACGGCGCCACGACGGGAACTCTGATTGGGTTGTGTTTTTGATACTGGGTTCGTATGTTTTGGAAAGCAGCTTCCTGTTCGTTGCATCTGTTGCAAGTATCTTCTCTCATTCAGTACCTGTCTGTCCATTTTGTTGATGGTTTTCTTTGCTCTGCAGAAGCTTTGCAGTTTGGTCCCATTTATTTTATTTTACCACCTTTTAGGGCCACACCCGAGGCATCTGGACGCTCCCAGGGTAGGGGTTGAATTGGGGCTGTAGCTGCTGGCCTACACCACAGCTCACAGCAACGCTGGATCCCCAACCGAGGGCGCCAGGGATCAAACCTGTGTCCTCATGGACGCTAGTCCGATTTGTTTCCTTGGAGCCACGACGGCAACTCTTATTTTTGCTTTTATTTCTTTTGCCTTGGGAGAAAGGCGTCAGAAAGCATTCCTGTGACCTCCGTCAGAGGCTGTAGACCCGTGTTCTCTTCCGGAAGAGTCCTGCGGTGTCACCGCCTGCGCTTAGGGCGTTGCACCGGTTGCGTTTCCCGGGTGCTGTAGGGAGGCTGCTACGTGCCTCCCTTTGCGTGCAGCCCCTGGTTTTGACGAATGCTCTCTTTTCTCCTATCACAAGATTTCTGACCCTGTGGGCTCTGTGGTTTTGCTCCTCTTACGTGTTTCCTCTGGAAGGCTTCCGTGTAGCAGCAGCCCGTGCGTGACGCTAGTGGCGGAGGCTGCGGGCTTGGAGGAGGAGGGCCACCCGCCCGCGGCCCGCCCTGAGCCCCGCTTCCCGTTGCAGTCCCGCGCCTTCCTGAGGGACTATTACCGGGACCACAACATCGAGCTTTCCAAGCTGCTCTACAAGATGGGCCAGACGCTGCCCACCTGGCTGCGGGAGGAGCTCCAGAACACCAGGTAGCCGCGGCCGCCCCGCCAGACCGACTGTGACGCCAGGGCCGGCCCGCCCCACGCCGAGCCTGACGGACCTGCGGAGCCGGGGTTTAGCCTGGGCAGGCCCAGCGCTGGGAGCAGCCCTCGGCCACACCCGGCCCCGCGAGCGGCCGCGCAGCTGCTGGGTCTGTGGCCGCAGGCCCGCGCCGCCCTAGGGGTCCCTCCGCCGCATCTCCGAAGGGGAGGCCGCTGCCCACTGGAAGGGGCCGCCAGACGCTCGCGCGCGCGGCCTGGCATCCACGCGCTGGCATCAGCTGCCGCGTGTTCCCAGCCCTCCGGACGGGAGGCAGGAGGGGCCCCGCGGGGCCTTCTGCCAACCCCGGGGGAGACGGGCCGCTTCCCCGAGGTCTCGAGCCAGGCTCTTCAGCGGGCCCCGCTGGGCATCCGGCGGCAGCGGCGGCAGCCCCTTGCCTGGACGGGCGCGGCCGGCTCCGAGCACGGTGACCCTGCCCAGCCAGGCGGGGTGGCCTCTCGCCTTCCGTCCCGGGGAGAGGACGGGTTGCGGGCATCTCCACCCCGTCCTCGGCCCCCTCCAGGGCCTGGGGCACTGCCAGGCCACGCGGAGCCCGAGAGCCAGCCCCCTCTCCCCGGGACGGGACTGACAGGCGTGGTGTCTCTCCTGTGGTGAAAGGCTGAGGTGGCGGGAGTCTGCCCCCCGCACCCCCCTGTGCAGACGTGCCCCGCTGCCCGGCCCCACGCTGGCAGGCGCCGGGCGGGCTTGGGGCGACCCCCGCCCTGCGGGGCCTCAGCCTCCTGTGGCCCTTAACCTCCCCAGTACTAAGACGCTAAAGGATCTGACTATTTTTTTTTTTGGTGCCAGAGTTTATACCCTGGGTGCTGGGGTCGCACTGTGTTACATATATACATATAACGTGTATATATATATATATATTATATTATATTTTTTTTGGTTGGGTTTGTTTTTAATTAAGTTGTACAAAGCAGTGGCAAGCCCCAGTCCCAAAGGCTGTCGTATCTCAGTGCCGAGAACGGGTTGGGGGGAGGGCTTGTCTTCACGCGTTGGGGCCTCCAGGACACGGGATGGAAGTGCCCCTGCTGAGGTCAAGGGCCGGGGCCGGCCCGGGCCACGCTCGGCGGACGGGGCTGGTGAGATGCAGAGGGAAGACCCCCCCCCCCCGCGCCCGTCCGGGAACTGGCTTCCTGAAGCGCAGTGGCCAGAGCAAACAGCCGAGCTGGGGTAGGAGACCCCGGCGCCAGAGGCAGGCCTGTTCCCCCGCCCCCCCCCGCACGGTGCTAGTTGGGAGCCGTCCCCGGAGGCCCCTGGGACCCAGAGCGCTGTCTCGGGCCCCTGCCAACAAGGGGGCCTCTGGGCTTCCTCGGTGGGCGGGGGGGGGGAGTCCTGCCCCTCCCCCTTTGACAATGTGAAGCGACTCTGGCTGGGGGGCTGGGGGTCCTCCCCGGCCCTCCCACTGCCAGTTCAGTTCTCCTGGGACAGCCCTTCTGGAGAGCCTGGGCCAACTCAGGAGCCTCGAGCATGTGGGGTGAGGGTGCTTAGCAGGCGTGAGCCCAGGTCCAGAAGGGGAGGTGGCCACCTCGGCTGATGTCACAGACCTGGTCACCAGCAGGGCCGAGCAATGACCAGAGGCACCGGAGTCCGAGCCCAGGGCTCTTCTCCCAATGCCACACTGTCTCTGAGCCCATCCTGGGCCCTCCTCGGTGCCAGGTCCCTGTCCCTGCCTCTGTCAGCCGGTGGTCATTCCAGGACGTGGGGACAAACCACTCCTTCCCAGCCAGGGTGCCTTCGAGCCGTCTCCGGTCCACACCTGTATCTGGAGCTCGGGCCTGCTGCCCCCAAAGCGCCTTCCCCGGCGCGGGAGCCCGGGTCCGGCTGAGGCGCCAGGTTCTCCGGGGGAGGGAAGAAGGGAGAGGTCGGGACCTGCGTGTGCTGCCATCGTCCCGAGAAGCGCCCCCCAGCAGCAGCCGCCCCGCCGTGCCGGGGGCTCGCAGGCCCGCAGGCCGCCTCCGGCTGCTGGCGCCCTGCTCGAGGGGCAGACGGGCCTGCCCGCGTCCCCGGCCCCTGGCCTGACGAGGGGACAGGCAGGTTCGCGGCCCTCGGGGAGCAGAGGAAACAGTGGAGGTTTCATCCAGGCCCTTCCAGGAGCCCGGGACTCGGCCTGTCACGTGTCCCCGGTCTGTCTTGTCCCTGCCCCTCTTTCCCTTCCTGCTAACAAACCTCTAGAGGACCCGCTGCCCACGGGGGTGAGCGGTGGGGCGGGGGTGCCCTCCGCTGTGAGCACACAGCCCCCCAGCCCTGGCGGAGAGCGGAGCACAGTGCAGCGCGGCCCCAGCGGCTTCCCTGTCACCGAGTCACTGTCTGAACGAGAAAGAAAAGGGCACGAGCTGAAATTGCGTCCATGACCCAACTGCGCCTCTGCCCAGGGCCAGCGTTGGTGGGGGCATCGCGTGCTGCCGCCTGTCACTTGGGGCTCCAGCGCTGCCCACGGTGGGGGCGGCTGGCGTGTGGAGGAAGAGGCGGAGGTTCAAAGACGCGTCTCTGCCACGTCCCTGAGTAGGAACAGCCAGTGCCCCGGCGCCAGCGGGGGGCCAGAGGTCTGTCCCCTGTCGAAGAAAACGGGGCAGACCTACAGAGACTGAGGCTCCCCGCCAGGGCCGCCCCACGGGCTGGATGGGAGCAGGTGCAGGTCGGTCTGTACCAGGACTTTGCTAGGGAATCCCCCCCTCCTCCACTTGGACTTCAAAGCCCACACTCGCCTCGTTTTCAAAAACCTCCCTCTGTCCCGCAGTCCCTCTGACCCTGTCCCTCTCGGTACCAGAGTATCTTTCCCGAACGAGTTGGGAAGTTGCAGGTGTAGCCCGCGACTCCACCCCAGACGCCTCCGCCTGCGTCTCCTAAGCGTGAGGACGCGCTCCGGCCCTGGGCCAAGGTCACACCCGAGACAGCGGAGGTGTCCCCAACCCCCGCCACTCAGGCCATGCTCCTCTTTCCCCGGTAACTCCCTCCTGGCGTTGGCATCAGGAACTAGCAGAGGTACACGCGGTGCCCTCGGGCCTGTTTGTTTCCTAAGGTCGCTTTGAAGCCCAACTTTCCCATCTGCTCACTGTGGTTTTTCAAATGACAAAGCGAGTTCAGAGGCCGGCAGCTGCTGGCTTGCAGACCCGCGTCCTGGACCGTCCAGTTTCTGGGTGGTGTCGCGGAGCGTCCCTCCCACCCCAGGCTGGGCTGTGGGGGCTGTCACCTTCTGTGCGGGCTTGAGAACGTCCGCCCTGCCCAAGGTGCCCTCTGCTGTCACTTGTGCCACGTGCCAGGTCGGCCGAGCGCCCAGCAGCGCAGATGGGTCTGGGAAGAGGCAGCTCCGGGGGTGGCGGCTGCATCACGCGGTGCCCTCCTGGGTCCTGTGATGGCCGCTGGGCGCCAAGCAGCCCCTCCCCCTGCCTCTGCGGTGGGGCCCGCGGTCTGTGCTCGGGAGCCGGGCCCGCCCTGGGCTGCCCCACACGTAGGCTGCCCTCCCGGCTGTGGTGTGAGCAGAGCGCTGGGCTGGAGGCAGGAGACGTGAATCGCGTCCCAGGACACGCAGGCGCCTAGCGGCCTCGTCGATGCCCGCCGAGACAGCGAGTGGCCGGGGCTACGGCAGACGCCCAGGCGGCAGAGAGGGAGGCGGGTGGCTCCAGCTGCGTGAGGCTGAGGCCCCTGTCCCCGGCCCCGGCTGCCTGAGCTGCACCCAGGGGGCAGGTGTGGGCTGGGGTGGGGTCCGAGGTGAAGGCCAGGGGAGACTCGGCTGTGTTTCCTCCTCGCCAGTCCCTCCCTCCCACCCACTCTGAGTGCGGGCGGGGAGGTCTCACTGTGCCGGTTTCTGAGCAGCAAGAGGGCTCCTTGGTAGCTTGTGCATGAAGTCCAGGTCGTCTCGGGGGAGAGGAGAGGAGAGGGCTGACCTCAGAGGGTGGGGGTGCGCAGGGGAGGGGGTGGGGAGGTGCTACCCGCTCGCCTGCCAGGCCCCTTAAACCAGCCGTTTGGGGTCGAGCTCAAAGTGGGAACCTTCCTCCGCTCATGTACCACCTCGCACTAACTGCTAATAAAGCGGCGTTCTGTTTGTACGCAGTGGTCACTCACGTCTGTCTGTCCGTCTGTCTGTCGGTCTGTCTGAGGTCTTTGCAAGGCCGCAGGGGGGGTCGGAGAGGGCAGTGTTCGCACGGACGGCCCGTCTGGGGACTGTCACAAACCAGAGGTCCACCCCGTGGATCGGAACCAAGCGGGTCAGGGTGGCAGAGGCCTGAGCCGGGACAGCCCAGTGGGGTGCGACCCGTGCACCTGCCCTGGCACAGCCCCCCCGCGTCGCGAGACGCCCCACTCCACGCAACCCCCGCATGGCTGCGTGGTTCCCGCGGGTTCTCCTGCAGAGGAGCGTGCAAAGAACAACTTTGGGAAAAACAAGCGACTTCCTGCCCGTCCAGCCTGACGGAGGGAGAGGCAGACGCAGAGGCAGGGGGCAGCGAGGGGGTCGGAGCTGCTCCGGCAGAGCCCCCAGCAGAACTCTCCAAGATGCACACGCCCAGGCTCCCCGGCCCTATCCACTCAGTCGGAACCTCTGCGAGAGAGACGCAGAGCTGCGGCTTCTCAGCAGGCTCGCTGCTGCACTGGGAGCGGGGGGGAGCACTGAATCAGGCCCCCGAGTGCGAACCAGAGACGGGCCACGACGTGGCAGCTGCCGTGGGTGCGCCAGGACGCAGCTGGGACACAGCTGCGCACACAAGGGCGGCTCCTGCAGACACCCGTTCCCAAAGGGGCAGGGGTCATGAGCCCACCACAGAACCCGTGTGGAGGCCGCCTTGATGGGCGCAGGGGACCTGGGAGACACAGACGGGCGTCTCTGCCCGGGGAGCCCTCAGGAAACCTGAGGAGTTTCCACTTGAAAACCTCCCCTCCCCTCGGCCGCCCTGCGGCGCATGTAGTTAGTTCAGATCCAAGCTGCAGCTGGGACCTTTGCCACAGCACCGGATCCCTCAACCCTCTGTGGCAAGGCTGGGCATCAGACCTGCATCCTGGTACTGCCGACATGCCCCTGAACCTCTTGCGCCAGAGCGGGAACTCCTCATGGCCCCAGAACCCTGAGAGCCCCAGCAACACTGAAGGCCCAGCCCAGGTGCTCCCCGAGCTCCCAGGCGGCCTGCAGATCTCATAGCCACTGGGCCCTCCCCGTCCCCGTGAGGCGGCCCCTCAGGGGAAGTGGCGCCCCAGGAGTGGTCCCAGATCCGGGAAGTGCCCATTTCCCTCGGAAGAGTCCTTGATGGGGTGCCCGGCAGCGAGGTTCATAATAGCAAAGCGAGGTGTCCAGCCACAGGGGGCAGCTCTGCAGCCACTCGTGTGGCCGCCTGCTGGAAGGTGGTGACACGGTCGAGAATACTGAGCCCAGTGTCTGCGTCCTGCCGCGACGTTTCTCCAAGACGGACTTACAGTGACCGTTTGTAGAAAGAGAACTCGCGCCATGGTACTTACGACCCCAGCAGTGAAGCACGGGCTCTCCCTCCCTCTCTCGCTCTCTCTCCCCCCCCACCTCTCCCTCTCTCTCCCTCCATCTCTCTCTCTTCCTCCGTCTTTCTCCCCCCTCCCCCTCCCCCTCCCTCTCTCTCCCCCCCTCCCTCCCTCCCTCTCTCTTTTACCAAACTGAGAACTGGCTCCTTCTGAAAGAGGGGGAGGGAAAGGGAGCGATGGATGTCACAGAGGACTTGAGCTTCGGCTGAAATGTTTGAGTAAAAGCACAGATGACGTGTCCTTTGTGGAATGAAAACGGTTTTTTTAAAAAAAGTAGCTAGAAAAGGGTGAAGCAGAAAGAGTGGGGTGTGTGTGGGTGGGTCTGGGCAGCTGGACTGCTGTGCCATGAAGGCGACCCGGCCGCCGCCCATGGGCAGCCAGACCGCAGGGTCTGAGGATGCCCCTGCCCGGGGGTCTTGCTTTGCGGCAGCACCCCTGAGCTCCGACGGAGCCCGAGCTGGGGAGCCCAACTGGGTGTGTGACGGCGTGCGGCTCGGCTCCCACTCGCTCGCAGACACATGCGCAGTGACCACCAGGGCTGGGACAGACATGGCACGCCCGAGAAGGACATAACTGATGCCTGTGAAATTCCCGACAAACACAACAGGAATCCATCCGAGAGGAGCAGCGGCTCGTCGGGCGGGGACAGGTTGCACGGTAACTGGCCTGAGCTCTAAGCGGCAAGGTCGCAGAAGATAAAGGCTGAGAAGTGGTTCAAGATTAAGGGAGACGGAAGAGACCCAGCAGTCACACCTGTTTTGGGACCCTGGAGGGAAGCAGTTGCCTGGAAAGAGCACCATGCTGCTAACTGCAAACTGTGAATGGATTGTGTGGACTGGCTCAATGGCATTGTATCGATTTTCATTGTTGGACTCTTATGCAAGAGGACATCATTGCTCTTAAGTGGTATATGCTGAAATACTGGTGGCTAAAATGGAAGAAATAAAGCTGAATTTTGACTCATGCTCTTCCTCTGTTAGATCAAAATTATCTGGTGCAGTTCAAGACGTGTCCACCAGGGGGCACTGTCAGCCCAGCCTCTCAGGCTAGATGGTGTGACCCTCCCCGCAAAAGACTGGCTTGGTGGTTAATGGTGCTGAAGAAATATACTATAGATCACTCAATGACATGAATAATGAACTATTTCTCACATTGTCAGGAAGCCCTTCTGCTTTTTTTTTTTTTTTTTTTTTGCTTTTTAGGGTCGCACCTGTGCCATATGGAGGTGCCAGGGGTCAAATTAGAGCTGTAGCTGCCGGCCACAGCCACAGCCATAGAGGATCTGAGATGCATCTGTGACCCACACCACAGCTCATGGCAACACCGGATCCTTAACCCACTGAGTGAGGCCAGGGATTGAACCTGTGTCCTCATGATTACTAGTTTGGTTTGTTACCGCTGAGCTGTGATGGGAACTCCCAGCTCTTCTGCTTATCAAGTGTTTTCTCTTTCAAGCCTTGCAACAACCTCTGAGGTAGATATTATCATCATTCCCATTGTGTAGATGGTGACTCTGGGGCTCAGAGAGGTTCAGTAATCCTGCCAGGGGCACAGAGCTGGGAGTTCCTGGTCTGTGAGACGCCACAGCCTAAAGCCCAGTGGGTGGCCCCGCCCCCTGTCATGAGGCAGAGTGGGGAGGCTTTCTCACTAATACCTCCGGGCACTGGGTGGAGGGTGTTTGCTGTTTTGCGTAGGAGCAGGTGGAGGTGCTCCTTTGCTGGGGACACGGGGGCGGGGGGGGGGGGCTCCGTTTTAGGGAGGGAGGGATGAGCTGGAGCTTAGGTTCTCCAGCCTTCGGCCCATCCGGGCAGCTGTCTGCTGCAAGGGAAGGAAGCTGTATAGGACATTTGTTGAAATACACACAGAGAGGCAAACCTGATTTCAAATAGGTCCATGTTGGTTGTGTGACCTTGGGCAAGTACCTCATGGCTGAGGCTATTGTTTCATTGTGAAATGGGAGCAGTAATGGGTAACAGGTGCCGTGGCTGTTGTGAAGAGTAAGAAGACAGTGCCTGAAAAGCCCCTGCATGAGCCCACCTCCCACCAAGTGCTCGGTAAAGCCCGGAATCTGTTCTTGGCATCAGTCTCCTGCAGCTTCCACGCCTGAGCTTGGAGATGGCACTGACATCTTTGTCCCGAAGCTGATGAGGATGAGGCTGATGGGTCAGGAGGCACTGCCAAAGTGGAAAATCACTGCATGTGATCACTCTCTCTGGAACCCTAAAATCTCATTGGTTCGATAATCTAGCACACTGATAATGATCCCTCACAATATGGAGAGAGTTCCCAATGTGGCACGGTGGGTAATGACCCAGCTCTGTCTCTGTGGCAGTGCAGGTTTGATCCCCAGCCTGGAACAGTGGGCTAGGTTCCAGAATTGCCTCGGTTATGGTGTAGTTTGCAGCTGCAGCTAGGATTCAATACCTGGCCCAGGAACTTCCACATGCCACAGTGATACCAAAAAATAGATATTTTTAGACTATTCCATCCAAAAGCAGCAGAATACACATTCTTCTCAAGTGCACACAGAACATTCTCTAGGATAGATCACATTCTGGGCCACAAATCAAGCCTCAGTAAATTTAAGAAAACTGATATATCATATGAAGCATCTTTTCTGGTCACAACACTATACGACTGGAAATCAACAAGAAAAAAACCCCACACAAACATGTGGAGACTAAACAACATACTGCTAAACAACCAATGGATCACTGAAGAAATCAGAGGAAACTAAAAAATACCTAGAAGCAAATGACAACAAGGACACAACACTCCAAAACCTTGGGATGCAGCAAAAGCAGTTCTAAGAGGGAAGTTTAAACAATAGAAGCCTACCTCAGGAAACAAAAATCTCAAATAAACAACCCAACTGTATGCCTAAAGCAACAAGAGAAAGAAGAACAGACAAAACCCAAAGTTAGCAGAAGGAAAGAAAGAAAGATCAGAGCAGAAATCAATGAAATAGAAACAAAACCCTAGAAAAGATCAATGAAACTAAAAGCTAGTTCTTTGAAAAGATCAACAAAAGTGATAAGCCCTCGGCCAGACTCATCAAGAAAGAGAGAGGACTCAAATCAATAAAATTAGAAATGAAAAAGGAGAAGTTACAACGGGCATCACAGAAATACAAAAGATCATGAGACTACTACAAGCAACTACATGCCAATAAAATGGGCAACCTGGAAGAAACAGACACATTCTTAGAAAGGTACCATCTTCCAAGACTAAAGCAAGGAGAGACAGAAAAGACGAACAGACCAATCACAAGTACTGAAACCGAAACTGTGATTAAACAACTTGCAACAAACAAAAGTCCAGGATCACATGGCTTCACACATTTAGAGAAGAGTTTAACACCTGTCCTTCTGAAACTATTCCAAAAAATCACGGAGGAAAGAACACTCCCAAGCTCATTCTATGAAGCCACGATCACCCTGATACCAAAACCAGACAATGATACCAGGAAAAAAAAAAAAAAAAAAGAAAATTACAGGCCAATATCACTGATGAACATAGATGCAAAAATCCTCAACAAAATACTAGCAAATCAAATCCAGCTATACATTAAAAGGATTGTACACCATGATCAAGTGGGATTTATCAAAGGAATGTAAGGGTTTTTCAATAACTGCAAATCAGTGTGATATACCACATTAATAAACTGAAGAATAAAAACCATATGATCCTCTCGATAGATGCACAAAAAGCTTTTGACAAAATCTAACAACCATTTCTGATATTAAAAAAAAAAAACCTCTAAAAAGTGGGCATAGAGGGAACCTACCTCAACATAATAAAGGCCACATATGACAAACCCACAGCGAACATCATTCTCAGTGGTGAAAAGCTGAAAGAATTCCCACTAAGATCAGGAACCAGTCAAGGATTTCCACTCTTACCACTGTTTTTCAATATAGTTTTGGAAGTCCTATCCATGGCAATCAGAGAAGAAAAAGAAAGAAAAAGAATCCACTTGGTAAAGGAAGAAGTAAAACTATCAGTGTTTGCAGATGACGTGCTACTGCACCTAGAAAATCCTAAAGATGCTACCAGAAAACTGTTAGAGCTCATCAGTGAATTTGGTAAAGTAGCAGGATACAAAATTAATACACTGCATTTTTTTTTTGTAGCTTTGCTTTTTAGGGCCTCACCTGCAGCATTTGGAAGTTCCCAGGCTAAGGGTCAAATCGGAGCTGCAGCTGCAGCCTACACCACAGCCACAGCAACATGGGATCTGAGTCAAGTCTATGACCTACACCACACCTCATGGCAACGCCAGGTCCTTAACCCACTGACCAAGGCCAGGGATTGAACCCAAGTCCTCATGTATACTAGTTGGGTTCATTACTGATGAGCCACATCAGGAACCCTTGACTGCATTTCTATATGCTAACAATGAAGGATCAGAAAGAGAAATTAGGGAAACAATCCCATTTACCACTGCATCAAAAAGAATAAAATACCTAGGAATAAACCTACCTAAAGAGACAACAGACCTATATTCTGAAAACTTTAAGATGCTGATGAAAGAAATCAAAGATGACACAAACAGATGGAAAGATATACCACGCTCATGGATTGGAAGAATCAATCCTGTCAAAATTGATTATACAGCCCAAGGCAATCAACAGCTTCAACACAATCCCTATCAAACTACCAACAGCATTTTTCACGGAACTGGATCAATATTTTAAAATGTGTTTTGTAACACAAAAGACCCTGAATATCCAAAGCTATCCTGAGAAAGAGAAGTGGAGCTGGAAGAATCAGGCTCCCTGGTTTCAGACTATACTACAAAGCTAGAGTCATCAAAACAATGTACATGGAATTCCCACTGTGGTGCAATGGGATCATCAGCGTCTTAGGAGCACTGGGATGCAGGTTCAATCTTTGGCCCAGCACAGTAGATTAATGGGGATCCATCATTGCCCAAGCTGCAGCTTAGGTCACAACTGCAGCTTGGATCTGACCCCTAGCCCGGGAACTCCATATGCTACAGGGTGGCAAAAAAAAAAAAATATGGTACTGGCACAACAAAAACATAAATGTAGATCAATGGAACAGGATAGAAAAGCCCAGAAATAAACCCAAGCACCTATGGTCAACTAATCTATGACAAAGGAGGCAAGAACATACAGTGGTTACTGAGCCATAAAAAAGAATAAAATAATGCCATTTGCAGCAACATGGAGGGACCTAGAGATTATCCTGCTAAGTGAAGTTAGTCATACAGTGAGAGACAAACATCATATAATACCACTTATACGCAGAATATAAAAAAAAGCATACAAATGAACTTATTTTCAGAACCAAAAACAGACTTGCAGACTTTTAAAACCTTGTGGTTACCAAGGTGGACAGGTTGCGGGGAAGGGATGGACTGGGGCTTGGGTGGAAATGTTCCAAAGCTGGGTTGTGACGATGGTTGTACAACCCAAGTATAGTAAAATTCACCGAATTTTTTAAAGACTACAATTGTGGGTTGCAGGAATTCAGGCTTTGGGGGGCATAAGCCATCTGCCTCCTTGCATGGTCTGCAATAAACCTTACTCTGCTTCAAAAAAAAAAAAAAGGAAAGAAAAAAATATATACATACCACTACCAACCTCACAGAAATACAAGGGATCATAAGAGACTACTATGAACTCTATGTCAACCAAAGGATAACTTAGGTAAGATTGGAAAATTTGTAGAAATACCCAAGCTACCAAAACTGGCTCAAGAAGGCAAAGAAAATTTGAATAGACCTTAACAAGTCAGGAGTTTGTATCTCTAATCACAAAACTCACAGCAAGAAAAAGCCTAGGATCATATGGCTTTGCTGAGGTGTCCAACCAAGTATTCAAAGGACAATTAACACCAATCCTTTCAAACTGATTCCAAAATAGAAGAGATAGGAACACTTTCTCAGTCTCTTACTCTAGCATTACCTTGATATTGCAACTAGACAAAAACTCTACAATAAAATAAAATTATAAATCAACATCACTTATCAATATAGATGTAAGATGCCTCAACAAAGTACTTACCAAAGAGATTATATGACCTCATCAAGTGGGATTTATCCCAGGAATGCAAGGATGGTTCAACATAAAAATAAAGATCACACACCACATTAATAGAATGAAGGCAGAAAAGCCACATGATCATCTCAAATGATGCAGGAAAATCATCGGAGAAAAGCCAACATCCTTTCATGATAAAAACACTAAATAAAAACAATAAATGCTGGAGAGGGAGTGGAGAAAAAGGAACCCTATTACACTGTTGGTGGGATTGTAAATTGGTGCGAGCACTGTGGAAAACAGTATGGAGATTCCTCAGAAAACTAAACATAGAACGACCATTTGATCCAGCAATCCCACTCCTGGGCATCTACCCAGAGAAAAGCACCACTCGCAAAGACACATGTACTCCAATGTTCATTGCAGCACTATTTACAATAGCCAAGACATGGAAACAGCCTAAATGTCCATCGACAGAGGAGTGGATCAAGAAGATGTGGTCCCTATACACAATGAAATATTACTCAGCCATAAAAATGAACAAAATACCAGCATTTTTAGCAACATGGATGGAGCTAGAAATTATCATGCTAAGCGAAGTCAGCCATACAATGAGACACCAACATCAAATGCTTTCACTGACATGTGGAATCTGAAAAAAGGACAGACTGAACTTCTTTGCAGAACAGATGCTGACTCATAGACATTGAAAAACTTTTGGTCTCCAGAGGAGACAGTTTGGTGGGTGGGGGATGTGCTGGGTTATGGGATGGAAATCCTGTGAAATTGGATTGTGATGATCATTATACAACTACAGATGTGATAAATTCACTGAATAATAAAAAAAAGAAAAAAGAAAAACACTAAATAGTTATGGAATGGAACTTTCTTGACATAATAAAGGTCATATATGAGAAACACAGCTAGCATCATTCCCTATGGTAAAGAACTAAAAAATTTCCCCTTTTGTTAGGCAAGGCAAGAATGTCTTTTTTGACTTAATATACATTTCCCCAAAGGATACCTAAGGATGGTCAGTAGGCTCATGAAAAGATGCTCAGTATCAGTAATTGTTAGAGAAATGTGAAGCAAAACTACAATGAGGTACTGCCTCACACTGGTCAGAATGGACGTCATTAAAGAGTCTACACATTACAAATGGTGGAGAGGGTAAGGTGAAAAGAGACACCTCCTACACTGTTGGGAGTGTAAATTGGTACAACCACTCTGGAAAACAGTATGGAGTTTCTCCAGGAAACTAAAAAAAGAACTGCCATAAAATCCAGCAATCCCACCCCTAAGCATATATCCAGATGAAACTATAATTCAAAAAGATAATGCATCCTGAAGTTCATAGTAGTACTTTTCACAATAGCCAAGAAATTACGCAAACAACCCAAATGCCCATCAATGGATGAACAGATTAAGATGTGGTACATATATGCAATGGAATATTACTCAGCCATAAAAAGGAACGAAATGATGCCATTTGCAGCAATATGGAGGCAAGTAGAGATTCTCATACTAAGTGAATTAAGTCAGAAAGGGAAAGACAAATACCACATAATGTCACTTATATGTGGACTCTAAAATATGGCACAAATGACCCTATCTACAAAACAGAAAAAGACTCATAGACATATAGACCAGACTTATGGTTGCCAGGGGAGAAGGGGGAGAGAGAGGGATGGCCTGGGAGTCTGGGTTTAATAGATGCTGACTATTACATTTAGAATGGATAAATAGCAAAGTCAAACTGTATAGCACAGGGAACTATATCCAGTCTTTTGGTCTAAACCATGATGGAAGATAATATAAGATAAAGAGTGTGTGAGTGTGTGGTGTGTGTGTGTGTGTGTCTATGACTGTGTGTGTTTGACTGTGTCACTTTGCTATACAGCAGAAGTTGGCACGACATTGTAAATCAACTATATTTTAATATTAATTAAAAAAGAATGCCTTCTTTGATCACTTCTATATAAGATCAAGAACTGTATTCAACATAATACTAGAATTTCTAGCCAACAATTAGGTAAGAAAAAGAAATGAAAACCACCTAAATTGGAAAGGAAGTAAAAATTATCTTTTCTTGCAAATGACATAATCTTACATCTATAACACCCTAAAGAGTCCACACACACACACACGCACTACAGGTAATCAATTCAGCAAAGTTACAGGTGACAAAAATCAACACACAAAAATTTTGCTTCTATACACTATCAATAATCTAGAGGAAACTAATAAAACAATTCCACTTATAATACCATTGAAGAATAAAATACTTCATGAAGATATTCAAATTGGAAGTGAAAAGGTAAAACTGTCTATATATGAAGGTGACATGGTACTATATAGGGAAAACCCTAAAGACTCCATACAAAAACCACTCAATCTGATACATGTATTCAGCAAAGCAGCAGGATACAAGATTAACATTCAGAAAATGGTTGCATTTCTGTATACTAACAATGAAATGCCAGAAAAGGAATGTAAAGAAACAGTAACTTTTAAAATTGCATTCCCCTCCCCAAAAAAAAATGCCTAATAATAAACCTGACCAAGGAGGTGAAAGACTATATGCTGAGAAATATAAAACATTAATAAGGGAAATTAAAGAGGATTCAAAGTGTTGGAAAGATATCCCATGCTCTTGGATTGGAAGAATTAATTATTTAAATGGCCATACTACCCAAAGCAGTGTACAGACTTAATACAATCTATAGACTTATCAAATTATCCACAACAATTTTCACAGAACTAGAACAAATAATCCAAAAATGTATATGGAAACTTAAGAAGACCCAAAGCAATCATGAGCAAAAAAACAAATAAAACCAAGCAGGAAGTATAACTCTCTCAGACCTCAGACAATACTACAAAGCTACAGTAATCAAAACAGTGTGGTATTGGCATAAAAACAGACACATGGATCAATGGAACAGAACAGAGAGCCCAGAAATAAACCGAGACTTCTGAAGTCAATTAATCTTCAACAAAGGAGGCAAGAATATAAAATGGGAAAAAGTCTCTTTAGCAAGTGGTTCTGGGAAAATTGGACAGCTTCATGTAAATCAATGAAATTAGAACACACTCTCACACCACACACAAAAATAAGCTCAAAATGGCTTAAAGACTTAAACATACAACACAACATCATAAAACTCCTAGAAGAGAACGTGTAGACAAAACATTCTCTGACAGCAACTGTACAAATGTTTTCTTAGGTCAGTCTCCCAGGGCGATAGGAACAAACCCAAAAATGAACAAAGGGGATCTAATCAAACTTACAAGCTTTTGCACAACAAAGGAAACCATGA
The DNA here is from genome assembly GCF_016906955.1 of Phacochoerus africanus. NCBI lineage: Eukaryota > Metazoa > Chordata > Mammalia > Artiodactyla > Suidae > Phacochoerus > Phacochoerus africanus. Next base: position 151,462,923 of record NC_062547.1, read on the forward strand.
AAACACAACCTGCGAAATGGAAGAAAATAGCTGCAAACGATGCAAATGACAAGGGCTTAATCTTCAAAATATACAAACAACTCACACAGCTCAACAGCAAAAAAACAAACAACCCAATTGAAAAATGGGCAGAAGACCTAAAAAGACATTTCCCCAGAGAAGATGTACGGATGGCCAGTAGGCCACATGAAAACATGCTCAACCTTCCTCAGTGTTAGAGAAATGCAAATCAAAACTACAACGACGTACTGCCTCACGCTGGTCAGAATGGCTATCATGAACAATTCTACAAATAAGAAATGCTGGAATGTTCTCATGCGGCACAGTGGGTTACAGATCCAGCATTGCCTCAGCTGCAGCGCAGGTTGCAACTGTGGTGCAGGTTCAAGCCCTGGCCCAGGAACTTCTGTTTTCCACTGGCAGGGCCAAAAGAAAAAAAAAACTCCCCCAAACCAAATAACAAACACCAGAGAGGGTATGGAATAAACGGAATGCTCCTACACTGTTGCTGGGAATGTAAATGGGTATAATTACTACGGAAAACGGTATAGAGGTTCCTCAGAAAATTAGACATAGAACTGCCAGATAATCCAGCAATCCCATTCCTGGGAATATATCCAGACAAAATTATAACTAAAAAAGATACACGCACCTCTATAGTCATAGAAGCACTATTCACAATAGCCAAGACATGCAAACAACCTACACGTCCACTGACAGAGGAATGGAGTAAGAAGATGTGGTACATGTACACAATGGACTACTACTCAGCCATAAAAAAGAATGAAATAATGCCATTTGCAGCAACACGGCTGGACGTAAGATTATCACACCAAGTGAAGTTAGTGAAAGAGAAATATCATATCACTTATTTGTGGAATATTTTAAAAAAGGATACAAATGAACTTATTGACAGAATAAAAACAGATTCATAGACTTGAAAAACTTATGGTTACCAAAGGGGACAGGTTGTGGGGAGGGAAGGACTAGGGGTTTAGGATTGGCACATGCATTCTGAGGCATATGATTGGCAAAGGAGGCCTGCTTTCGAGCACAGAGAACCCTACCCAGTATTCTGTGATAATCTGCTGGGAAAAGAATCTGAAAGAGAATGGATGTGTGTACACGTGTAACTGAATCCCTTTGCTCTATAGCAGAAATTATCACAACCTTGTAAATCAACTACACGTCAATAAAACCTTTAAAAATGATAAAAAAGAATTAAATAATGCTTTTTTGCTACTAGAGAGTCTCATACTAAGTGAAGTAAAAGGAGAAAAAAAATACCATATGACATCATTTACATGTGGATTCTTAAAATACAGCACAAGCGAACAGACCTACGAAGCAGAAACAGGTTCTCAGACATAGAGAACAGACGTATGGTTGCGAAAGGCTAGGGGAGGGAGTGGGATGGACTGGAATTTGGGGTTAATAGGTGCAAAATTATTACTTTTAGATGGACAGACGGCAAGGTCCTGGAGTCTGGCTGTGGCTCTGCGCTAATGAACTGGACTAGTTTCCATAAGGACGCGAACTCAATTGCTGGCCTCCCTCTGTGGGTTAAGGGGCCAGTGCTGCTGTGAGCCGTGGTGTAGGTCCCAGACGTGGCTCAGATCTAGTGTGGCCATGAGCTGTGGTGCAGGCGGGCAGCCGCAGCTGTGATTTGACCCCGAGCCTGGGTACTTCCACATGCCATGGGTGCGGTCCTAAAAAGACAAAACCAAAACGAAACCAAAAAGCAAGGTCCTACCGTATAGCACAGGGAACTAAAGCCAGTCTCTTGGGATAGACCACGATGGGAAAGACTGTTAAAAAAAAGAATATATGTGTGTATGACTGGGTCACTCTGCTCCACAGCGGAAATGGGCACATTTTCTTTTTTTCTTTTTTCTTTTTGCTATGGCACAACATTTTAAATCGACCGTATTTTAATCAAAAATGAAATATTTCACAACATAGGAGTTCTCACTGTGGTGCAGTGGGTTAAGAATCTGACTGCAGAAGCTTGGGTTTGATCCCCAGCCCAGTGCATTGGGTTAAAGGATCTGGCATTGCCACAGCTGCAGTGTAGTTCTCAGCTGCATCTTGGACTCAATATGCCTCCATTATGCTGCCAGTGTGGCCTTTAGGAAAAAAATCTGCTATTTCAGAATTTATTCAAGGAGGTGAAAGACTTGTACCCTGAAAACCACAGAACATTGCTTAAAGAATACCTAACTAAACAGAAAAAATCTTGTTTTTGATTAGAAGATTACCATTGTTCATATAACAATACTACCCAAGTAATATACAGATTTAATTCAATTCCTATGAAATCTCAGAGGCTTTTTTGAAAACGGAAAAGAAAACTCCTACTATTCAGAGTTCCCTGGTGTCCTGGGGGGTAAGGATCTGGCATTTTCACCACCGTGGCGCAGGTTTTGATCCCGAGCCCAGGAACTTCCATATGCCATGGATGAGGCCAAAAATAAACCCCTGGTATTCATAAGTGGTTCAAGAGATGCAGAAAAAGAGCAAAGTTGCAGCACTCATACTTCCTGATTTCAAATATTACTACAAAGCTGCAAATACACAGTCAAAACAGTGTGGTACTGCCTGAGAGTAGACTATGGAAGAGAACTGAGGACCTAGAAACAAATCCGCACGTGTACTGTCACTTGATTTTTGACAAGACCACTAGGACGTCACTGAGGAAGGAAAAGACTCCTCAGCAAGTGGCGCTCCAGGCTGGCGGGACCAAGACAGCAGAGCAGCAAGACGCGGTGCTCCCTTCTCTGACAAGCACGTCAAAATAAACCATCTACGTGTAGGACAACTGGCACGGGACATCTACTGGACGTGGGCAGAAGGCCTTACACCTCCAAAAAGGTCAAGAAACGCTCCACATAACTGTGTAGAACAAAGCAGGGGGGGAGAGAAGAGGGAAAAAAAAGGAATCAAGACTGAACCACGGCATCTTGGGAACACTGGGTGCAGGTTCAATACCCAGTCCAGCACAGTGGGTTAACGATCTGGCATTGCCACAGCTGTGGCTTAGGTTGTGACCAAGGATCGGATCTGATCCCTGGCCCGGGAACTCCAATGCCACATGGTGGCCAAAAATGAAAGAAAAACAAAACAAAACAAAACAAAACGGAGCCAGCACTCCTGAGAGGGAGCTGTGAATGAGGAAACGCACCTGCACCCTGGGAGAACATCAAGGCCTCAGAGAAAAGCACAGTGGCTGGACTGAGGAGGGCAGGGGCGGGGGTGAGGGGAGGAGGGCAGACTGCCATAGGAATGTCTTTCTCTGTGCAAGCACAGGCTCGTGGGTGGCAGGGCACCTCTAGTGTGGTACGGGCTATGGGTGGTGGGGTGCCTCTTGCACAGGCTATGGGCAGCAGAGACAAACCATCTCAGTCTCCAGAGGCGGGCATGGCCCGCCACTGCTAGGGGTCTGTGAACAGGCACCACCTATGGCCCAGTCACCTCAGGGGTCACCCTAGAGGAGGTCAATGCACCTGAGCACCCTCACTCCCCTGGGAAAGACTCACCCTGCTGTTGCTGCTGCCCAGAGTTTTGGGCACCTCCTACACCTCCCTGAGTGTCACTGCCACTTCCCAGGGCCCTGCAACCAGGAACAGCCTGTGCCACCTCCCTGCAGGTCCTCACCACTGTCAAGAGCCTAGCAAAAAGGCACTGGCTACTAGCCCTGCCCATTTTCTCCATCTTCCTGAAAGCAAGCCCAGGCCACACACTGACACACCCCTATCAAGGGGCTAACAGCCTGCATACACTGAGGACAGAGACAGCAAGTATACAACCCAAAAGCAGTTCCCACACCCAAAACAAAACAGGAAGCCCTCACAAACTACCCAGGGGGCACTCTCCCATGTAAATAGGCATCCAAGACTACAGTATTTGTCTTCCCTAAACTCACAGATTAAGAAAAATATAAGCAAATGAAGAACCTCAGGAACCATTCCCAGTTAAAAGAACAGGAGAATTCCCCTGGCAGAGCAAACGGTGAAAGAGACCTCTGCGGTCTAACAGACGCTGAGTGCAAAATGGAGATGGTGGAAATACCGAAGGAATTGAGTGCGAACATGAAGGCGTTAAGAGCAGATATGAACAGCAATGCAGCTTCCTTCAGGAAGGAACTGGAAGATACACGGAGGAGCCAAGAAACATTGGACAATTGCAGAGTCACAAGGTGAGCTAAAGGCACTGAAGAGCAGAATGAATAAAGCTGAGGAGTGAAAAAGTGGCTTGGAAAATAGAATAATGGAAATCCCCCAATCAGGACAGCAGACAGAAAATCAAATGCAGACACATGAAAGCAACTAAGAGATGTACAGGACAATATAAAGTGGGTCATTCTATGTATAATAGGGATCCCAGAAGGTGAAGAATAAGAAAAGAGGGCTGAAAATACATTTGAAGACGTTATGGCTGAAAGCTTCCCAAGTCTAAAGGAAACAGGTATCAAGACACGGGAAGCACAGAGGGCCCCAAACAAGTTGAACCCAAACAGGCCCACACCAAGACATACTATAATAACAATGGCCAAAGTTAAAGATAAGGAGAAGATTCTGAAGGCAGCAAGAGAAAAACAAAGAGTTAATTATAAGGGAACCCCCATAAGGCTATCAGCTAATTTCTCTACAGAAACATTACAGGCCAAAAGAGAGTGACAAGATATATTCTAAGTTCTAAAAGGGAAAAATTTGCAGCCTAGAATACTCTACCCAGCAAGCTTATCATTTAAAATAGGAGAAATCAAGAATTTCTCCAATGAATAAAAACTAAAAGAGTACATCGATACTAAAGCCATTCTAAAAGAACTACTGAAACGTCTCCTCTCAATAGGAAAGAAGTAAGAAGATATAGGATGGAGGAAATCACAGCTGGAAAGTAGTCACTTTAATAAGCCAGTATACACATCTAAAAGGAAAAAAAAAAACTTATTTGTAAAGGTGACAGTAAACACAAGGAACAGCAAAAGGATAAACATGAAGATGCAAAAAGGGGCACCAAGATCATAAAATGCAGGGAGGACAATGAGAAGAGCCTTTTGTAAATTTAAATTTAAATTTTATTTTGTTTTGTTTTTGGTTTTTAGGGCCACAGCTACAGCATTTGGGAGTTCCCAGGCTAGGGGTCAAACCAGAGCTGCCAGCTGCTGGCCTGCACCACAGCCACAGCAATGTGAAATCTGAGCTGTATCTGTGACCTACACCACAGCTCACAGCAATGCCAGATCTTCTACCCACTGATCAAGGCCAGGGATCGAACCTGCAACCTCATGGTTACTAGTCAGATTCATTTCCACTGCACCACCACAAGAACTCCCTAGATCCTTTTTTTTCAGAATGTGTTTGAGTCTATATGGCTATCAAGCTACAGCAAGCAGACATAGGAAAGGATTAACATATTTGACAAATGGGGCAACCAGAAATCAAAACCAAACAACACACTCACAAGAACTAAAGAGAAGAGGACACGAGCATAAAACAAAAGGCAATCATCCAACCAAAAAAAGAAAGGAACGAAGGAGAAGCATAGACTCAACCAGAAAACAAGGTTTAAAATGGCAATAAACACATTTTTTTTGGTCTTTTTTTTGGGGGGGGGGGCTATTTCTTTGGGCCGCTCCCGCAGCATGTGGAGGTTCCCATGCTAGGGGTTGAATCGGAGCTGTAGCCTCTGGCCTACACCAGAGCCACAGCAACGCAGGATCTGAGCCGTGTCTGCAACCTACACCACAGCTCACAGCAACGCCGGATCGTTAACCCACTGAGCAAGGCCAGGGATCGAACCCACAACCTCATGGTTCCTTGTTGGATTCGTTAACCACTGCGCCACGACGGGAACTCCAATAAACACATATTTATCAATAATTATCTTAAATGTCAATGGAGTGAATGCGCCAATCAAAAGACAGAGTGGAAGACTGGATAAAACAACAAGAATCTACAATATGTGCCTATAAGTTCACATGTAAATTGAAAGTGAGGGGACGGAAAAAGATATTTCATGTGAATGGAAATGACAGGAAAGTGGGAGTTATAAGACTTGTATCAGGGACTGGAGCTCAACTTCTCTCCTAAAAACAACAAAATTCACAACTAAAGACTGAGCAATCTCCACCCAAATGGACCGGAAACCCATACCCTACTCCAGAAGAAAAAGAGGAGGACACATCTAGAGGTAGGAGGGGTGATTTCGTGATATAAACAACCCCATACCTCCCAGGTGGGAAGCTCCACAGACTGGAAACTAACTGGTTCACAGAGACTCACCTACAGGAGTGAGAGTTCCGAGCCCCACATCAAACCCTCATGTGCAGGGATCTGGCCCTGGGAGAAAGAGCCCCTGGAGCATCTGGCATTGAAGGCCAGTGGGGCTTGTGCACAGGAACTCCTTGGGACTGGGGGAAACGGAGACCCCATTCCTTATAACCAGCGATGTTGAGCATTTTTTCATGTGTTTGCTGGCCATCTGTATATCTTCTTTGGAGAAATGTCTATTCAGGTCTTTTGCCCATTTTTCCATTGATTGATTGGCTTTTTTGCTGCTGGGTTGTATAAGTTGTTTATATATTCTAGAGATTAAGCCCTTGTCGGTTGCATCATTTGAAACTATTTTCTCCCATTCTGTAAGTTGTCTTTTTGTTTTCTTTTTGGTTTCCTTTGCTGTGCAAGAGACCCCATTCCTAAAAGGCGCACACGGACTTTCACATGCACTGGGTCCCAGGGCAGAGCGAGGTCTCCGCAGGAACCTAGGTCAAACCTGACTGCAGTTCTGGGGGACATCCTGGGAAAACAGGGGTGAATGTGGCTTGTTGTGAGGGAAGGACATTGAAGGCAAAGCTCTCAGGAATATTCGGCAGCTGCCTTTCTCTGGAGGGGGCCATTTGGGGAAAACCTTGCCCCACCTGTCAGTCAGCCTGAGAAGCCCCAGCTCAAACAACAATCCGGGTAGGCTCACAGCCCCGCCCCTCAGGAAACAGGCTGCCTAAAGACCCCTCAGGCACAGAGCTTCCTCTAATCCCATCCAGAGACAAAGCACCACCCACCAGAGGGATAGGAATCAGCTCCACCTACCAGGGGGCAGGCACCAGCCCCTCCCATCAGGAAGCCTACAGCAAGCCCCCTACCAACTTCAGCCACAAGGGGGGCAGACACCAGAAGTAAGAGAGGCTACAGCTCTATTATCTGTAAAAAGGTCACCACACCAAAAACCTATAAAAATGAAAAGACAGAGAACTATAACTCAGATGAAGGAGAAAGGAAAAACCCCAGAAAATCAGCTAAGCAATGAGGAGATTCTCAGCCTCCAGGAAAAAGACTTTATTTAGACTGTCAATGCTGAAGATGATGCAAGACATTGGAGATAAACTGGAGGCAGAGATGGATAACTTACAGGAAACACTGACCAAAGAGATACAAGATATAAAACTTAAACAAGAACAGATGCAAAATAACTGAAATAAAAAATTCACTAGAAGCAGCTAACAGCAGAATACGGGAGGCAGAAGAACAAATAAGCGAGGTGGAGGACAGATTAGCAGAAATTACGGATGCAGAACAGAAAAGAGAAAAAAGACTGAAAACAAATGAAGAGAGTCTCAGGGAACTCTGGGACAATGTTAAACGCACCAACATCCGTATTGTAGGGGTGCCAGAAGGAGAAGAGAGAGAGAAGGGGACACAAAAAATATTCCAAGAGATAATAGCCGAAAATTTCCCTAACATGGGAAAGGAACCACTCACTCAAATCCAGGAGGTGCAACAAGTACCATACAAAATAAACTCAAGGAGGAACACACCAAGACACATAATAATCAAACTGACCAAAATGAAAGACAAAGAGCAAATATTGAAAGCAGCTGGGGAAAAGAAACAAGTAACATACAAGGGAACCCCGATAAGGTTATCGGCAGATTTTTCAGCAGAAACTCTGCAGGCCAGAAGGGAGTGGCATGATATACTTCACGTGATGAAAGGAAAAAACCTCCAACCAAGAATACTCTACCCAGCAAGGCTCTCATTCAGATTTGAAGGAGAAATCAAAAGCTTCACAGATAAGCAAAAGTTGAGAGAATTCAGCAACACTAAACCAGCCTCACAACAAATACTAAAGGAACTTCTCTAGGCAGAAAAGAAAAGACAGCAACAGGAAACAAACATTCCACAAATGACAAGGCCCACCAGTAAAGGTCTATATACAGTAAAGATACGAAATCATCCCTGCACAATTATACCACCAAAATCAGAAATCATGAGAAGAGGTGGGTACAAATGCGGGACACCAGAGATGAACCTGCAATTAAGAGAACAACAACTTAAAGCAATCTCATATACATATAGACTCTTACATCAAAACTTCAGAATAACTGCAAACCAAAAATCTACAACTGGTACACAAACAAGGAATCTCTGGAGAAGAAATAGATCTCATAGTAAATAAGTGCATAATCCACCATGAAGGGGGTCATTTGACATCATTCTTGGAATGCTGAAGTCTTCTTAGATCTGATTCTGATTTCCTCTCCATCAAAGAACTTATGATAATTATAATTAATCCCACCGTACAATTAAACAATACAGTTCTACAATTGTATTATTAATAACCATTTCTCTCCATGGTACAATGTAAAGTCTATAATGTCTTGCTTTTCACATCACCTAGAATGGTGTAATGCCTTTATTGAAGAATCAATGAGATGTAACAAATTGTGAGGACATATTTATATAGTTACACTGTTTTTTAACCAACTTATGCATTTTATATTTTACTTATTTTCAGAGGGTGCATTATTTTTGTTATGCTTACCAGTTAAGTTATTCTTTTTACTATGCTATATAAAATATTTAATGGTATATAAGGCTTTCTTTATAAATTTTAGTTGCATAATAGAACAATTTAATATAATGCTAATTTTTAAAGAAAAATTGAAATGTAATAGATAAAGCTAAGTAGTAAAGATGAAAGCCATAAAATTGGGATAAAGTATAGAATAAATTTCCTATTTGTCTCAGCATATTTTCCATTCCACTTCTCCAGTGGGAGTCACTTAATCTGTTTCTTAAGATCCATGTTAAAATAATCTGTGTGAATGTAATTGTGTGTAAATGTATGTATTTTATTCTGTAAAAAAAAAGAAATAAAAGAAATAAAATAAAAAGACATATAATACTTACCTAAAAAAGTTCATTTAAGCTAAAAAAAAAAAAAGACTCGTATCAGACAAAATAGACTTTAAAACCAAGGCCGTAAGGAAAGCCACTGTTTCACAATAAAAGATCAATTCAAGAAAAGGGTATCACACTCATCAATACATATGCCCCTAACACAGGAGCACCCGGCTACAACGGACAGTGAAGACACAGAAGGAGAAACTGCCGGGAATGCAGCAACCGTGGGACGCTTTTACATCCCATTCACAGCAACGGGCAGATCCTCTAGACAGAAAATCAGTAAGACAACAGAGACCCTAAAGGACACAACAGAACAGTCAGCTTAGCTGATATTTTCAGGACACTACATCCCAAAAAACCAGAACATACATTCTTTTCAATTGCACATGGAACAAGAGCAAGAACTAACCACATGCTGGCACAAAATCAACCTCAACCAATTTAAGAACATGGAAATTATTTCAAGCATCTTCTCCGTCCACAGTGGCAGGAAACTAGACATCAACCACTGGAAAAGAAATGAAAAAAAAAAAAAACTTACTACATGGAGCCTAAACATCATGCTACTAAAAAACCAACGGGTCAATGAGGAGATCAAAAGGGAAATTTAAAGACACCTCGAGACAAATGACAATAAAAACACGGCCATTCAAAATCTATGGGATGCCGCAAAAGCAGCGCTTACAGGGAAGTTTATAGCAATATAGGCCTTCCTCAAAAAGAAGAAAATTGTCAAATCAACAACTTAACCTACCACCTAAAGAAATTAGAAAAAGAGGAACAAACAAAACCTAAAGTCAGCGGAAGGACGGTAATCATAAAGATCAAAGAGGAAATTAATAAAATAGATTTGAAAACAGCAGAAAAAAGTCAATAAAACCAAGAGCTGGGTCTTTGAAAGGGCAAACAAAGTTGACAGATCTGGCCAGACTCACCAAGAAGAGGAGAGAAAAAACCCAAATAGACACAATCAGAAATGAAAAAGGAGAAAGCACAACGGATACTGCAGAAATACAAAAAACCCTAAGAGATTACTATGAAGAATTGTTGACAACCTAGAAGAAATGGACAACTTTCTAGAGACGTGCAGCCCGCCAAAACTGAATCAAGAAGAAAGAGATCAACTGTACAGACTGATCACTAGAAGTGAAGTTGAATATGTCATAAAAACACCCCCTACAAATAAAAGTCCGGGATCAGATGGCTTCACTGGCAAATTTACCAAACATACCAAGAGGAACTTAGACCCACCCTCCTAAACTTTTCCCAAAGGTTGAAGAAGAACGAACACTCCCAAAGACATTCTATGACGCCGCCATCACCCTAATACCAAAACCAGACAAAGATACCACCAAAAAAGAAAATTATAGGCCAATACCTTTGATGAATAGATGCAAAAATTCTCAACAGAATTTTAGCCCACCGAATCCAACAACGTATAAAAACGATCATACACCACGACCAACTGGGATTGATGCCAGGTTCACAAGGATGGTTCAACACACGCAAATCAATCAACGTCATCCACCACAGTAACAAAAATCAAAAAACCACATGATCGTCTTAATAGATGCTGAAAAAGCTTTTGACAAAATCCAACATCCATTCATTATAAAAACTCTTACCAAAGTGGGTACAGAGGGAACGAACATATCTTAAGATAATAAAAACCATTTATGACAAACCCACAGAAAATATAATACTCAATGGAGAAAAGCTGAAAGCCTTCCCACTAAAATTTGGAGGAAGACAAGGATGCCCACTCTCACCACTTGTATTCAACATGGTACTGGAAGTCCTGGCCACAGCAATCAGACACGCAAAAGAGATAAAAGGCATCCAAAGTGGAAGAGAAGAGGTAAAATTGTCACTCTATGCAGCTGACATGATACATATAGAAAATCCTAAGGACTCCGCACAATAAAAATAACTCAAACTGATCAACAAATTCAGCAAAGTAGCAGAATCTAAGATTAACATTCAGAAATTGTGTGCATTTCTGTATACTAACAATGAAACATGAGAAGAGGAATATATATAAAAAAAACCTTTTCAAATCACACACCAAAAAATTAAATACCTAGGAATAAACCTGATCAAGGAGGTGAATGACCTTATGCTGAGAACTATACAACAATCAAGGAAATTAAAGAGGATTCAAAGAAATGGAAAGATATCCCTTGCTCCAGGATTGGAAGAATTACTATCATTAAAATGGCCATACTACCCAAAGAAATCTACAGATTCAATACAATCCCTATCAAATTACCCATGATATTTTACCCATGATATGAACAAACAATCCAAAAATTTACACGAACCACAAAAGGCCCAGAATTGCCAAAGCAATCCAGAGTTGGAACAAAAAAAGCAATAACAAGCAGGAGGCATAACTAAGCATCAGACAACATTACAAAGCCACAGTCATCCAGACAGTGTGGTACTGGTACAAAAACAGACAGACAGACCAATGGAACAGAATAGAGAGCAAAAAAAAAAAAAAATCAACCCAGACACTTATAGTCAATTAATCTTCAACAAAGGAGGAAGAATATAAAATGGGAAAACGGTCTCTTCAGTAAGTGGTGCTGGGAAAACTGGTCAATGAACCAGAACACGCCCTCATACCAGGCACAAAAATACACTCAAAACGGCTGGAAAGACTTAAACATAAGACTAGACACCATCAAAGTCCTGGAAGAGAACACAGGCAAAACTTTCTCTTACATCAACCATACAAATGTTTTCTTAAGTCAGCCTCCCAAGGCAATAGAAACAAAACCAAAAATAAACCAATGGGAACTAATCAAACTTGCAAGCTTTTGCACAGCCAAGAAAACCATAAAAACAAACAAACAAACAAACAAAAACCGAAAAACCCTGGAAAGACAGCCTGTGGAATGGGAGAAAATAGTTGCAAACAACACAAATGACAAGGGCTTAATCTCAAAAATATACAAACAACTCATACAACTCAATGGCAAAAAAACAACCCAACTGAAAAATGGGCAGAAGACCCAAAGAGACATTTCTCCAAAGAAGACATACGGAACCCTTTTGCCCTGTTGGTGGGAATGTAAATTGGTAAAACCATCATGGAAAATGGTATGGAGGCTCCTCAGAAAAATTAAATATAGAACTACCATATGACCCAGCAATCCCACCCCTGGGCTTATATCCAGACAAAACTTTCCTTCAAAAAGATACATGCATTCCTATGTTCATGGCAGCTCTGTTTGCAATAGCCAAGACATGGAAACAACCTAAATGTGCACTGACAACGAATGGATTAAGAAGATGTGATACATATACACAGTGGAATACTACTCAGCCGTAAAAAAGAACACGATAATGCCATTTGCAGCAACATGTATGGAACTAGAGATTCTCATACTAAGTGAAATAAGTGAGAAAGAGAAAGAAAATACCGTAAGACATCACTCATATGTGGAATCGAAAATATGACAAACGAACCTTTCTATGGAACAGAAGCAGACTCACAGACAATGGACAGCAGGCTTGTGGTTGCCAAGGGGGATGGGGGAGAGGGAGGGAGTGTGTTGGACTGGGAGTTTGCCAACTTTTGCATTTAGAATCGATAGACAATGAAGCCCTGCTGTACAACATAGGGACCTTTGTCCAATCACTTGGGACGGAACATGATGAAAGCTGACCATGAGAAAGAGAACATAGATGCATGACCGGGTCGCTTTGCTGGACAGCAGAAATTGGCAGAACAGTGTACATCAACTGCAGTCAATTTCTTTCAACGGCACAGCAAAGCTTGGCCATCACACGCTAAAGCTTGCGTTTGGACCTCACCTCACGCTGCGTGTAAAAGTAACTTGAGATGCATCAAAAGATGTACATTTTAGAGCCAAGCCGCAGCACTCTAGAAGAAAACATAGGTACCCATCTCCATGACCTTGGGTTTGGCAATGGTTTCTTAAATGTGATACCACCGTCACTGGAAACGACGAATAGGTAGGTGGGTCTTTGTTAAAATTAAAAACTTTTGCGCAAAGGACACCATCGAGAGAGTGAAAGACGGCCTAGAGAATATGTCCAAAAGTGATTCCAAGTCCTCTGCCTCCTAGGGTTAAACTGCACTTAAAGACCCAGCTCAACTTAAACACGGGCAGAAAACTTGAACAGACCTTTCTCCAGAGGAGACACACGCATGGCCAACAGCACGTGGCGGTCTGCCCAACATCAATAGTCACCAGGGACACGCAAAGCGAAACAACTACACACACGCTAGGATGGCCGTGATTCTTTCAAGCGCCAAGTCAGTTGTGGTGAGGATGTATGAGGGTTCGAATGTTTCCCCATCACTGGTGGTTCTGTAAAATGGTACAGCTTCGATGGCCACTAGCTCCTCGGAGAGTTCAACAGCTTTCACGGCACTGAAAGCTGAGACCAACCCGCGTGTCCATCACGGGAAGGACGGATACATAAAATGTTGTACGTACATCCGGCGACACATCCAACAAAGGAGTGACATTCTGGGCCGTGTTTCACAGGAATTAACCTTGCAAACATTATCCTGAGTGAACGAGGCAGCACTGGGTTCGACCCCACCGGCCTGCGAGCCTTGTGGTTGCCCAGCCTGGAGACCACAGCAAAAGCCGGGACACAGCGGCAGAGAAAAAGGATTTTGTGGGCAAGGGATCCTCCAAAACCAAGGGTCAAGGAGTGACACGTCCCCTGTACAGCCCTCGGCGGGCAGGACGGGGCAGCAGGTTCGCCACTGGGGCAAGGAGGCTGCTCTTCATGGGGGACGTGGCGTCAGCCGGGCTCATACGTTCCCAAGGAAACCAGCAGCCCCCCCGCCCCGCCCCAGCCCCTCAGGATGAGGACCCTCTCGAGGGCAGGTGTTCCCCCTGAATAAACACGCGCGTGGGGGGGCCCTTCTGGCCTGAGGATTGGCGCCGTCGTAGCTGGGACGGGGCGGGTGCAGGAGGAGGTATAGGGACGTGGGGGCTGGTGGAGCAGGGGCGTAAGCAGAGCAAGAGTACAGCCATCCTGAGAGGCCCGACCGTACACTCCACGCCCACGGGCCCCTCCCCGCCCTTCCCTTCCGTCTGGGCTCTCGCCTCCTCCACTGTGTCCCCGAGGCCAGGTATGCAGAGGCGCCAGAGTCCACAAACGCAGCACAGGCAACAGAGGCAGCAGTCTCCAGAGTCCAAGAGGCAGGCAATCTTTGGAGCCCTATCCGTCCGTCCGTTTTTCATGGAGTTCGAGGAGGCTGACACGGGCATCTGGAGCTAGACCCGCAGTCAAACTCACTCTGCAGTGAGGCCGCCGTGTCACCCAGTCTGCAGATCCCCTCCCATCAGACGGGACGGTCGCCAAGTGGGGCTCAGTGGAGCCTCCCCGGGACAGATTGCTCCACATCCGCTATCTCTTTGTAGGAAAACCAGCTTCCCAGGCTTTCCTGAGTTTCAAAAATACATTTAAGCAGAAAAATAAGAAAATGCAGAAGCAAAGGCAGTCGCGTAAGACAAGAATAATAATTCTGCTGTGAAACAAGGTCAGGGGCCCGTCGGTCCTCCTCGAGGGGTGTGGATAATGTTCTGAGTGAAATCCTTCGGGCTGTTGTGCAGACACTCAGACTCTCGCCAGGTGGAAGAAGCTACCTATAGGCGGACACGCACGGAGACCCCAGACCCAGTAGAACCAGAAGGTCGACGGCGCTGACTCGCAGTGACCTCGCCACCAACCAGTCACAAGACTGTCCCTGAGCTGATCACACACTCGGCACCACCGCCCCCCTCCCCCGCCCGCCCGCACCCTTTAATTTTTAAAGAATTCAAAAACGTTCCCTGAAAGCCACTGGGAAGTTCAGTGCATTGGCGCACCGGCTGCCTGTTCTCCTTGATTGGCGTCCTGCAATAATCACGACACGTCCCCTCCCTGCCACGCGACGTCAGGAGATTGGTGAGAGGATCCCAATGTGGCTTGGAACAGGGTGAAGTGTAGGAGGTTTAAGAGGCACAATCCAGAGAAGACGGCGACCGTTAAGCAGAACACCCGCAGTAAGAGCGCTGAGAGGGCAGGAGCCCTGCCTGTGGTTTGTGGCCTGGCCCACAGTCCACACCACCTGCCCCACCCTCAGCACCCCGACCGCTGAACCCCGGAGGCGCAGCGACACACCGAGGGCTCGACCCTGCGCTTCTCCAGGAAGGGGCCGGGAGGGATGGCTGCAGCCGACTCAGGTGGGGCCGGGAGAAGCCGGGGAAGTCCTCCATCCCTTTCTAATTCGATTCCCCACCCAAGCCGAATCACCAGGCACTTACCTGGCAGTCCCAGGACCAATTTACAGTGTGTCCCCTGGTGGTAGATCTTGCGACCAGGGCAGACGTGAGCTACTGTCCTGACGAATCGTTGGCACGGTCCTTGGGTGCGCAACGGCTGACCTTGGACTGTGGTGACTGGTTGCCTCTGGGTCACATGGGGGTGGCACTAGGATGGCTGCTCCCGGGATGTGTCTGTGGGTTGAGGGAGCAAGTTTCCCGTCTCTACCGTTGTTTAAGGAGCCCGTTCACAGCCTGGCAGCAGGGAGGCTGCGGGGTTCAAGTACGTGCCAGGGAATGCCACCTCACAGGCTCACTCCCGAACGTCGAGACTGGATGGCTGGGCTCCTCGGTTGCCGTCTGTGTCCGTGGGGTCCTGATGGCCCCCCGCAGCTGTGCTGTGCCCCTGGCAGCGGCCTTCCACCCTGCCGGACGCCCTTGTCCTCCAGACGGGGCAGGCCGCGGTCAACTGCTGTTCCATCACAGGCTGTGCCTAACTGCCCCCTTCCGTGGCTGGGCCCAGAAGCGCCAGGGAACTTGTTGTGTTGCCGCTGCCACGGCTGCAACCAAACCCTTCAGGGTAACTGGCCACGGCCAAGTGGCAGGCCTGCCTCGAGTCAGTACCGCTCAAGCCTGTGTCTAATTGTGGAGGGCGGCAGGTCGGGGTGTGCCTGTCTTACCCGCCCGGGTACCGTCCAAGTACTTCACAGATAATCCAGGTTCTTGGGTTCTGTCTGCAGCCACCAGCCCCCCTCCTGCTGCCAGGCAAGCTGCAGGCACGGGCAGGCACAGGGCGGAGCGGTTTAGAGTGAAAAGCTCTGAGGCTGACGGGGCGTTATCCACACGTCGGAAGGGAGGCACCTCTCACGGGGGCCCTGCCACAGGGCCCCACGGGCAGCGGAGGCCACCCTGGGCCTCACTCCCGCAACGTTCCAGCCTCGTCTGTGCGACCCGACACCGCGGCGCTCCTGGGGGTTGTGCTCGCCCACCGCGGGGCTGCACCCCAACCAGCTGGAGCGCCTCGGCCTCCAGGTGGAAGAAAGAGCCTGCCAACAGCCACAGAGGTACCCATGGCTTTTTCGATGGCTTATAGCTCGGGGCTCCTTCCCGTCCAGAACAAAGGGGCCTAGAGCAGCACCCCACCACCAAGAGAGCCGGGAGGCAGAGCAGGGCAGCCAGGGAGGAAGGAGGCTGCTCTTTACGGGGAAGTGACTTCAGCCGGGCTCATCAGCTCCCAAGGAACCGGCAGCTGGGCTCCCCCGCCCCCGCACAGCCCCTCGGGCTGAGGACCCTCGCGAGGGCAGGTGTTTCCTTTAACAAACTAGCATGTGGAGCCGTTCTGACCTGAGGATCAGAGCAATCACTGGCTGGGGTGGGGTGGGGGCAGGGGCAGGAGTGGGGGGCGGGCTGGGGGGGTACAGGAATAGGAGTGGGAGGATGGGGGGGTGAGTACAGGAGTGGGGGGCAGGAGTGGGGTGGGGGCGGGTGCAGGAGTGGGGGGCGGGGGTGGGGTGGGGGTGCAGGAGTAGGAGTGGGGGGCAGGGACGGGTTGAGCAGGGGTGTGCAAAGAGCAAGAGAAGAGCCATGGTGAGTGGCCGGACCACACAGGCAGACACACAACAGGACAAATGTGTGATTTCTCTTACAGGAAATATCTCGAAAGGACTACTCATAAGGACCGCACCTGAGCTGGCGGCCAGCAGGAGCTGCGGGGCGAGAGGATATGGAAGGTTGCTGAAGGGTCCAGGTTCCTGCTCGGGAGGGCGGAAAACGCTAGACGTGAAGTGGTGGTTGAACAACACCGTGAAGGCGATTAATGCCTACAACGGGTTAAAAGGGCACATTTGGTGTGTGTGTGTTTTAGCGCAATAAGAAGACATATACAGCATTAAAGGCAACTCTCACTTCGTCTGTATATACTGGCCACACCCTCAACATAGGGAAGCTTCCAGGCTGGGGATGGAGTCCGAGGCGCCGCGCAAATGACGCCACAGCGGCAGCAACGCCAGACCCTTAGGCCACCGTGCTGGGCGAGGGATCAAACCTGCACCTCCTCAGAGACA
This sequence comes from Phacochoerus africanus, assembly GCF_016906955.1. NCBI lineage: Eukaryota > Metazoa > Chordata > Mammalia > Artiodactyla > Suidae > Phacochoerus > Phacochoerus africanus. The sequence continues at coordinate 151,480,467 of NC_062547.1, forward strand.
TCCTGGGACCCTTAACCTGTTGCCCTCGAGCCGGGACCCGTGACGTTTTAAAAACAGATGCAACTCACACACCGTGAAACGATGCTTCGAAGTGTCGAACCCGCAGGTTTCAGTACCTTCCCGCAGCGGCGCCGCCGTCCTGCTCCGACTCCAGAACATTCAACCTCACCAGAAACCCGCCCGCCCCGCAGCCCCGGGCAAACGCTGCATGGTTTCCAGGGGCCCTGCTTCCGGCCGTGTCTCATAAGTGGAATCTGCAACATGCGGCCTTTGGTGTCTGGTTTCTCCCATTTAAACATGAGGTTTTCAAAGGTCACCCGTGCTGTAGCGTCAATCGGGACTTCAAACTGTTTGCCACGGCGGCCGAACCCACGTGCATTCCTGCCAGCAAAGTATGAGGATTCCGAGGTCTCCAGATCCTTTTGCCCAAACCTGTTTTCCATTAAAAAATACAGCCGTCCTCGTGGTTGCATCATGGCTTCCAAGTCACATTTTCCCTGAGCCCCTAGCACGCTGAGCATCTCTGCATGTTTGCTGGTCCTTTTACACCTTCAGGAAAATGTCTACTCAAGAACTTTACCCCTTCTTTTGCCTTTAAAAGTTTCATTGGGTGTTCCCGTCGTGGCGCAGGTTAATGAATCCGACTAGGAACCATGCGGTTGCGGGGGTTCGATCCCTGGCCTCGCTCAGTGGGTTAAGGATCCGGCGTTGCTGTGAGCTGGGGTGTAGGTTGCAGACGCGGCTCAGATCCCGAGTTGCTGTGGCTCTGGCGTAGGCCGGTGGCTACAGCTCCGATTCCACCCCTGGCCTGGGAACCTCCATATGCCGAGGGTGCAGCCCAAGAAATGGCAAGAAGACAAAAAACAAACAAAAAAACAACAAAAACAGTTTTATTGACGTATAGTTGATTTACAAGCTTGTGCTAATTTCTGCTGTACAGCAAAGCCTTTGCCCGTTTTTTTGTCTTTTCAGGGATGCCAGATCCGAGCCATGTCTGCGACCTACACCACAGCTCACGGCAATGCCGGATCCTGAACCCCCTGGGGGAGGCCAGGGATTGAACCTGCGTCCGTGTTGAACCTCTGAGCCGCAACGGGAACGCCCGCCTTTGCCCATTTTCGAATCGGGTTGTTTGTCTTTTTTCCCTTGGGTTGTAAGAGTCCTTTATATATTCTGGATACTGGGCCCTTATGGGACAGTTCCTTCAGGGCTTTGACCTGTTGGGAGCTGATTTTGAATATCGTGTGCGGTGGGGTTTGATTCCTTCCTTGGCGTGGGGCTGGCCAGGCGCAGAGGAGGAGGTGACACTCCTGAGAGATCCGCGCTCTGGCCGGACATGGGGCTCTAGGCCCGAAGGTCCCAGTCGCCCGCCTGTGCCAGACATAGTCACTGCTGGCCTCAGAAGCAACTGCGCAGCTTCCAAAAGCACACGCCAGGCCCTGCCACTCCAGATTCGGATTCAGAAACTGGGGGAGGGCCCAGGAAACCGTGTTCGATGCGGCTCCCCAGCAGCTCGATTGTACAGCCGGGTTTGGGAGCCGAGGGGACTGGCAAGTCCGGCTCTTTTGATCCACGTGCCTTCTTGCTTCGTCCCCTGACCAGACTGTGTGTCTCTGGGCTGGACAAAGGCCACGGCTCCCGGTGCCAGGGGAGCCCCCCCAGACCTGCCAACCCTCCCTCTTTTCCGCTGCACTTCCAATCTCTCTTCCTATTGGCGTCTTCCTGGTTCGCCTCTACCAGCTCCCTGAGCCCAGCTATCCGAGGAACTTTAAAAGTATCGACGTGTAAGAGTGAGGAGTGGGCTGCACTAAAGGGTAAGCTACTGCGTCGGTCGTATTTCCAGACGCGCTACGAGAGCACACACTTGTGTCATCACAGGGCATGTGTGCCTCTCACAGGCAGGTGGTTAAGGCTTTCATCGCGGTGCGTGGATGGACGCCGTCAGCGCGCCGAGACAGGGCCGAGAAAGGCATCTCGTCTCTTCCTTCTTCTCCCCCCATTTTACAGACGGGGACGTTGAGGCCAAGGCGCATGGATCACAGATGACTCGGAGGATGCCTGGCCCCTCGCCGCTCTCACTCGAGGGCGACCTCACCCAGGCCTGGTCAGCCCAGTCTCACCTCCTGGCTCGCGCAGGCGGGACGCGGAGCCACGTGCTCCGCGGCCAGCCCCGCCCGCACCCTGCTCCGTCCACACGGCTGGAGTCTGGAGTCGCTTACCCCGATGTTCGTGGGCTTTGCCTCTGGTGTGGATGGTTCTGCTTCGGCTCTGCTTTGGGTCCCCCTCTAATTGGAACAGTGCTCCAGGAGGCTGTGTGGGTGGCGGGGACCACTGGACGGGCGCAGCCTTGGTTTGACAAGGACTTCGGGCCTCTTTCAGGGACGCGGGAAGGACAGCAAGGTGGCGCCGATTAAAAGCAGGTGAGGAAACAGGCGCCCAGAGAAAGAGAGACGAGGAGGCAAGAAAAAGGCTAAAACTGCAGGCGGTTGTGACTGGGACACTTACTGGGGCAAAGTCTGGGGCCAAATCTTTCCTTTTAAGAAAATACCTTTTTTTCTTAATAGCAAATGTTGTAAGCTGTCCATTGTGGAAAAGTGAGGACGTACAGACCGAGGAGAAGCAAATGAAGACACCGTACCCCGTGCCTCCAGGGTAACGACAGTCCCGTTTCAGGGCTCTTCCCTCCCGTCGCATGTGTACAGCTGTTTCTGTAGAAATGACAGTACGCCAACATTCTGTGTTGCAAATCTCTTTGTAATCGTGATAAATGGGCAACGTCTTTCCATGCTCTCAAATGCTTTGCTTCTACAACAAATTATGCCATTTCCATTTTTATCGCGACACAAGGTTTTGTGAAAGAATTGCCACCATCAATCCGTGAAGGTCACACACTCTTCAGCACGTGTCCCTGGTCCCTGGGGCAGCGCTTCCCGCGCCTCTGCAGGGCTCTCGGGTCCCACGCACCTGCAGAGCTGGGTCGGCGTTTGTTTAAATGATCCCTCACTTTGGACACTGGGGTAGGCGCATGGCTGCGGTTTGAAGCCCATGGGCATCCAGTGTGACCAGGGAAAGCTCCGGGTACTAAAGGCCGATCCGTTTCTCCCAGAAAATGTCACCAGTACGTCGTTCTGAGCGACAGCCTCAACAACAGGCTGGCGGCAAACTCAGGAACGCGTCCCACCCGTCCGCTCCCTGGGGAGGTCCTGCTTGTGTCCATTTTTCAAATTAATACAAGTCATACACATTCTGTACGGAAACGAATTTAAATACAAATAAGCAAACCTAAGAAAACTAAAATCGCCCGTGATACTGCCCACACTTGGGTGTCTCCAATCAGACGGGCTCGCGTTTGGCAGGGGCGCTGCTCCATCTTACAGAGGCTGCGACTCGGCTCTGGGGTCGGTGCCCTGCCTGTGGTCCCCCCGCTAGAGGGCGCCGAGGCTGCCCTTCGGCCCAGGCCTCTCAGCGTCCAGTCTGCGCCCTTGCTCCGCACACCCCCCTTCTTTCGCAGTCTGCCCGAGGGTCTCCTCTGCTGCTGCTTCTCTCAGACCGCCTCCTGGTTCCGAAACACTCCTGGGGTTCGGGTCTGTGAACGCCCCACGCTTAACCTAATCGTGGAACGCGTTAGAGGTTTCGTGTCCTCCGTGAAGCCACTTGAACATGTTTGCGCTTGTCCCCGAGCACAGCCGGAGTTTTTCCCACAGGGCTGCTTTCTCCAGAGGCCCTCATGGACCCCAATCACCAGAGGGCGCGGGGGTCAGGGTGAAGGGGGCGCCCGGCAGGTGTGAGCGCCACCTCACCTCGAGGAAGACGCCCAGGTCTATGGAGCCAACGGGGGGACAGCTGGTTCCTAAATCCGTCCCCCTCCAATGGTCTCTCCCCGGAGCACAGGAACCACCGGAAGGGCTGGGAGCTAGAAATGACTCCTTCAGCCCATGACCCGCGTAGCTGCGCCAGTACAGCCCCCTCGCCACCCCAGACAGTTGAGTTAGAAGAGGGGAGGCAGAGTCCCCTCTGCAACCATCGGGAGAGGAAGCCTGTCGTTCCTCCCCAGAGACAGATTCGGGATTTGGGGCCAGTCCCGTGAACCAGCCGGCAGGGCCCTGGCTCTCCTCCTGAAGCCCCAGGGAAGTGTGGGGTGTGCTCTGGAGCTCAGCGGGGCACAGGGGGTGTCTGGGGCTTGGCTGAGCCTTGAAGGACTAGTTAACCCCGGGGGGAAAGCAGAGGGTCCAGGCAGGGAAGGCGCGAGCAAAGCCTGGCGCTAAGGATGGAGGGCCGAGGGCTGCCTTGTCATTTTAGGGCTGCACCTGTTGCATATGGAGGTTCCCAGGCTAGGGGTCGAACTGGAGCTGCAGCTGCTGGCCTACACCTCAGCCACAGCCATGCCAGATCCAAGCCATGTCTGCGACCTACACCACAGCTCATGGCAACGCCAGATCCTTAACCCACTGTGTGAGGCCAGGGATCAAACCTGTGTCCTCGTGGATCCCAGCTGGGCTTGTTACGGCCGAGCCGTGATGGGAGTCCAAAGCTAGAGACTTTGCCAGGTCCCTGGGGCTTGTCCAAGGGGTGGTGAGCTGCCCTCTTTCCTGATGGTGATAGGATGGCCGCCCTGGTTTGGTGCAAAGAGACAGGGTGAGGTGTGCACCGCCCCTCCGTTCTCAAACCCCCAGGAGCCTCTTCTCTGTGCCAGGCTGTGCCAGGCACTGGCAGGGGGTGGGAAGGAGGACCTGTGCCCCTGGAAGCTCTGGCGGCAGGAGTCTGAGCAGGGTTGCCACAGAGCGCTGCCCACCCCCAGCAGCCCTGGCACTGGAGCCCCTCGGGGAGGCGGTCCTGGGCCGCGGGCCGTGCAGCGGGGGAGCAGTGGCAGGAGCCCCAGCTCTGGAGTGGCGAAGGGCAGCCTCCCACCAGTCCCACCTGCCCAGGCTGTGTGGCTGCAGCCTGGCTGCTCAGGCTTCGGCGTCAGTTCTGCTCCGCGTAATGGGAAGACGAACAGAGGGCGGAGAATGAGGCGAGCTGAGGCCTGTGATGCAGAGAGTGCCCAGCAAGGGCTCAGCCAGCCTCAGGCTCCCATCCTGCCCGCCCCGAGCTCCCCCTTCAATCGGGCAGGTAGCCGGCCAGCCTCTCTCGTCTGCCTCCTCCATGGAGCCGAGGACTGCTGCCAAAGCTTCCTGACGAGGCCCTTTGAGGTGTGGAGGGAGCCAAGGGAACCGCAGAGGTGACTGTCCCTACACAAAGAAGGGACAGCGGAGACCAGCCCCCTTCCGTGCTCAGGTCCCCTCCTCCCACTGCACCGGGCCGGCGAGCCCCTGGCCTGGTCCCCTGCCAGGCGGGACTCTAGGTCCAAGGTTCGGGCCCCGGGCTGGGCTTGCTCTGGGCTCCAGCCGGGAGGGGCTCTACTGCTCCCCTTTACGCGGAGGGTGAATCCCGGCCGGGAGCTCTGTGAGCTGCCCCCACGGAGCCCGTGGGCGGCAGGGCCGGATCCCTCCCTTCCCTGCCTGACCACAGGCCCTGCCTCTTAACTGCAGCCCTGGGCCTGTCCCCTGGCCCAGGGCCCCCCACTCCTCGCCCCCCGGAGCTGCGCACCTGGCGGCTCCTGCGAGGAGGTGCAGCCCGCGCTCTCAAAGGCACCATTCAGCCGCCGGGCTGCTGATTGGAACCATGTGTGGCCAGCCGAGGCGGCGGCAGCTCCGGAAGCCGGGGCTGGCCCGGGGCCCGCAGGCCCTGGGGGGCCTGGGGGAGGAGGTCCTCCCTGCTGGTGCACACACGGGGGGCCCTGAGCTGGGACCCCGACTCCCACACCACGACCGACCAGAGACGCGGGAGGCCGGCGGCACCCCCGGAGAGGGCGGGGCCTGGAGAGCACCTCGAGGCCCCGGCTGTTCTTGGAGGGGCACCTCACCGGGGACAGTGTGCGCGTGTGTGTTGGTGTCTGTGTGCTTGCTCACGTGTGTCTGTGCCTCTGTGTACATGTGTGTCTGTGCGTGCTCATGTGCAAGTGCGCGTGTGTGCATGTGTGGGTTGGTGTATGTGGGTGTGCATGCACGTGCACGTGTGTCTGCGTGTGCGTCTGCATGCATTGCGTGTGTGCATGCGTGTGCATCTGCGTCCGTGTGTGTGTGTGTGTGTGTGTGTACTGACTGACATCCGTGCAGGGCACCCGGACTCCTCGGGCTCATGGTGGCGTCAGGGTTGGCACAGGGCAGTTGGGTGCCGTGGTTAAGGCTATGGACTCGGGGCTCGGAGGCGGGTTCTGAGTCCCTCCACCTCCTGCTTCCCAGCTGTGTGACCTGAGGCAAGCTGCCCAGCCTCTCTGAGCTGCTCTCCTCATTCACCAAACGAGCCCACATTCCAGTCAAAGGGGCTGAGCGGAGGGAGCCTCACTGACTGGGGTGGTCCTTGGGGCCCTTGCCCCCAGCCCCAGGGTTCTTGAGGTTAGTTTGGCCCTGACTCCTGACCTGCGAGTTGCAGCCTGTCTGAGAGCTGGGAGGGTGACAGGCCGAGGTGTCTGGGCTTCCTCTGAGGCCCAAGGTGCCAGGTAGCGCGGGTGAGCCCGTGCGAGGTGCGGCTGGCCTCGCCACCCCTCCTGGGCCAAGAACAGAGCAGGACATTGTCCTCGGGGCCTCCTCCCTGGCACCGAGGCCCCCGCAGGAAGGGGTGGGCGGGCCAGGCCACGGCCAGCACTGACCACAGGCTTGGCTGGGCCTGGTGTCCCTGCAGGCGCCCTGGCTTCACAAGGAACACATTGTGCCGGGCGACGCTGGCCTGGGCGGCCTGAGGTGGGAGCCAGACACGGAGGGCCTCTGGTCCTGGCTGGACGACCCCACGCACGCCCGGGGGACAGCCCCAGGGTGGGACTAGCCCCAGAGCAGCTCCCCAGAGACAGGGTTCCCCGGGCCCACCCTTTGCTCCAAGACCAGTCCCCTAGGGCAGCTGGAAGAGCCCGGTCCCTCCTGACACAGGACAGCGCTGAGGGCGTGGAGTGGGGGCTGCTGCCACACAGAAAGCTCGGGGCAGAGACTCGGCCTTTGCCTCTGGGGAGGTGGTGGAGGCCAGGGGCGTGGGCCGGGGGCTGCTGCGGCCAGGGACCGGGGCTGGTGTGGGACAGCCCTGCGCCTCCTGGCTGAGCGCCCGGGGTGGGGGCTGCCCACCTCCTCGGAGAGGGGGTCCACCCCACGGGGCTGTCTGAGGGCGGGGGAGGCTCAGGGACTGATGCAGAACCCGAGAGCCAGAGGAGGGCACCCTGAGGAAACCTGGGTGCCAGCCCCAGCCCCTCCGTCTCGCTGCTGAGCTGGGGCGCAGCCCTGGCTTCTAAGGCATAAGGGCTGAAGAGAATCCCCGCGGGACTGTTGAGAAACGAGCCGGCTGGCGAGGGCCTGGCACGACCCCCGGCCCGGGCCACCACCCTCTGCCGCGCCCGCCTGCTGCCGGGCTGCTCCCGGCTGGGGCACATCTGGTCCGTGCAATGAAAGCCCCTCTCAGTCGACTCTCGGGAAGGGACCCAGAATCGGGGCGTCCTCTCGGAATGTGCTGGAAGGTCTGGGCACCACGGCTGAGGTGTCCCCCGAGAAGACACGGTCCTGCGCCTGAGGGTCCAGCCAGCCCTGCCCCACGGCCCCCGCGGCGACAGGAGGCAGTGGTCCCCAGAGACGCTGCACCAGGAGAGTGTGCGCAGGCCGGACACCCCCCCCCCAGACACACCCAGACACGCCAGACACTCCCCCCCGAAACACACACCCAGACACACACACACCCAGACACACCTAGACACGCTAGACACACATCCAGACACACACACACACCCAGACACGCCAGACACACACCCCAGAAACACACACCCAGACACACACACACCCCAGACACACACACATACACAGACACCCCAGACACTCCAGACACCCCAGACAAACACACACACACAGACACCCACAGACACACCAGACACACACACACACAGACACACATACAGACACAGACACGCCAGACACACACACACCCAGACACACCCAGACATGCCAGACACACACACACAGACACACATACAGACACAGACAGGCCAGACACACACACACAGACACCCCAGACACGCCAGACACCCCAGACACACACAGACACACCCTCCAGAAACACACATCCAGACACACCCAGACACACACACACCCAGACACGCCAGACACCCCCCCCAGAAACACACACCAAGACACACCAGACACGCCAGACACACCCCTCCAGAAACACACACCCAGACACACCCACACACACCCAGACACGCCAGACACACCCCCAGAAACACACACCCAGACACACTCACCCCCCAGACACACCCAGACACGCCAGACACACCCCCAGAAACACACACCCAGACGCACCCCAGAAACACACACCCAGACACACACACACCCAAGCACACCCAGACACAGACACGCCAGACACACACACAGACACCCCAGACATGCCAGACACCCCAGACACACACACACACCCCAGACATGCCAGACACACACACACACAGACACACCCAGACACACACACACATACAGACACAGACACACCAGACATGCCAGAGACACACACACAGAGACACACACAGATACGCCAGACACACACACACCCAGACATGCCAGACACACACACAGACACACATGCAGACACAGACACGCCAGACACACACACACACACACAGACACCCCAGACACGCCAGACAGACAGACACACACACACACAGACACCAAGACACCCCCCAGACACACCCAGACATGCCAGAGACACACACACACACACACCCCAGACATGCCAGACACCCCAGACACACACACACACACCCCAGACATGCCACACACACATCACACACACCCAGACATGCCAGACAGACACACACACACAGACACCCCAGACACACACACACACAGACACCCAGACAGGCCAGACACACACACACATCACACACACCCAGACATGCCAGACACACACACACACAGACACCCAGACACACACACACAGATACACACACACACACCACACACAGGCACACACACACGAGACACACAGACACAGACACATACCAGACACACACACACAGACACCCCAGACAGCCCAGACACACACACCAGACACACATACCAGACACCCCAGACACACACAGGCACACATAGACACACCAGACACACACATTCACACACACACACAGACACACCAGACACACCCAGACACACACACACACACACAGACACCCCAGACACACACGGACACACTGCAGACACACACACAGACACACACAGACACACATAGACACACCAGACACACACAGCAGATACCCCAGACACCCCAGACACACACCGACAGACACACCAGACACACACACACACCACACACACACACACACACGCGCGCGCACCACTGCAGCCAGCTGGCACGCTTAGGAAAGCTGATGACGTGGTTCTAGTTTGAGTCCAAAAGCCTGAGAACCAGGAGAGCCCATGTTTCCACTTGAGCCCAAGGGCAGGGAAAAGCCACTGCCTCGGTTCAGAGACAGTCGGGCACGGGCCGCTTTGTTCTATTCAGATTTTCAACTGATTAGCTGGGGCCCACCAACATTAGGGAGGGCAATCTGCCTTACTCGGTGTGATAACAACGCCCCTTTCATCCAAAACACCCTGGTGGAAAGAGCCGGAGGAATGTCCAACCCCATGTGTGTGCACCAGGGCAAGGGGACAGGACACGAGCCGCCACCCGTGGGCTCAGGCTCGCTGAGGCGGCCCCTGCGGCTGTGTGAGCCGAGCCCTCGCAATAAATCTCCTTAAGTGTCCCTCCGACGGGTTCCGTTTCTCTGTCCCGACCCCGACCCCCGCACGCTGTAAACTGAGCATCACCGCTACCACCCTCAGCAGCTCCGAGCGTCCCCGGCAGCGAGCTCTCGGCAAACGCCACGGAGCCCCGTCCGATCAGGGAACCGGTGTCCTGTCAGTTTCTGCCGTGACTCCAAAGGGGTCCAGACAGCGAGCACACGTCCGTCCCCAGCCCTCGGCAACAGGCAGCGCCCCGGCCCCATCCGTGTGGCCGCCAAACTCGCACTCACAGCTCCAGCAGGATGACCACGAAGCGCTCTGCGTGCTCACAGAAGGGGGGCGTTTGGGGCACAGGGGCGCTCCTCGGGGCCCACGATCCCGCAGCCGGGAAGCGACGGAGCAGGGGCCACCTGAATCCGCCTCCCCACCCAGCTGCCTTCCTGAGCCACCTCCAGAAACTAAAAGGGGTTTGGTGGCGCTGTCAGGGGCCTGGGCTGTCTCCCTCATGACCAGAGGGCAGCGTGGGTCTCCTTGAGCTTTGACCCCAGGTGGGTTCCAGCTTTGACCTTTCAGAGTCTTGGTCCTCTTTGTATCCTGAGCATTTGGCACAGAGCAGGTGTTGGATAAAGACTGCTACTGTTTTTGCTGGGCCTCCGTGTCCTGTTGTCCAGGGGGGTCCTCACCCATGGGCGGGCGTCCAGGTGTCCAGCGGATGTCCTTCGCGCTCCTTTTGCACCTGTCACTCACCTGCGCACACACGCTTCCCTCCCGAGACCCCTGCCCTCCCTGCGGTTTGGGTGGAAAGAGAGGAAGGCAAGATGCAGTAGGGAAGGGCCAAGGCAGGGCTGCCTGCTCCTGGCTCTTCTCTCAGGGCTGTGCTGGAGATTCTGGTCGGGAGAGCTGGCCAGAAAAAGAAATAAAAGCCATCCAGATGGGAAAGGAAGAAGCCAAATGAATCTCTTTTTGCAAATGATATGATCTTGAACATAGACTATCCCCAGGAGTCCACCGAAAAAACTATTCGAAATAGCAAGTTCAACAAGTTCGCAGCATACAAGATCAATATACAAAATCAATTGTTTCCACACGCATGTGCAATAAACAATCTGAAAATGAAGTTAAGGAAACAAGTCCATGAATGATAGCATCCGAGAACCAAACACATAAGAATACATTTAACAAAAGAAATGCAAAATGCAAAATTTATCTCTGAAAACCATAAAACACAGTGGGTAAAGTTGAGAGCTCAATAAATGGAAAAACATCATAAACGCGTGGGTGGGAAAAGCTCCATCCACATTGTTAAGACGGAAAATACACCTCAGACTAATCTGCAGAGTCAACGCAACACCCGTCAAAATCCCGCTGACTTCTCTGTACAAACTGACAAGCTGGTGCTGAGGCTCATCCGGAACCTCAGGGGACCCGAAAGAGCCAAAACAACCCTGCAAGGAAAGAAGCAAGGCGGAAGCGGCACGCTTCCCAAGTTCAGAGCACTGGGAATCCAGATGGCGGGGTATCAGCCCAAGGTTAGACCTCAGATCAAGGGGATGGAAGGGAGAGCCCAGAACTGAAGCGGGACATCTGTGCTCAACAGATTGGGTTTTTTTTTTTTCCTTTTTTGGCCGCCCTGCAGCATATGCAGTTCCCGGGCCAGGGATCCAAGCATCACTTGCAACCTACCCCACAGCTGCAGCAACGCTGGATCCTTAACCCACTGTGTGGGGCCGGGATGGGACCTTCATCCAGAGACACCCCTGATCCCCCTGTGCCACAGCAGGAACTCCTTAGCTGACTTTGACAAGGGCGCCAAGGCCTTTCAGTCAGGAAAGAGCAACGTTTTCAAGAAGAGACAGGCAAGGAAAGAGCGTGGGTTTGGGGAGATCCTGCCATCGTCTTGCTGTGTGACTCTGAGCAAATGAGTTAACCTCTCTGAGCCTGACTTTTCTCAGCTCTTAACAGGAGGATAATGAGAGAGGCCACCTCACACGCGGGTGGGGACATGCGAGATAAGCTTATGCAAAGTTCTTAGCTTAGACTCGGCCCCTTGACCAAACCCATGGACAGGGGAGAAGCAGGGTGGGACATGCGAGTGAGAGGGAGGGTCTGGCGCCCCTCCTAGGCCCCCCAGGGAGCCCCTTCCCAGAAAAAGGCAGGGCCGGGGTGGGGGTTGAATGTGCAGACCGCGCTTGGCGGAGCGCCGCGGGTTGGGAATAAATGGACAGGAAAGGAGATTCCATTATACTGGAATGTCTGGGGGGGGGCGGGGAAGGAGCCGGCGCCCCCCCAGCACCAGCCAGCCCTCAGTCTTGATTGATGTGCCTTGCGTCACAGCCACAGCAGCGGAGGGGCCTGGCGGAAGGAGGCCCCTCCGCCGCTCACCCCTCCTGGAGCAAGGCCAGCAGCCAGATGTTCCTGGGCTTTGGGGAGCTGGGATGGGGGAAGGGACGGCCCGTAGAGGCCAGGGGACAGCCACCCAGATGTCCGGCTCCTGCCTCCTCCTTCTCGGCAGCTGGACTCAGGTGGCGCTGGTTCTGCTGTTGACCTTTGGCCAGTGACCGTGTCTCCCTGGGGCTTGACTCTATTCAGAACTGGGGACGGAAGGCCTCCCCCCACCGGGTTCCCCAGGGAGAGGCACGGAGCTGCCCGGAAAAGGGCTCTAAGCTCCAAAGAGAAACCTGCGCCAAGAGCCTCTCCCCAGGGCTCTTGTGTCATTCTGGCCAGACTGTGGCAGAGGTGTGACCAGGGCCCAAGCCCTCCCTGGGGTCAGGGGATGCCAGGGACGGGGGAGCCGGCTGAAGGCAGATTCCGGGTAAGAAGGTGGTGAGCCTCAGCAGGTGCGAAGGTGGGCCCAAGGCTCCCTGCCGCGAGCCCCTCTCAAGCCCTGCGATGGTAACAGCGGCTCTTACGTGGCATCACCTCTGGGCCTGCTGGCGATTTTTCGTGTTAACCACACGATAATTGGAGGAGAGCAGCAAAAAATAAACATAAGGCACAAAAAAGAAACAGAACCTCACCCCAAGAACCACCACGTGGAAGGATGCGCAGCTGACCCGTGGGCGGAAGTTCCGTCATCGCCGTTCTCTGCACACGTGTCGACTGACACAGGCGCGCTGGGTGCCCTGAAGCGGGCTCACGTCCAGCTTTGCACCCTGCCTTCCTCCCCGCAGCGGCCACCGAGACCCTGTCCCGGCGCCACATCTGCGCCAGCCCCCTTGGGGCCCTTCCCTGTGCACCTGCCCCACTCCGTCGGCTTCGGGGTGGTTTCCAAAGTCTCCCCGGGATCGGCAACCCCGAAGCTCTCTGCGGCTGTACCTGCCGAGAAATGCCTCGACCCGCTGAGGAGTGTGCTGCACGGGGCTGGGGCCACGTGACAAAGCGGACTTGCCCGAGGCCCCCGGCACCGGTCACCAGGCCGGCGCCCTGGCCCTCGTGCCCCACCCGCCCAGGCTCCCCTGCCGCTCAGACCCGCGCTCCGGGCCATGCCCGGCCCACCTCTGGAGGAGGGTGGCTGGTGGTGCCTGCAGTGCTGGCTGGGGTCGGCCCGCGGCGCCCAGAAACATCCTACCCCATTGTTCTCGAAGGCAGGTAGGGGAGTCCTGGGTGGGAACGGGGGGCCGCGGCTGCGTGCTGCCAGGTCGCCTTTGCCCCTTTGCAAACTGGGGCCGCGGGAACCACCGCTCTCTTCCAGCTCGTGGGGTTCGTGGGCAGCAGTGTCTCCTCTGCCGCCCCGCCCAGCTGGCAGCGACTTCTGTGACTCAGCTGGGGCTGTGGCGGCCACAAGGGCAGGATGTCACCTCCTGAGCACCTGCCCAGGCCTGGGCTGTGCCAGGCTGCTTCCCCCACCCCCAGGGACGCAGAAGCCCAGGCCAAGTGAGCAGCACGGCCTAGAGGGAGCTGCTGGGGGTGTCCTCTGTCTCCCGGTGTCCTCAGGAGAGGGTGTGGGACGACGCAGCCAGAGCCGTGACCCCCTGGACCAGGGGCACTGCCTCAGAGGTGGCCCCTTTAGGGGTCCTGGAGCCCACGAATCCTGAGAACTGCCTGGAACCTGTACCTTTCATGATACTCGTGCACAGTCTCATTCACCGATAGCGCTGCCATCTCTCTTTCCTTCACACGTGTGCGTGCAAACGCGCGCGTGCGCGCACACACGCACACACAGACACACATGCACGCAAACACACACACAGACACACGCACATGCAAACACAGGCACGCAAACACACACTCACACACGCAGGCGCACACACATGCGCACACACACTGAAGCCTACGCTTTCATTGCCTCACACATTCTTGATGGTGCTTGGACACACAACAACAATAATAACAACACAATAGTGATTTTACTAACATGTGGCTGAGCGCCTACCGTTAAATTACCCCGTAGTAATTTTACTAGCAGGCACTTTGCGGGCCCTGTTTGGCCCTCCAAGGGTGGGCACCATCACTGGCTCCATTGCACAGACGAGGTGTAGCCACTCGCCTGAGGTCGCAGACGTGGGAGGTGGACCAGCCCTGCCCTCGGCACATGCACGAGGCCCCGTGTGCCCACTCAGACACCCCCGGCCACTCCTGCGCCCTGCCAGCTGCCTTCCTGCCCAGGCTGCGTGCTGGCCACACAAATCCCTCCACGTCTCACCCCGCCCTTGGTACACAGTGAACAGACTCGGCTTGTCTGGACCCAGGCAGCCGGAGACCAGTAAACCGCGTCCTTGGCTCCTCTCGCAGAGCCAGAGTCTCCCCAGACCTGCGCTCCTGCACTGGGAAGGGGCAGCACCCTGCCAGCGCCCTCCCCTCCCTCCCCTCCCTTCTCCCCTGTGCCCTGTCAAGCCGACCCTAAGGACCGGCCTCCCGCGTGCCTGGCACTGGGTCAGCGCTGGGCCACAGAGGGCGGGTGCCCCAGGTTCTCATCCTTGAGAGACCGATGCTCCACCCCGGTCATACGTGGCCCAGGGGACAGGCTTGCTCAGGGTCACACAGGAGTGGGCGGCAGAGCCAGGCTGACGAGCCAAGTCTTCCCACGCTCAGGCTTGGTTTTGATTTGAGGACCCAGCACAGCCTCTCCCCGAAGAAGAGCTACAGGTCCTGCCACTTTCTGACCCCGGGGCTTAAACAAGCAACACTACAGCTCAGAGCCGCACCGACAGACTGCAGCCCCAGTGTACTGGGTGCTGCTGGGAGGCGGGTTTTGTGCCCTATTTACTCCTCCTAAGAACCCGCGAAGGTCAGAGCGAGGCTTCCCATCGCTGCCCCTTTTTACAGAGGAGGCCAGGGGTTATGGCTGCTCCGGACCTGGAGCCGGGCTGCTGCTCCAAACCCAGGCTCAGGCACCACGCTGCCCTCAGTGGCCTGGACGAGGAAGGACTGGGGAGCAGGTGACGGCTTTGGCAAAGTGAGGTTTGAGGGTGGTGGGGGAGTGTCCCGGGAAGTGGGCGGGCTCGAGCAGAGAGCTGGGGGTGCAATGTCCCCATGAGCCCCAGGCCAACGAGGGCACAGACCACCCTGACGGAGGCTGTGGCTAAGGGAGCCCTGCAGGCTCGTGGCCACTCTCCTTTCTTGAAGGAGGGGCTGGCAGGGAAGCCTGGCCCCGGTACCTGGCCTAGGGCACTCGTGGGGCTCTGCCGGGGTTGGGCCTGGAGGAGCCACGGAGGCCGGGCAAAGGTCTCTCCCTGGCGTCATGGACCAGGACCCGTGGAGGGAGGAGCGAAGACGCCCTAGCAGCTGTGCCACCACCAGGGAAGGACACTGCCAGGCAGCGCAGGAACTGGGCTCTGAAGGCCCTCCAGACACAGGGGTGGCAGCGAACCCCCAGGGCTGACTGCACACCAGCATGCCAGGCTGAAGAGGTGAGTACCAGGCGGAGGCCAGAAATGGAAGAGGGAGAAGGGGACCCATCTCTGCTGGCCAGTCGTCCTGTCCAGGGCGGGGCAGCTGAGACCAGCACTGTGGGGTGCTCAACCGAACCCCCAAATCACAGAGGTGGGAGTTACCTACACTGCAGGAGAGGCATGAAGTGACTCGGGCAGGGAGCTCGCAGACCACAACCCGGGGGGTCCCTCTGCACCCTGGTCCCACCTTCTAGCTGATGCCCCCCGGCTCCGCCTCCAGGCTGTGGTCTAAGTGGCCCTCCTCGGGGAAGCCCGCCCTGGCGCCTGCCCCACGCCCACCACACTGGCCATGCAGCCACATTCTTCTGGAGTCGCACTGAAGAACTGGGGCTTCGCCCTGCAGTCATCGTCCGCTCACCTGCGGGTCATCAGGTTGACGCTGTGTGCCTTCTGGCCACAAGCTCTGAGAGGGCAGGAGACGCGCCCTCCACTCTCGCTGGCATTTCTGCGGGCCCTGGCGCCCAGTGCCAACCCAGGAGACACTTGGTGCACAAATAGGGGTGGACGTGCAGATGTACGTACGTGCGTTTGCGTGTGTGTGAGAGAGAGACAGCCCGCACCCCACCCCGTGGCAGAGGCGGGGGCAGGGCGGGGGCAGGAAGGGCACATGAGAGCAAAGGAGGCTGGGGCGGCGGCGGTCACAGGGGCTCCCGGGGCCATAAAGTCAGGTTGAGGCTTTGGACTTTATCCTCTAGAGAAGGAATCATTTTTTAAAAAAAAGTTTTCACATTTTTTGGACACTTAAAAAACTCATGTGGCACACTCATTGTTTTAAAAAAAGCAAATAGGGAGCTCCTGTCGTGGCTCAGTGGCAACAAACCCGAATAGCATCCACGAGGACTCAGGTTCAATCCCTGGCCTTGCTCACCGGGTTAAGGATCCGGCGTTGCCATGAGCTGTGGTGTAGACTGGCAGTTGCAGCTCTGATTCAACCCCTAGCCTGGGAACTTCCATACGCCACAGGTGCGACCCTAAAAAAAGTCCAAAAAAATTCTTTTAATTTTATAAAGCAAATAGTACAACTGAATACTTAGTAAAAAAAAAAAAAAAAAAAACGTTTCTCCCCCAGTGGTTGCCTCCCTAGAAGGCACCTTGGTGCCAGGTCTTTGCATCCCAGCAGAGCGAGTCTAGGTCGCACCCGTGTCATGTGTCTGCCCCTCCTGTTCACACAGTGCAAGCCTGCCCTGCGTGCTGTTCTGCTGGGCTGTGTGTTTCACGGGTCCTTTCTTGGCGTGGACCTCACTGCCACGTGCCGTTGGCCGTGTAGACCCTGCACTACAGTCTGTGTTGTCTCCACTGACGGACACGAACGCACGTTCTGGGCTTTTGCTCCCACAAACAGCCTTGCCATGAACGCGTACACCCTTGCGTACCCACCGCTGAGCACCAGGCAGACACAGGTTGCACAAGCTCCTAGCTGAGGCCCTGCAGGGTCAAAGGCGACACGCACTCAGCATTGTGTGGACACCCCACGCTGTCCCCTTGGGCGGATTTGAGCGGGGGACGACAGGCCTCCTTGGTCTGGTCAGTTGCTCCACTTGGCAGGGGTGCAAAGAGCAGGGCGCTTGATGACGAGCCATGGTCTCGAGGCTGAGCTGGGCTAAAGGAGCTTCTGATGGCGGCCGGCTTGTGACCCAGCCCCGTGCCCTCCGCTGTGCCTTCCGGAGCCTGGGAGAAAGGGCTCCAGCTGGTGTGATCCTTGGCCAGGGGAAGGCCCCGCCCTGAGGCCGTACACAGGCCCCCATCCCCTGGGGGCTGCAGACGGTCTGCGGGGAGAGGCCGGCAGCTGTGAGGGCTGTGAGTTCGGCCAGAGGCCGCACAGAGGGCCGCCCGGGCTTTGGCTTTGGGCTGGGCGGTGTCATCCTCCTGTTTCCCATTCCTCTGCATCAAAGCAGCAGCAGGGCAGGCCTTTGATGTTCGGGGCCGAGCCCGCCTCCGCCTTTGGGAGAAGCAGCTTTGGGAGGGGAGCTCAAGAGGGGAGCCAAGCGGGACGGTCCCCCGGCCTCTGGCCAACGTGCCGCCCTGGATCCACTCTCATGGGGGCCGAAGGCGGCATCGCGGCCTGACCAAGGCCCCTGTGATGGGGCCCAGAGGGGACACAGAGACCAGAGAGGAGAAGGGGCCACCAACAGGCACGCGGCAACCTGGGGACGCGCTCTCTCGCAGGCAGTAGAGCAGACGCGGGGCAGGCGGTGAAGGGACCGCGACAGGCTGAGGGGAGCCGGCAGCCCTTTGGGCGCTGGCCTCTCACTTTCCCACTTTGCTTCGGAGAAACTTCCTGGTCTTCAGGACAGAGACCCTGCCCCTCGAGGCTCCAGGGATGAGCATCCTGCCACTGAGGGGGCGGTTCGGGAGAGGGGTCACCAACTGGGCTGCGCCCTTTTAGCCGTGTAACCTTGGGGTGTGTCACTCCGCGCCACTGAGCCTCGACCCTCCTCGGTGAAGCAGGATGATGGTAACACCTGCTCAGAGGGCCCTGGGAGGGTGAAACGAGGAGATGCAGGACAGGCCTTCGCACAGCGCCCGAAGCAGAGTCTCACCGAGAAGGGCCCGGGCCCGTGGCAGCGAAGCGAAAGGCGGGGAAGGGGTTTCCGAGGAGCGGCTGCTGTGGGGTCCGCACGCTCGCTGCAACGCAGGGAGTGAGGTCCTGCTCCTGCTCCTGGCCCTGCTCCCGCCTCCAACTCCAAGGCTCTGGCTGGTCCTCAGCTGGGGGGCGGGAAACCGACCCGGAGAGGGTGCTGGCCTGGGTGGGGGCAGCCAGCGGGCCTGGCCCGGAGGCCCCGGAGGGCGGCGGGGGGGCGCGTCTGGGAGGCCGCAGCCCGGCAGCCCTGCCCACGCGGGAGGCAGCCTGGGGTGGCGGGGGCGGGGGGGTCGCCTGGTTTCCTGGCGCGGCTGGAAAGGCTGGGGTTTGACCTGGAGACACCGCGAGAAGTCCCCGGCGGTGGCCTCCTCAGAAACAGCCTCTCTGAAGTCGAGCCCAGACGAGGAGGCTGTTTTGTATAAAGGAGCCCGGGGGCCTCGGTGAACCCGGCCCAGACGGCAGCGCACACAGCAGGGCCTCCCCCTTCCCGAGGGCCTGCCCCGGGGGCAGGAGAGTTCCACCTTGGAGCCTGTGCCATCAGGGGACCCGGGACCAAGACTTCCCCGAGACGGAGCTCCGTGCCGGGCAAGGCACGAAGCACCTCCTCGGTGCCCCCACCCTTGTGGCCCCACCCTTGTCCCCGGGGTGCCACCTTCCTGGTTTGTCATTTCTGGGTTTAGCCTTGACTTTACTTGTGTGACGTTTTTAAGTCGACTCACTTTTTAAAACGCAAATACATTTCCTTAAAAAGGAAGCTTGGATTTTCCACTGTAAGTGGAAGATTCACATCCCATGTCCTTTGGGACGTTCGCATCGATACAGCACCGTGAGCGATGCTAACTCCAGCTGGGCCCTGCTCTCTGATTAGAAGGGGGGCAGGGGGTATTACTAAGTATGAGAGCTGCTGTATTAAGTACAGGCCAACACCCAGCTAGGACTTTCTTCCTGATGAGCTGCCAGATCAGAGATACGAGGTGCCCGGTTAAATCAAAACTTGAGATAAGTGACGACTCATGCTTTAGTTCAAGAGCACCTCCCAAATACGGCATGGTCGCCCTTAGACGTCAAAAAAGCGTGTTTGTTCTTTCACTGAAATTCATATTTAGCCAGGCATTATGTATTTTTACTTGCTACATCCGGCCGCCCTATCCTTGCTGCACAAGAGTTATTCTTTTAAAAGTTTTCTCGTTGCTACAAGACGAGACGTTTGTATGCGGTGTACCCATGCTGCCAAAAATAACCTTGAGAAAAGCTGCTCCGATTCAAGGCTGAGGTAGAGAAACAGAGCCCAGGGCGGGGGGGGGGGGGGGGTCTCGCCGCGGGGAAGGGCGGGGGTCGGGGACGGGGGGTGGGGGGTGGGGGGGGAGAGTCCCGGAAGGCTTCCCGGAGGCAGAGGTCCATTTGGGTGGACGTCGTGGTTGGACCAGGGCCGGGCAGCAATCCTGGGCTTCGGAGCATGCCTCCCCCATCGGCCCAGGGCCTGAGGGACAAAGGACACTCCTGGGGAGAAAGTCTTTGCTCTCGGGGGACGGAGGACTTGTGTGGGCGCGGCTGTGGTCTGTGTAAGAGACACGTTTGCCCAAATCGCACCCTCTCAGGACAGAGAAGGGCTTTTGAGGGCACCTCCTCTAAAACCATCCCAGCCTCCGGCCGCCCCATGTGGAAGTCCGGAACGTGCTTGCGTTTCTCCAGTGACGGGGTGCTCACTACCTCCTAAGGGGCTTCTCTCATGGTTGGGCAGTGGCCCCGTAAGACAGCCCCGCCTCTGCTCCAACAGAAAGCTGCGTGTCCGCACATCCGCTCTGGGATCTCCGGACAAAGGGTCCCCACTGCCCACGACGGCCCTCAGAGAGTGTCCACCACCGTGAGAGCTGCTGGAGTCCGAGGAGCCCCGCTGCCTCTCCTTCGCAGGGAAACAGGCTTAGCTGGGACTGGAGACACTGCCTGGGGGGCCCGACTCGTGTCCACGCAGAGCAGGAAGAGGCTGCGTGCGGGGATGCGGGGATGCGGGGATGCGGGGAGCCGAGGCGAGGACCGACCAGGACAGGGAGGAAGGCCCTGTCTTGCAGGTGCTCAGCCTGAGGGAGCTGAGCTCTGCTCCCTTTTCTGTCTGTACTGGACCGTGTGGCTTCAGGCAAGGCCCCTCCTTTCTAGGCCTGGCTCTCTGCTGTCTGCACTGGGAGCGGTTGGCCTGTTTTTGTTTTGGGTTTTTTGTTTGTTTGTTTGTTTTTGCCTTTTAGGGCCACACCCTCAGCACATGGCATATGGAGGTTCCCAGGCAAGGGGTTGAATCGGAGCTGCAGCTGCCGGCCTACGTCACAGCCACAGCAACGTGGGATCCGAGCCGCCTCTGCAACCTACACCACGGCTCACGGCAATGCCAGATCCTTAACCCACTGAGCAAGGCCGGGGATCGAACCTGCGTCCTAGTCAGCTTCATTACTGCTGAGCCACAACGGGAACTAGCTTGGCCTGTTCTCATAAGTAAAAACGCCTGTTTTTACCCCGGTGACTGGCGCTGCGCTGATCTGGATGTGTCTGGGAGGAGGGCTCCAAGGCGTCGCCTGGGCAGGGAGGGAAATCAGGCTGCCTGGCAGTGGGAAAGCAGTCCGGGGCTGAGTACGAGCCATCACGGCCTGGAGGGCCTGCAGCTCTACAGTGCCTGGCTCTGGGATGACAAACAGGGCAAAACGAGGTGCTCAGGGGGAGAGGACGTGGGGCAGGGGCTGTCCCCGTGAGGCCAGGTGGACCTTGCATGGCCTCAGCCAGAGGGCCAGAGGAGCGAGATGCCCTGGGCAAACCTGGGAGCAGGCCAAGACCCGCGGCGTGGGGACCGGGCCGCGGACCGCCGGGCTGGGCTGCGGGGGTGCCTCTGGCTGCTCTGCCAGCAGCAGGTCTTGAGAAAACCAGAGCTGGGGCTTGGCTTCTAGGCAAAGGAGCTTTCTCCGCACCCCCGCCCTGCAGGGCCAGAGGCTGGAAGACGGCAAGGCTCGGACTCTGAGTATCTCCGAGGATTTTACGCTGACCGTCCCAGCTGGCCGAGATCTCTGCAGACCAACGAGTTCTCTGGCCGCGGACAGGGCTTCCTGACAGGTGGCGCCTCTCTTGAAGGGGGTCAAAGAAGGGGTCCCCATCTCCCTTGGCCCGAGTGACCTCATCAAGTCCCTTCCCACGTCCCGGGCCTCGGTTCCCCGGCTGTACGAGAAAGCGCCTGGGCAGAAGAGCTCCAAGAGCCGGGCCAGGCCTCACGTGTGCTGACCCCGGGTTCTCAGTGACCGGCAGGACCAGCTCGACGGGGGCCAGAGCGCGTTCCTGGCCCACCCCGCCTATCTCCCAACAACCGGGTGGTTAGTGAGGTGGCCACGGTGGGGGCAGATGACAAGCCTGAGGCTCAGAGACGGGCCAGGGTCTCCCACGTGGCAAGGTGGCGGGGGTTGAGCCGGGCGCCCACAGCCGGGCCCAGACCTCCACCCTCTGAACCCTGGTTTGCACGCCCCCGCCCCCCACCACCCCCGTGTGTGCGGGGGTAGGGGGGTAACAGGCACAACAGTTTCACCGGCCAGTTTTCCGTGTGGATTTCCATGCAGGAAGTATTTTGAGGAAAAAATATTTGTCTAAAAAGAATTGAAAGCCTTGTGATTTTCCGGGAGGTCTCGGGTGGGAGCCGGAAAGGACCCGCTTCTCCCAGCACAGGCCCCAGGCCGGGTAGCTCTACCTGAGGCTTAGGTAAGAGTTCCACGTGTCTAATGGAAACGAAGGGGATTTGCACAGTTTTTAGCGTGCGATGACCCGGGGGTGAAAGGTGGAAATTTTCACAACCCAGAGAACCACAAGGCAGGAAAAGGTTGGAGCGGCAAAGTGTTGCTGCTGGAAGGACCTTTGGAAACCGCCCAGCTCATGCCTCTCCCCCGTCCTCTCCCCGAGAGGAAACTGAGGCCCAGAGAAGGAGCGGGGTTGGGTCCCGGGGCACACAGCATCAGAGGCGGGGCAGGACCAGCCCTCGGGTATCCCCGGCGTCGCAGGGATTCAGCAGAGACACTTTCCGAGGCGGCGACGGTGCAGAGGCGGGGAGGGGAAGAAGCAGGGGGGCTGGAGGCCTGGGGACCGCCAGACGGGAGGGACGGGGCCAGCCGCCTGCTGATAAGAGCCCCGCGGTGCCCTTCCAAAGGGATATTTTATCAAGATGTAATTTTTCCCGCCGCAGACACTTTTCTTTCTCGTGCAAACCACGCTGGCCTTCGCGATAAGGCGCCCAGACATGTTCACACTGACGCAGCCAAAACATGAGGCAGGAGGAAAAAAATTCCCTTCTTAATCTCCCCCCAGCCCTAGCCCACGCCCCCTCGTTTCCTCTCATTCTCTCCAAGTTCTCATGCCCCCCCGCCCCGCCCCCACCCGCTCGGCTGGCTGGTCCCTTCCTGCCTTCCAGTAAGTGGCCTGCAGGAGCCAGGAAGCTGCGCGGCCCAGGGGAGGTCAAAGGAGAGAAGCGTGAGGGGCCCCCTGGGAAAAGGAGCCCGGGCCGCAGGCTCGCCCGCAACTCGCGGGTCGGGGGCGGCCTGCCTGGAGCTTCCCCCTCCAAGCTGAGCAGATGGAGCACAGACCTCTCTGTGGCTGTGGCTTAAGCTGGAGGTGATTAGAGCAGGTCCCCTAACCCCGAGGCCCCTTCTGACCTCCTAATTCAGGGGCGGGTGGCGATTTCTGGGGAAGGGGCTACCCTGCCTGCTTCCCCCCCAAAGCCCCAGACTGAAGACATCTGGGCCCCCCAGTCACGGCCTGACCAGCCCCTTCTGCTCTCAAGCTGTCCCGGCCTCAGCTCCCATCTGCCCCTGCAGGGAGCTGAATGCTGACATCCTGGCCTTACTTCTGGCTTTTTCAGAAGACACTGTTTGAGCCCAGGCCTCCCGGACACTGGCAAGTTGGCGGCCTGGCCCCCGTGGATCGGTACCCGCCCCTGCTCTGCTCAGGAAGCCACCCCACCCTCCACATCTGGATGGAATTTACCCCCCAAAGCAGCTCAATTACCGGTGATGTGCTCGGGACCGCTCATGTGTCAGAGGGGGCCCTGGTGAAGGCCACTCTGCCAGAGACGAGGGTTCCCGGGCCTGTGGGCCACCCCCCTCTCGGCTCTGGGGAGACGGGCCTGCTGAGCAGTGTCCTCCTGGGCAGGGGCTCAGATGGCTGGCCCCTTCCTGCTCGGTTCCAGGCCCCCATTCGTTCACGCCCCCAATCAGCGCAGAGAGGCTGGGGGCTGAAGGAGGGTGGCCCATGATCCCTGCACCATCGGGTCTGGTCAAGGGCCCACTAGGGGCACCTGTGAGGTGGCGACACCTCGTGGTTCCTCTTCGCAGTCTGACCACTAGTGGGGCGGCCGGAGGTAAAGGCTGGCGCCCACTTAGGGGCTATGACAGTGAGGGTTCGTGATCCGCAATCTGTGGTGTGCCCTCCTGGGGCAATCAGGCTCACCCCTGCCGTCTTCTCGTGGTTTCTGCTGCGCTCGTGAATGGGGGACCGGGGGATCGTGGCTTCATGTGCACCCACCACTCAAGAACTGTCTTCCTAGACCAGAGGCTCCCCACCCTCCCCACCCACGCACACAGGAGGGTCATGGAGCCCTCCTGGGCTCCAGGCTGCACCCATCCGTACAGTGACCTCCCGGGAGCAGGGGCCGCCAGGATACACCGAAGGAGAGGTAAACTGGCTGGGACTGAACACACTGCGGGTCAAATCCCTCCTGCTCCTGAGCAGGGGGTCACGTGAGCATCCACCGCTCTCCAGGGGACACACCACCATCACGGCGCTGCCGGGCAGGGCTTGCCAGGCGGGAGGAGCCGTGCACCTGCGCGTACAGGCCGACCACCTCCCTCCATCAAAGAAGGGCACCAGGATCGGGCCAGGGTCCACGCAGCCAAATGCACTGAGCGCGGCTCCACGGTGGGGACGATGGGGTCTGAGGCTGAACCCAGTCCTCCAGGGGCTCCCACCTCAGTGGGATGAAAACCGTGACCTAAAAGCCAGGAGGAGCCCGTGCCAGTGCCACCATGTGGGGGGGGCCGTCCCTCCCTCCCGGCCTCTTGGGCTCCTCAGGTGATCAGGAGCCAGCAGACAATGCATTTGAAGCGCTAGCACAGTGCCTGGCTCAGAGCACGTGGTCCGACAATGGCTGTTTAATTATCATCTGAAATAACGGGCATCAGAGAATCATTTTTCCCTCGCCTGCCTTGCAGAACTCAGCCAAGAACTCATGAGAAGCCCCTCTGAAAAGGCCCCTGAGCCACGTCACCAGCAAAGAGTGGCAAGTTTGCGCCCTGAGGCTCGCGGAGCTTCCTCTCAAGAAGCTGATGATGGAAGTGGGAACGACGGGCGGGTGAGGGTGGTGTTGGATCAGCTCACTCGGAGGCAGGGAGGCCCCAGGAGGCCACGGCAGGAAGGAGCGGCTTCAGGTGGGGCCAGGTTCCCAGGGGCTTAACTGCCCCTCTAACTCGCCGGCTGCCATGGGGCGGTGGGAGCTGCCGTGGGGTCGCTGTGGAGGGGGACAGGCGCAGGGGCTTCTTCGCGAAGCTGACTCTGGGGGCTGATGCGGTTAGAGCGAGGGGCACAGGCTGGCAAGGAGGCCAGTCAGGGCCTGTTGGGGCCTAGACAGGACTTAATGCCAGGATGCATCTGCAAGGGGAAGTTCCAGACAGAGAAATGACCACGTCCATGGCCGAGCTCCCCGCACATCCCTCTCGTGCACGACCTGCGTCCTTAGCGGAACGGTTATCTCCAGGTGACAGGGGAGAAGAGCTGTGTCCTTGGCACAGGGACCCCACACAGCTGTTAGAGGCAGGGCGAGGCCAGGGACCCAGGTCTCCAGCTCCTGCAGCAGTGCCTTCTCTTCGTGGAGGGTTTAGGGGGCTCTCTGCCTGCTCTTATTAAGAAGCGAGACATTCAAGGGAGTTCCCACTGTGGCTCAGCAGGTTAAAAACCCCACACAGTGCCCATGAGGATGTGGGTTCCATCTCTGGCTCCGCTCAGTGGGTTAAGGATCCGGCGCTGCCGTGAGCTGTGGGGTGGGTCGCAGACGCGGCTCGGGTCTGGCCTGGCCGTGGCTCTGGTGCCGGCCGGCAGCTGCAGCTCCGCTTCGACCCCTGGCCTGGGCCCCTCCATATGCCGCAGGTGCGGCCCTAAAAAGCAAAAAGCAAAAAAACAGAGACATTCTGGAGGAACATGGTGCTGGGCAGTCCTGGGACCCGGGCGGGTGGGCGCCCAGGGCGGAGTGCCCCCTCGAGGGATACAAGCGAAACTCCATGTGGGAAATCCTGGCCGGAGCCCCGCCCCAGCACCCAGCCCCGAGAAGCCCCGAACCTCTCAGAGCCTCCGTTTCCCGCCGCTGGGAGATGCCCACAGAGCAGGCTCTGTCTCTCCCTCGAGCCCTGGGGAGAGGGTGCGGGCACCTCCGGCACCTGGTGCGGGGCTTGGTACAGGGGAGAAGCTCGGTCAACGTCATGAGAGTACACCGTTCACGTTCACGAGGGCGCCTACCCTGTGCCAGCGCTGTGCTGATTACTCAACCAAACCGACAGCTAGAAAGTGGTGAGAAGGGACCAGGCTCTGACATTAGCGGGGGACCCACAGACCAGGAAGAAGGGGCTTGGCCCGGAGGGGCTGGGAACAGCTCACCAGCAAAGCCCGCCCGCACACCCGGGGTCTGAAGACGTGGGTTCAGTCTTCCACTCTGCCATCACCTTGCTGTGTGACTTTGGCCAAGGCCTGGCCCTCTCTGGGCCCGTGTTTCTCCTCACAGGGGAGAGCTGGGAGGCCAGGGAGGGAGGCTCCCTCCTCCGAGGCCTCCAGGCCTGTTGGGATCTGCCAGCCGAAGGGGATTTCCTGGGGCCGGCGCTTCCAGCCCTGCTGATGCTTTTCCCTGGACGGGCGCCCGGAGCAGCTACGGAAAGGCGGGCGGGCCTCCCCAGCCCTGCCTCAGCCCTCCCCCGGGCCCGGGGTCTCCCCAACCCCGTGACGGGGCGGGGGAGGGGGGAAGGCGCGGGATCCCTCCTGTCAAGAGAAGAAGGCACTGCCCCTTGGCACAAGCTCCTGATTTGCTGTGTGACCTCAGGCAAGTCCCTGCCCCTTTCTGGGCCTTGGACCCCTGTGTCTGAAAGGGGCAAAGATTTCCAAGCTCTTCGGGCGACTCCGACAGGCTGGGGCCCCGCTGGGGTTTGGGGGGCCTGGGAAAGAGGACTGGGGTGGGAGCTGGACTCCAGGGCCTCCCTCCTCCTGCTGGGGAGTGGGGCCGGCGGGCGGCGGGGGGGGGGGGTGCAGCAGAGAAAGGAGCCCCGAGGCCTCCACGCCAGCCGCAGTTTTAGAAACATATTTATTTGAAAGCATCCGGTGTCACTGGGGGCGTTCTCTCCGAGTTTTGAAACGCTCCAGAAGTCAGCATGTGCACGTCTGCCGAGCAGAAGACGGCTGGATTTATTCCTCCTTTAGCCCGAGCCCTTGAAAACATAGACGGCTAATGTCTTCAGTATGGATGAAATATCCCATATGCTCGGAAACAAAGGGGCTCTGTTATGAGGGTTCCGTCTCCGCACGCCCCCTCCCTCCCCCGCCCGCCCCGACACCCTGCCCTCCTCGCGGCCGCCCCGCAGCTCCAGACAGAGGCGCGCGCAGGCAGGGCGGGCAGCCGAGCTGGAGGCCCGGGCACGGCGGCCCCGCACTCACCCGTGGGTGCGAGTCTGGCTCCAGGTGAGGGGGAGAGCGCGGAGGGCGAGAGCGGGGTCGTGCAGGGCCGGGGCCCCGGGGCGCCGGCCGGGCCAGCGGAGGGGGGGGGGCCGCCGTGGCCCTTCTTGCGGGCGCCTGTGGGGCCGGGGCCCTGGCAGGGCCCGGCTGTCTGGGACGGAAATGCCCGCTCCACTGCTAACTGAAACCACATGTGTGTCCCAGGCGGCGGGACAGAGACAGCGCCAGGTCTGGGGGCTCAGGGGCGGGGGGGGGGTGAGGACGCAGGCTCGCCCCCACCGTGTGCTCAGGGCCGCTGGGGGCAGCGAGGGTCCATGTGCACATGGAAGGGGGGGGGGTCGGTGCGCGAGGTCTGTGTGCGCGATGCTGCACGGGTGGGTGTGCACGCGTGTGAGCGTGTCTGCAGGTCCATGGGGTGTCCCTGCTCACGGCGTCGAGTGGGCCGCCCCGGGCCTCCTGCAGCCGGAGTGCAGGGCTGCCTCCTGGGGGGATCCCGTGGGGTGAGGAGACCTGTGCGGATATGGTGGCAGCGTCCGCCTGTGCGGGACTGCCCTGTGGCCAGTGTCCTCTCCCGCGTGGCCTCACCCATTTCCCAGATGGAAAGGCCAAGGCCCAGAGCAGGGGCGGTTGAGAGCACGCTCTCCTCCCACGCGCTGCCCGTGTTTCAGAGCCCTTGCCTCCAGGAGCCCGGCTTCCTCACCGCAGCCCGGAAGGGAGCCGGGGCTCGGGGATTCCTGGGACAAGCGCTCCTTGGTAAAGGCCGCACTCAGATTCCGCAGCCAACATGGGCTCTGTCCTCCTGAGCGGCCCTGGGACCTGAGTCCTGGGTCTTCTCTCCTACTGAGCAGCCTTGCCGGAAGCGGGCTCCGGGTTCTGGGGCGGCTCTGGACGTTGCCCGGGTCTCCTGACTCCAGGCCTCAGCTTCCCCATCCCCACAGCGGCAAGTCTAGGCCAGGAGAGTGGTTTCCAAAGGGGGTGCCCACAGTGCGGGCAGTGCGGGCAGTGCGGCCTCGGCTCATCTTAACGTGGGCTGCGTTGGAGCTCCCTCGTGGGGCATCGGGTTAAGGATCTGTTGTCGGCATTGCAGCGGCTCAGGTCGCTGGTGTGGTGTGGGTTCGATCCCTGGCCTGGGAACGTCTGCGTGCTGCCGGTGCAGCCAAATAACAAGGGTTGCGTGTTCTTTTCATGGCTGCGTGGGGGGATGCATAAAAGTACACCAAACCAGAGAGTAGATTTAAATAAAAATATGAACCGTCCAAATGAATGGGACTGGGGACAGCTGGGGGTCCCTAGGGTCCAGCCTAGTCTGTCCACAGGCTCTCTTTATGCTGCTCCCATTTTAAACCCACAGGGGAGAGCTGGCTCTGCCTATCAGGACCCAAGCTGGCTCTGCCATGTAGATCACTTTGTGGCCTCCATGAATTAGCCATCCTTTGACAGGGCAAACAGTCCAATCGTCACGTTGGAGGGACAGTGTGTGTGAGAGGGTGTGAGTGTGAGAGAGAGAGAGGGTGTGTGTGCGCGAGTAGGGACCGGCGGCGGCGGCGGCGGAATGGGCAGAGCTGGGTAAAGGTCAGCCCCCCACCCCTGGTGGCGGCCGAGTGCCCAAGGTCAGAGGCGGAGCCGGGGAAAGAGATTGTTCCCTGACTGACATTTTCAAGGGCTGTGTCCGGCCTCCGCCTTGTCCTGGATCGCGGGCTGGGTGG
The DNA here is from genome assembly GCF_016906955.1 of Phacochoerus africanus. Classification (NCBI taxonomy): domain Eukaryota; kingdom Metazoa; phylum Chordata; class Mammalia; order Artiodactyla; family Suidae; genus Phacochoerus; species Phacochoerus africanus. The sequence goes on from NC_062547.1 coordinate 151,509,151, forward strand.
GGAGGCGGGGGCCCGCCCCAGCTTCAGCTTTTCCTGCCGTTCAGCTCTGGCTCCCTGGCCCCTTGGCTGCATTTTCTGCGTCAAGCCAGGTGGCCCAGGAAAGGCGCCCTGGGAGGACCAAGGGGTGTGGGAGCCGCTTGGCGGAGCGGCGCCCCCTCCCCCGCAGGCCGGGCTCGCGGAGGAGGAGGACGGAGGAGGACAAGCTCCGTGGTGGCTCCGCCCCCGCCCCACGCGCGCTCCCGGCCGCCGTCACTCAGGACGATGCTCTTTTCCTGGGGAAGCGCTGGGGAGCCGTCGCATCACCGGCTCTCCGGGCAAGCACGGCCCTGCCCTGAGCAGGAAATGCACCTCCCAGACCGTCTGTCTGGTCTCCTCCGGGAGTGGAGGGGCATCCAGAGGGCTGGAGGATGTGGCCGGCATCCTTGGCGGGGACGCAGGCACGGCCCCTTCCTGGGGAGGCAGCAGGTGCCGGGCAAGGGGCCCAGGGCAGCCTCCTTGGCCTTTTGGGGTCTCAGTGTCTCTACCGGCCCCAGGAGACCTGGTCCTGGGTGAGGCTGAGGTGGTTTTCTGGCTTTGCCCTAGGACGGCGCGACATCTGTTTGCCTCTAGAGGGCTCTTACTCCTCTAGAGGAGGGCGGCTTCCCGGGAAGGGGTGCCAACCTTGTGAGTTTGGGGCTGGGCTCACCTGGAGCAAGGATGGGCCAGATGGAGTCACCCACCCTCCCTTGGGGGCAAGACTGGCTGTTTCAAACTCTGGGGAGGCAGCTGGCCAGGGTCAAGGCCAAAGTCCCTGCTTGCAGGACGTATCCCATTCCAACTGGCTTTCGGTGGCCTTGTGGGGCTTGCGGACCTATCAGCAGCTCCACCCAAGGCCAAGGGCACACAGAGACGTGGGCAACTTTATGGGCATCGATACAGAGAGATGAGCCTGGCCAGGGAGCGGGGAGCGGCCCCGCTTGCTGGGAGGGCGTGGGCTTCACCAGACCCTCTGCCCTGAGAAACGCTGGCGGTTGGAACCTGTTCAAACGACCCTGGTCTCTGCCTCATTACGCCCCCCTTGGGGGCTCAGCCACGGCTCAGAGGGATAAAGAGGATTCTGGTTACCTCAGCTTTTCTGCCCCAGGGAGGCTGGGGCTCTGCTTCCTCAGATGTCCCCTCGATGCCTTTGGCCTGGGCTGCTGCCGGCTCAGGGTGGACTGGCCACAAGGCCGTTCCCTTAGAGCCGCACCCAGAGCTCCCGCCGCCCCGGGCACAGGCAGAGGAGAGCTGAGGCTTGCTCTTGGGTTCGGAAAAGAGAAAAGGCAAGGAGCCCACGCCTGCGCTCGGCTCGTCTGGGACCGCAGGTCTCTGCCTCTCTCCCAGCGCGACTTTCCTGACCTGTCAAGTGGGTGAGTCGGGAGAGGAGGATGGTACAGAAGGCCTGGCAGACGCCGCGCTGCCACTCCGACCGGGGAGGAGACAAGGAGCTCGGGGCCCTGAGGGGAGGGAGGAGCCCGGCACCTCCCAGGCCTGGGGCCCTGGTTCTGTCCCTTCAGGCAGGTGCCTTCGCCTCTGTCTGCTTCCTCAGCTGCTGGGCCCGGGCACCACCACAGACCCCGCTGCGCCAACCTAGAACTCCCGGCACTTAGTAGGTGCTCAGGGAACACGACTCTAGCTGAGGGGCAGCCTGGGGGCCCCAGGCCTGGCCCTGGGCTGAGCTCGGGGGCCCCCAAAGCGCTCGCTTCAAACGGTCCCACTCGTCGCCAGTCGGGCCGCGTCTGCAGAGCCAGTGGCTCCTCCGTCTCAGGGCAGTTCTCGCGCTGGTGGCTGCTGGGGGCTGCCTTCGGGTCTGGCCTCAAACACAACCGAACACACCTCCTAGAGGGGTGCTCTGCCCCGGCCCAGCCCTGTCCCCATCCTGTCCGTGTCCTGGTCCCCGGGCAGGAACAGGGCTCCCCACGACCACTGCTCCCAGGGGTGGGACGGCTTCCTCCCCGAAGGTGGTTTTGAGAGAAAGGAGGGAACCGGGACGAGGCTGGGGGAGGGGAGGGGCCCGCGTGGGGTCCACGCGGGGGTGCGGCGAGAGGGGAAGCTGGCGGGGAGAGGGGAGGGGGGCCCAGGGCCTCTTCCAGCTCCGCTCCCTGGAAGCGGGAGCCGGCTGAGGGGACCGGAAGGGAGAGAAAGAAAGAGCCGACAGTCAGAGGGAGGCCTGGAGCTCGGCGCGCCGGGCTTGTTGGGTCTGGCAGGGCCGCCTCCCGGCCGCTCCCAGCAGCTCTGCAGACAGACGCCAGCAGCCCCCGTGACGTGGGGGCCTGTGCACACGCACACACAGAGTCACACTCGCAGCCACACACAGACCCTCACAGACACACACACACGCACACGCACACGCACACACACGCACGCACATGGTGCAGATGCTTCGATCTGGAGGGCGGGTGCTGGGAGGGTTTCTGTAGCTCCTCCGGCTTAACCAGCGTGCTCCCCTCGCCCCCCCACAACCCACAGCGGCTCAGCCCCTCGCGGCGAGGACAGTAACACCCGCCACACCCTAACTGCTGAGCTCTGAGCTCTTCTGTCGGCTGAACGTGCTGAAGCCTCACAACAACCCCACGAAGCGGACATGGTAATTAGCCCGGTTTGCAGATGCGCGAGCAGGCTCAGCAGCGCGCGGCCCGGCCCCCCGCTGTCAGGGAGGGCACCAGGCCCTATGCCAAAGCCTGGGGTCCGCACGTTCACCCCCACTGTCCACGCCACATGACCAGCAACACAGCCGGCCCTTTTCTCAGGCCAGGGAGGCAAGTCCCAGAGAGTGGAGGCGGCGGGGCCGGCCTCTCTGCACGGGCTGAGCCAAGGCTTCAGTGCAGAGGAGAGGCCGCGCGGGGGTCGGATAAAGGCTGGCAACACACTGAGGCGCGGCGCCCTCGCCCTGCTCGTCTGGCCTCTCTGCCCCAGCACCCTTCCGCCACCTGCGGCCCCTCAGACCCACCTCTATCCCCCAGACCTCAGGGCCCAGCACCTCCCACCCTCACACTAGTTTAGCGATGGCCTCCGCAAGTGTGTCCTGAGCCGCCTCCGCAGTGTATTTGGATACTGTTGACAGGACGCGTTTCCCTCCCGTTATTTCATTTCATCTGTCTGTGTGCGTCAGGGTGGGAGTGCGTATTATTTTACTTTGGCTCCACCATCACGAGCAGCCTTTCCAGTCATGGGCTGAGTGGACTCACACACATCAGAGTCCTCCGCTCGGCTCGAAATGCCAGCCATACGGTACAGGGTGTGGGAGGTGTGGCAGAAAAGTAGCAGTGGTGTCGTGATGTCTTTTGAAATATAAAGACAACATAAAGACAATATAGGAGCGATGTAGTGGTTGAAAGGGGTGAAAAGCTAATCTGATATTAGGTTGCATTAATAAAGACAGAGTGCCCAGAATGAGGGAGGTGATGGTTTTGCCCTGGTCTGTGCTGGTTTGATTTTCCTGGATTATGGTGTGGGTTCCGAGAGTCTGACAGACTGGGCTGACAAGGGGGGAAGCGGTCAGAAAGGCCTCCCCTGCATGGAATAGCTGAAGGGCTGAGGCTTACCTGGAGGGACAGAACAGACAGACACGACTCAGAGGGTGGGACTAAGGTCAGTGGGGCAGAGTGGGGGAGCTTTTGCCTCTCCAGAAAAGATATGCTAAAGGTGGGATGAATGAGTGGCTTCCGGGGAGTGGAAGGCTCCTGGCAGCACAGATGGACGAGCTCAGGTCGGAGCTTTTGTCCCCGCCAGGCTCCGCACTGGGCCTCTCTGAGTCCGACTTGCCCTGCAGGCGGTGCTGAGCTGAGGGAGAGGCCTGGGCAGCCCTCTGGCCAGCTGCGTGGCCTCCACTCCCGCCCGCACCCCATGGCCCGCCAGGACCAAGACAGCGCCTTGGGCAGGGCGACCCAAGCCTTCCTTGGGAACACTGTGTCTCACCCTGCACGCGACCGGGGGGTGAACCGAGGCCAGAGAGGAGAAAGGCATGGCCCGGTGTCAGGGAACACGATGGTAGGTCAACTCCAGCCTGAACCCAGCTCTTCAAGCCCGGGCGGCTGCTCCCCTGGTTGCCAGGCCATTCATTGGTGCTGACTCTCTGGACCCCCAATCAGGGAAGGCTGCCCAGCTGAATCGGCCCCCCTCTTTCCACACCCCATAGAGCTTCCCCCTGGGGACCCGCTCAGCACACGGCATGGAGACCCACGGGTCCCAGCCTCACACCAGCTCTCACGGTTGTGACGGCGGCCAACCTGGGGTCGGGCCCACTGCCCTCCAGTCACCTTCAGAGCAGGGCTCATTTTTGAAATTACCCGGTTCACTCATTCGTCTAACGACTTTCTGTCTGCCTGCTCTGCCCCCTCTCCACATACCCAAGTCCGCACTGTGCTCCCAGCTCCCGAGCAGCCCGGGCTCACAGGATGTGTTTCCAAACTGCTTTTCGCCCAGCCAATGACCGGTAAGCGGAGTGACGCAACGCTGGCGCTGGGGCAGCCGGAGCAGGGGCCAGGGCGTGTGCCAAACCCAGCCGCGCCCATGCCATCCTCCAGCAGGGCTGTCGTCGGCCCCCTTGCACGGGTGGGGAGTGAGGCCCAGAGAGGCTGTGCAGCTCCTTATGGCCCATGTCACCTCCCACCCCGTACTGCAGGGGTTCAAGCCCCTGTCTCAGGCCCCAGAGCCCAGGCTGGTCTCACCTCCTTTCCCTCTGCCCTGCCCAGTGTCCTGCGCGGCGCCCGGGAGCGTTTATCCCACTCAGCGGGGCTGCACGAAGCTTGGGAAAGGAACGGAGGCCACGGCGAGGAGGAGGTGAGCAGGACAGACGGGCGCAGAGCCAGATTCAAGACCATTTCACCCAGGGCCTCCCGCACCCACTTCAGCTCTGGGACTCCCTCGAGCGCAGCCTGCTGGGGAGATTCCCAGACTCTGCTTGTTCACCGCCAGCGACAGGGAGCTCACTACCTACGGAGGCACAGGAGGGTCCGAGGATCTCACTTAGCCCAGGGCCAGGGGGTTCCCTGACAGCTGATGGTCCCCGAGTGCGTCCTCTCCGCCAGGCACATGAAAGCCACATGCGTAGGTACCATTACTGCCCTAGTTGACAGATGAGGAAACCGAGGCACGGGGAGGAAAGCAACCTGCCCAAGGTCTCAGGCTGGCACATGGCACAATACAGGACACAAGCCGAAGCCCGGGAGAGTGGCCCTCGAGAGCTGCCCTCCCGACCGCCACGCCGGCGCCACCACTGAAATAAACGCAAACACGTGTGTAATCCTACACCTTCTAAGAGTCACACTACACAAGTAAAAGAAACAGGTGGAAAAAAGGAACTTGAGAAACTTGTTTTAATAACACATTCATCTAAATCCAAAATGGAAGCATTTATCGTGGACCAAATCTTACACCTTTATGGTCTTTGGGGTCTAAGTCTTGGGAATCTGGCGTGTAGTCCAGCGCATCTCAGTCTGAACTCAGCAGCTCTCAGATGCTGGGGGCTGGTGGCCCCCGTGCCGGACGGGGCCGTTCTGTACCGGTCGGCCTCCCGGGGTGCTTGCTGAGCGCTGTGTCCTCGTGCGTCGGAAGAATCCAGCAAACGTCAGGCGCCGTTGGGACGATTTTCATCACCCGTTACTGCTGGTGGTGGTCCAGGGAGAAGCTGGCATGAGCACCGATGTTTCTACTCTTGATCTGATTCCTCCAAGCCAGCGGCTCGATGTCTCCCCATCCGAGTCAAGCTTGGGGAGCCCTGGGCCTGTGGGTCTGCAAGAGCCAGCCTAACTCTCTCTGGGAGGGGAGGCGAGACCAGGCTGCGGCTCCACCGCCCCACCGGCCAGCTGAGGACCGCAGGAACTGAGGCCTCCTTGGGGTTCACAAGCGCATCTGCTCTGGCGCGAGGGTGGCCGGGCGCACATCTGGCAGGGAGGGGGCAAAGGCCCGCCTTCCGTGGTGCTTGCACGCAGCACCTCCTGCTTTCGGCCCCTACACAGAACAAAGACACGAAGCCCCACCACTTTTAAAAATATTCATGTATTTTTCACAAAACCCCGAGAGTTAAATGGAGCAGGACGGGGGCTGGCGTGGGTTACCCCCCCTGCCCCCCGCTGTTCCTGGACAGCCGCTGGCTACGCTCTGAAATGCTTCGTGGCTGGCTCTTGGGGGTCGGGGGAGGGGAGCCCTGATCGGCAGCATTTGCCCGAATCTGTGGTGTGGCAGCTCCCATCGTGGCTGACCTCAAGCTACCAAAGTGAGGTACCACGCCGAGCTGGGAAGCGGCTCCCACGGCGGCTGTTGGGTCAGCGCCTGGGGCTCCAGCACGTGGCTGGGCCGCCCTGCACGAGGAAGAGGGTGAGGAAGAGGGGGTCCTGCCGAGTGGGAAGCAGATGTGGCTGGTAATTTGCGACCTTTTAGCCACAGGGCACTTTCTGAAACAAAAAAGGTGAAAGACCCGGTATTTCTGACAGATACAAAGCAGGATGTTGTCACCAGAGGTTTATTTTGTAACCTAAATTGTAATAGCTGGCTTTGTGAAAAGGGACAGGCCTCCAGGCAGGGGGCTTGCCTCAGTGGGTGGAGGGGTGGAGGGCAACCTCTACTTAGAAGCGGGAGCCTGCTGGTCCAGGCTCACCTCTGGCCTCACGGCCTGCGTGGCCTTGGGCAAGTCCCTGCCCCTCCGAGCCCAGGAGGCGATGCGACGGCTTGCAGGCCCAAGGGGCATGGTCGTCCAGGCTGACACTGGCCCTGCGGCACCCGCTGCCCAACCCCAGCCTTGGCCCTGTATTTATAGCCATGACTTCAGTCTCTCCAGTTCTGCTGAAGCTAGTTCCCTGTCCACATATTTATAAACCCAGCAGGGCAGAAATAGATGTGACGTGCGGGGAACTTGGCGGGTTTTGTGAGCAGGCTGGATGCGCTGTGTCCACCTAGAACGGGCTTGAGCCCCCAGCATCCTGGGTGCTGGGATCATGGGCAACCCGGAGCTGGAAGAGGGCTTGGAGACCCCAAGCCCAGCCCTATGTTTGTGTGGCTGGGGGTCGCGACGGCCCGGGAGCGGAGGGATGTGTCCAGGGTTGCAGAGGGGAGGCCAGATCGAGGCCCAGAAGGGTTTTTGGTGCTGTGCAAAACAGCTCCCCCCACCCCCGGACCGTTGGAGAACCCCCCAGGGACAGGGCAGGCATCCGTCAGGTCCCCGCCTGCTCTGGAACCGTGGGCAGAGTCCGCCCTCCCTCGGCCTCTGTCCCCTCTCTGTCAAATGGGAACAGCAGTGGGCACGTGTCTTGTACGAGAGTCAGCAAGATCCCAGAGTCGCCCTCGTGCCCCAGGATGGAGCCCAGTGCGGTCGGCAATCGCCGCTGGTGGAGTCTGTTCTGGCCACATCCGCAGTCGCCCCTTCACAAGAATAAGCGGTGGAAAGACACCAGCCACATCCCCTCGGCACTGAGGCAATTCCGAGCGAGCACGTTGCCTCATTCAACCCTCCCCTGACCGAGGACGGCGTCGTTACTCTCCGCAGACTCTTTGGACAGTGCGTGTGTTATATCAGGGAGACTCCCTATCCAGTGCACTTGGGAAAGAATGTTCTTATTTTTATACGCTGGGCCAGAAAAAATACTCGATCCTAAATGGAAGACGGGTTCACAGTGGACCATGAAGCTTCTCAGACGGTGAATGGTCGACTCGCCAGAATGTCCACATACGACGTCTCCCAGGGGCTGCCAGGGCTTCCTGAGTTTGCCACCTAACATTGATTTTATGTAGTTTTAATTGCCTCTGAGAAGTTAACATGGTAATGAACTTGAAACACACACACCGTACAAAGCAAAAGAGCATCCTATTAACACCACCGGTTGTTTTGGGGGTTTGGTTTTTTTTTGTCTTTTGTCTTTTTTTAGGGCCGCCCCCACACCCGTGGCATATGGAGGTTCCCAGGCTAGGGGTCTGACTGGAGCTGCAGCGGCTGGCCTACACCACAGCCACAGCCACGCTGGATCCTTAACCCACTGAGCGAGGCCAGGCATCGAACCCGTGTTCTCGTGGATGCCAGTCAGGTTTGTTAACCGTTGACCCACGATGGGAACTCCAGCACTGGTTTTTTCCTGTCTTTACGATACACGCAGTCTCCGGTCCCCTTTCCTGCTGAATGATTTTTCCACCCCACTTACAATATCTGACATAGTTTCTTATTTATCCATCATCCATCCATGCCAGCTGACACGTGAGCTTTACGTGGGCAGGACCTCTCTGTCTTTTGCTCGCCGTGTGCTGCCAGGGCTTAAAATAGCCAACGGCACAGGGCAGGCATTCGGTGGGTGTGTCAAGTGAACGAATGCTAAGCGGAAGCGCGTGTCCACCCCACCACAGAGGCGCTCGGACACGAGCGGCTGGTCCAAGGGCACCGGCTATCGTGAGGCTGAAGCGAGACCCGGCTGATGCTCAGGCCTCCCGAGCCCGCGGGTGCAGCGGGTCCAGCTCAGGGGTTCTTCCCAGCTCCTCACGGCCACCCCTGGACAAGGCACGGTTTGCGGACGCTGCCAGAGCCCTCGCAGCGTCACGCGATGCCCACCCAAGGCCGGCCCTGTCCCGGGGGAGGAGAACGGAGGGAAAGGAGGGACGTGCCGAGGGAGGAACGGCAGTCGGGCTGGGGGGCCACAACAGTCAGTCTTCCCGCACGTCTGAAGGGAGGCCACGATCGCGCATCCCTCAGGGACGGCCTCTGCCCACTGGACAATGCCAGGATGGGGCGAGAGGCCAGGGAGGGATCAGGGATACCTGCCCGGCGCTGCTTCCACGCCCCCAGCTGCCCTGCCCGAGGCCCCTGTCAGCCGGGGAAGCTGAGGCCCCCTGCAAAGAAGTGACTCCCCCGGAACACAGAGCAAGACAACCCCAAACGCGGGGCTTCCGCCTCCTCACCAGTCCTGGAAGGTGCAGGGCTTGAGATCTCCGTTTGGAGCCAGAGGGGCGAGACCCCCACGCTGGCCCCCATCCTGCCCCTGAGAGAAAAGCGCTCAGGCAGGAACATTCTCTCGGCGCAGGTTAAGGAGGATAACGACATCTCTCTTCCAAGGGGCAGGGGGACCTCAGCTCTGGGTGGTCCAGGCACCACCTCCCACCCCCTCCTGATGCCGAGGCGCCGCCAGGCAAGGTGCCCCTGAGCCACCTGGAGCGGCTCTGCATCCCTGCTCTCCCCAGGGCGCCTCTGTCTCTGCCCCGCAGCTACGTACAGAGTCAGGGCCTCCGTCCTCCCACGTTCTTTTTCCACGCGAAAAACACTTCTCAAGTGACAACCAGGCGCCGGGCAGCGCGCGCGGCTCTGAGGGTCGTCTCCCCGTCTCGCGTGCCCCTCCCCATCTTCGCTGCTTTCTCCCCTCGCTCCGTGGCCGCCGAAACCACGGAGGCAGAAGAGCCTTACGGAGGAGAGCGATGTTCAGAGCCAGACGGTCAGGATGTGACCCCGGCCTCAGCCACTCCTCGCTGTGTGAACTTGGCAAGTCGCACGAGCTCAAAGGCCTTATCTGTAAACTGGGATATAACAACAGCATCTTCCTTCTAGGACCGCGAGGAGGATCGGATGAGCTAGTGCCCCCTAAGGGTCTGGAACAACACCTGCCGTTGTGATGCTTCTTGACTGCAGCTAGTGTCACGGTCACTGTCAGGACGGCGCCTGGCACCGGGCCGGGTGCTGAGGAAGTGACTCCAACACGCTCCTCGCCCAGGCGGCCTGCGCGCCAGCCGCCTCCAGCCTCCACCCTCCGCTCCGGACTTTCTGCCTCCAGCTCCGGCCCCAGAGCCGGGCCTTGCAGGGGCTCCCCTGTCCTGCAGGCCTAGCGTCTATATCAGCTCTGGAGCCAGCAGGTGGGAGGCGGCCAGGCAACTGAAGCCTGTCCCCACGTGGTCACCTTGCCTCCCTCTGTCCTGCCACACGCGCCCAGAGCCTGTCCAGGCCCTTGTGGCCCTGCAGAGTCACCCCTAAATGGTCCTGCCTCTGGGCCTCCCGTGGGCCTTGATGGATGGGGTACCCGCCCTTGGGCAGAATGCCAAGCTCTTCCTGCCCAAGTCCTTCAAACCCAATGGAAACATCATCCACCATCCCAGGAAGCCCTCCCCTCAACCAAGAATCGGGAGATGCCTTTGAATCTGCATTTCCCTTTGTTTGAAACTTTTTTTTTAATTCCAGGAGCGGCGGGGAGCCATGGAGTGTTCCTGAGCAAGTGAGTGCCACTCAAGAGCTGCTTGAGAACTTTAGAAGAATGGACCAGATCTTATAGAGGATGCAGCCAGGGGAGCTGGCCAGGAAGGAGCCAGATTTGGAGTCCTTCGGAGGGTAAGGGTTTAATCTTCCCGAGTGGCTACCCCCCCTGTGCCTGCTCCCCCTCCCCAGCCCTCCCCCCAAAATCAGATCCTGCAATTTTCCCAGCGCCGACTCCGTAAGGCAGGGATCCTGCCTGAGCCCGCAGTGCATCTACTTAAGCGCTGAGCCTCAGCGGCCCTCAGTCCCTTTCCGCCCGCTGCAGTCACCGCAGGTGACGAGGAGGCAGGGGAGGCCAGACTGTGTTTTACATTCACCCCCAGAGCCCCCCAGGCCAGCCGTGCACAGCCCTGCTCCCTCAGGCCCTGCTGAGGGGGGATAAGCCTGTGTTTCTCAACGAATCCTCCCAACAGCCACATGAGGTTAACTGGTCCCGTTCTGCCCGTTGTATAAACAAGGAAACCCAGCTCCCAAAGATGGAGGCTGGCCCAGAGTCAGGCAGTCGCTGACGGGGGGAGTCAGGACGGGAACCCACGTCTGAGTCCAGAGCCAGCGCCCTTCCCCCACCACCTAGGGGGCAGCAGAAGGGCCACCAGCTCCCAAGGCCACGTCCCCTGGGCCCACGCCCAGCAGCAGCCGGCCAGGGAAGGAGTCCTCGGAGCTGCTCAGACAGGGACTGCGGACCGTCGGACGCTCAGCTTGGCCTCCGGTCCTGGGGCCCTGCTTGGGCTCACAGAGGTCCAGGGAGGGAAGAGGGGAGGCTGGCCGCTCAGGAGGGCGCAGGGAGTGTGTGAGGGGCTGGAGGTGGGTGTCTCCGCCCGGGCTCAGCGCCAGGCCTGCCTCTCACTTTCCGTACAACCTGGGTGAGCCCTTCCCCG